>NC_071392.1:8878599-9246624 GCF_022682495.2 Desmodus rotundus | reverse complement strand
GCTCTGCTCTAAATCTCCGGCTAACTACCTTCATTCCCCTCGGTTAATGAGCTTATTTGATGGGTTCCAATTGCCAGACGACTCCTCACTGAAAAGTCATCTCGGGCTTCAGCACCAGCCCGAGGGTTTGCTCCCAACTTGGCCCCTGGTCACCAGGGTGTCCCCTCTTGCTGACTGTGTCAGGGGCGCCCCTCCTGCTGTGTGGCAGGGGCATTGGGTTGTGGTTGGTGAAATCTGAGTAGCTGAGGTCTGCTTAAGGAAAACAAAGTCTTTCATTCCAATCTCTGGCAAAAGGAACCCAGGAAAGTAAAGAACAATGAGGCCAGAGACATTGAAAAGAAGCCTCCTGGAAAATTGGATCATGAGCTGTGAACCTTTGAGATGGAAGCCCAATGCTGGACTTGTAGAAAGAAGCCTGACACACCCTCTGAAAGTGACACCTCTTCCATCCTGCTGGGAAGAGCATTCTCTCTGGTGTGGCTTATGTCCTGCTGGGAACAGCATTCTCTCTGGTGCAGCTTACCAGGGGGGCAGTGTCTGGCCCTGGCTCCCGTGAATCAGAGGCACACATCTGGAATGCAGGTGGCCAGCTTTACACTGTGCTCTGGGTGGGCTCCTGGCCTACGACAGTTTGCTGTAAGGCTAACTAACCCTTAGAGACCTTGGGCCGTTGGCTCTGGCCTTAAAAACACAGCCAGCTCTAACAAGCATCCAAGTCTCCTAAGCTCTCCAGCACGGAGACCCGGAAGGGAAGGAAGTGGTGATTTCTAAGTCCCTACTGTATGCCAAGTCCCGTGCTGGATGCTGAAATACCTTGTGAGAACCTCACCATTCAGTGGGGGAGATGCTGTGACGTACAAGCGCTATAACGGAGCTTCAGGTAAGGTGTGGCTGACGCCTAACAGACTGTTGGCGTAAATCTCTCTGGCCGGTGGTATCACCTCTGTCCTCCACCGTGTGAAATACCCACTCTTTTATGGCCAGTTTTAAGATGAGTCACCTGAGATAGTTCATCTCAGATAGTTTAAGCGACCTACTCAAAGTTGAATGACCACCGAAGGCAAAGCTTTCTGGCTCTAGGACATCCCTCAGTGACATACCTCTGCCTCCCACAGGACAGCACGAGGACCAGGCCTGGGCTAAACCAGAGAGACAGCAGTTAGCAGACCTTGTTCATTTTCAACTGACCAAAACCAACAGCAGTAAGCACCGAGAATAAGAAGATAGTTCTTCCCTGCAGACGCTACTGATGGAAGCCTCCTTCTAAGCCGTGATATTCATAAAATCAAGATTTTCATGGACTGCCATGTATTTCCCACTATAAGATTAATGCTTAGCTCTACAAACGCAAAAGCTAGTTCACTTTTCACCTGCAATTATCTCCCGTGCCCCTGTGGGAGCCCCAGCCCACTCTGGGAAGGGCTGGCTTTGATGGCTGACCTTGACTTAAACAGGGAGGAGCCTTCCCTGCAATCCCAAGATGCTCATATGACCAGGTGTCAAAGATACTCAAAATGATCAGAAAGTCGGCTGGGATTTGGGGATTTTAAGGCTCTTGCCCTCTTTGAATTAACTCCAATGTTGGCTTCATGTGAAGTGATATCAAGGAAGGTAAGATGGAAAGTTTGCAGGCTCAGCATAGCCAATTCTGTGTTCTCCCACCAAGACAGCCTTCGTTCCAGATAAAAACCCAAACCTCCGCGCAGCTGGTGCAAGAGAAAAATATCTCCCGCTGTGTTTCATAAGTGATTTACGCCAAAGACTTAGTTTCAGCTAGACTCTTGAAATTGTTTTCTTCTCCAATAAATATCAGCTAATTGGTAAAGAACCCATACGAACAAACTAGGAACTGAATCAAATGAGCAGTCATTAAGATCAACACATAGTTTTCATTAATTTGCTGATGTTGAATGACTTCCAGGGTTTGTAGAAAGGCCTCTTGTGGTGCGCCGCTCTCCTCCCCGGAGGGTAGATCTTTATAAAACACTTCATGAGAAGGAAGGTCTCTAATTGGGGGGGGGGGGTGCAGTGCAGTGGTGGGCAACAATGGGAAACAGCTGGCTGGCTGGGGGCATTGCAGAGTCGGGGAGGGCTGGCCTTGCATCATAGCGTCCTTTGTCTTTGTGTTAAAATGACCCCACTTCACAATTCACAGGATGAGCGTGACCACCCCGACCTCCTCGGGTGGTCTTTTCTGGGCTGATCAGTCCACACAATTTTGCTCAGGCTTCAGAATTTCACAGATCAGTTAAATTTTCAAACAAAATACTATGGAGCCCACTCCAGGGATGGATAGCAACTTTGAATTTTGACTAGTAAGGATGCTAAGGAAGAAACCATCTAACATCCCTAAAGTTTCATAAAAGAAATGGTAGTTTAATCCCCCAAAGAAGAAAAAGAGTCAGCTTGAAATAAAGAGTAGTTGGGTTTTTTTTTTTAATATTGTAGCCACATAGCTGTGTGAAAACTCACTATCTGTTCCTTACTTTCTTATTGTGCTCCGAACTCCGTAAACTTATTATCGACTAGTACCGGCATTTAGAAATAGCGTTCCAGAGCCTAAGCTCAGTGTTTCCCCCAGATGTTAGTCAAATGTGTTCAAGTTTGACTTCATGAGGCTTCCCACCTCTTTACAAGAGGAAAATAAACTAGCCGACTGTGAAAGCAGAGGAAAAGCTGACTTTTAGTTGCTGCCGGGTGTGGCTCTGTGCTGGGCATCGTTACATACTTCTTAATTAACTGTCAAAACGACCCTTTGTAGGAGTATACCTGCCCTCATTCTCCACAACAGAAGACTGAGACGTGAAGGTAGTAGCTGGCCCAACACCGATCGAGTGCCAGGATGAGAATCCAAATCACCTGGACTCCCAAATCCGTGTGCTTCCCACCCCACAGTGCCACAAACAAAAACCCAGAAGGTAGAGAAGAGGGAGAAGTTACCTCTGACCCCCAGGTCGAGCGCCCCTTCCTAACTAGTGTCCTCACTGAGCCACCTCTCCCCTGGGGAGGCCAAATACGGCCACCCAGCTCCCCCTCACTGTCCGCTGCCACCCTTAGCTGTGCGGACCCAGGAAGCTTTGGGGTGACCGTGCTCCTCTGTGCTGTGTCTGTGCTGAATGGCTGTCCAGGGTTTTAATCAGAGGCGCCTAATTGCAGACCTGTGCTTGTTTGCAGGTGTGACTCTGCTCAGAGAAGAGGGACCCAAGGTGATCACGGAAGATGACGAAAAGGATGGTGACAAGATAGCTGTCTAAAGATACTTCCCCCGAGACCACTCGTAAATAGGGTAGATTGGTCCCCTAGGGTGACCTAGAAAAAAATAGACTTGTTTCTGCTCTCAATTTGTCATAGTCCGCCTGGAAGATCCAGTCGCCCTTCCCCAGGAGACACACTATCGGATTGCCAGTCATCTCTCTGCCTCTCTCTTCTTTCCTGAATCTGGTTTCTATCTCCCACCCCTTGAATTTTCGTTTTCAAGTGCAGTGGGAAGGAAGCAGGTCCTCATCCTCAATTAGGAGGCAGCAGGGAAAGCTCTAGCGTTTAGCGTCTGCGCCTTCAGGATCGAGTCCTGGGGCAAGAACACGGAGAACATGCGCATCCTTCATCTCTTGGCTTTCGCTGCTGGCGGGGCTTCACTTAACGTCATCCAAACACCAGGTCAAGTAGGGGCTCCCTCCTGGTTGCCAGTTAGAGAGGTGACAAGGTGTGGCTTATAACTCTGTGGCTTTGGAGGAGAACATGGTCTTTCATCTCCTTCATCCTTTCTCAAGAGTCCAAGTGTCTCTGGTGACATTCCTAAGATCCTTGAGACGGAGACCCAGAGGTGACTTGGTGAGCAGGGGAGTCCACCCAGCCAACCTGAGCTTGGCCAAAATGACTGAAGAAAGAGGGAGCTGTCTGTCTGGGGAGCTTAGCAATACATCCCATTTGTCTTTACTTTGAAAACCATCTCTTAACCATGGTGTTCTGGAATTTGGGAGATGCACCGCAAGTAAACCGCTACTAATGATAGGCGAAATACCTGTGCTTGTGATGCATTGCCTTTGGAAACACTAATTAAGGTCAGTGGGAGGACATTGGCATATTTTTAGAATTCTCACTTGTTTAGACCCCAGCGTGCTCTCTGGGATAGGAGGGGAAGGTGGGGTATTTGCTGCATGGCCCCTCCCCCAGCCTGCAGGTTGTGGGTGCCGTGGGGAAGCTTTGCACAAGGGCCTCACCTACCAGGTGAAGGAGAAGGGAAAGGCTGTGTCTGTTGTTCAAAGGTAGAAAGGTGGGGATTTTAGCAGATTCTGCCTAAAAATGAGCATTTGGAAGCTCTGTATACACCCTGGCTCCATCAGTGCGGTAATCCCTTCTGTCGCGAGACCCTACTAGTAATAAAGATGCTTCTCACCCACCTCCATGTCCTGGCGCTTTTCTGCTAAAAATACTCTACGCGCTTACAATTATAAAGAGAAGAGGTTGCAAAAGAGATTTGCAGAATTATTTTGTTTGTTTTCGACCCACAGAGGTTTAAACGTGTTTGAATAAGCCTTTAACATTTAACAATCTAATAAGGAGAATTTACATAATATTCCAGATTTTCAGATTCTCCTGGAAAAAACCTCAAGCTCTGACAACTCTGGGCCTGATGAGCAGCATGGCAGCCGTCAGCTGGCACGGAGCGCGGAGCTCTTTAGAAGGAACAGGGATTTTCCATCTCGCCGTCTGCCCCACCTGGCACGTTCGCCACCCGACGTCACCCTCCACCCTCACACTGGAGCGTGGAGCCCTGGGGCAGACCCACCCACACTTTGTGTCCCAGGGGCCCCTCACCAACCTGACCCCAGGGCTCCACTTCCCCTGCGGGTGGCCCGAGTCACAGCTTTGGGCGGAAGGGAACAAGGCTGTGGCAAGGCCCTGGGTTGAGATGTAAGTGGTGAAACAAGCCACCATAACGTCTCTCGGAAGCCAAAAGCAATAACAGGTTTGTGGACAATAGGATTTGGTCACCCCCAGCAGCAGTTTTTACCCAGGGGTTCTCACTAAAAAAACAGAACCCCTCTGGTCCTGGCATACTTGCTGGCCGAGCACAGGGCACTCCAGCAGCCCCCTCACCCCCACCTATTTCTCACTCCCTCGGGCAGGTGGGAAGTAGCCTGGCTGTGGCGGAGACAAAGGCCGTGGGTTCCAGCGCCACCTGCGCTACACTGAGCAAGTCCCTGGGCCTCTCTGAGTCTGTCTGTCTGCCTTGAAAACGAGGATGCTAATCCCTACTTGGTCTTCTTCCTAGCTCGAGAATGAAACGAGGTAACACATGGCAAAGAGCTCCATAAGCTAGAGAGCCCTGTCCGTGACGTGGAACAATTTTAAGTTACCTTCAGAGGACGGACCATGCCTTTTCTATGGCCAGGCCCCCATTGCCTGCATATTAAATGGGCAGCAATCATGGGGACGTGAATGACCACATCTGAGGAAGTAGTTCCAGTAAGGACGTCCCACCCTGAAACACCAGCCCTCCCCCCTCTGGGAAGACGGTCTCGTATCAGTCCCAGCCCCAGAGGGTCCCTCATGGAGTGGCGAGGGCCCCAGCCAGTCGGAACCTCCTGCTAACCCCCGATGACACGGGGGTTACCTGGGTGGAAGCCAAGTCTCCCTCACTCCCCTTGACCCACGTGGCCCTTTTCCAGGCAGGTAAAACAGAGGTTCGATCATGAGGATTACATTCAGATGGAAATAGGGCTCAATTCATCGTGAATGACTTTTCTCCAGCCAAAGAATAGTCATATCAAGAAAACGAAAGCATCCCGTGGTAGCCATTCAGAAAGAAGACCCAAATTCAAGGCGCTCCAACGGAACCGGCCAACCAGTTGGCTGTTTGTTCATCTGAAGCATCTACCCCACCCCAGACTCCCTGAGACAAGGAGACAGGAGATGCTTCCAAAAGCCCCACACAGGATTGGTGCTTCCACCGACGTCCAGACCCCTCGCCCCTTAAAAGCTGCTGCCGAGGTCACACAGCCCACTGCTAAGGCTCAGCTGTCACCTGGGGAGGCAGAGGCTGGTGTTGAGGGATCAGAGGAGACCCTGAAGGACTCTGAGCTGTGTTTCCTTTTAGATTCAGTTAAGTGGATTCTCCCACCGCCCAGCCCGTGTTGTCCCAGTTGTTTTCTCACAACGCGGACTGAGATAGTGCACGGTTATGAAAATAAATTAGCCCAGTAATTATCTTTCCTGGCTGAGGATAAGAGGCTAGTTACATGATGGATGGCGCAGAGTCTCTGTCGTCTGGGGTAAACGAGGCTCCCTTGCCACTTGGAATTTGTGAGTGTGAATGCGTCACTCACAAAACCCCCGGAGGCAGTGCACAAATGCACCCAGTGGCTGCGCTGAGGACACCCCGTCCAGCTCCCAGACACAGGACTGCCTTTGAACTGGCTGGAAAGTATAGCCTGTGCAGAGCTTTATATACTGACCGTAACCTGTGGCCCCCAGCATTAGGGCAGGAAACCGCACAGGTAAGTGCATTTACCAGGGAAACAATATACTGTTTGAAACGGGGTCTGCCCTGGAAAACGCAAGCTATCAGCTGACCTCCCAAGAGAGAAGGGTAGGTGCTTCCTCCCCTACAGCAGCGGGGCCCTCCTGCAAGGGGAGACCCCTCACGTTTCAGGGACTTGCTGAGAAGGAGAAACGGAACATGGAAACCACCGCGATCGTCCTAACCAACGTCATTCAGTGGAAACCCGAGGCCGGATGTGAACTTCAGTGTGAGTGACAGCAGTAACCTGCAAGCCCTCGTGTTCTTACAGCCCGGTGTTAGAACTCCAGGGAAATAATGTACACCTTACTATTTGTCCATTAGGTCGTACAGAAACTACGTTTAAAATCAACTATGTAACCACTACTTAAACAGCGCTCTTCAGGAAAGACGGTGCGCTCCAAGTCCTGGCACTTGTCCAGCCTTCTCCGTCGTCTCACTTGATCTTCCGGAGCAACTAACTGGGAGGGGGCTGGAGAGCCGGGAAACCGACTTGGAGAAGCCAAGACAGAAACTGTGCCTCCGATTCCTAGCCCAGTGCTGTTTCTATAGTGCAGGAATGTTCCGGGGCTGGGGGCGGGGGGCGAGAATCCCCTTTAAAGCAGGGTCCAGGGAGAAGGTTGATGAAGGCAGTCTCTCCATGATGCAGAGAGGAGTGACTCCTGTACGTGGTTCGGTCTCTGCCCTCTTGGTGGAAATTAACTTTCAAATAATGACATAGCCGCGTTCCACGTCCCGACTCCCAGAATTTGGTCATTGGCGGCAGACCCTGTGCTCCCGATAGGCGGCCAGGTAGTACCTGTGCTCCCACCCCGCACCACCCCGCTCCGTTCTCTCTACTCCGAAGCTTCGCTGGCCTTTTTCAGGGCACAGCCCTCACCACGTGAACCCTTTCTTGATGTCTGTCTCCCTGGGGCTCTGTGCCCCTGGGCCACTGGCCTCCTGACAGTCCCCAGGGTGTGCAGTGCACCCTCCCACCACAGCTCCTCTCTTGTCCCTCCCCCCCCACGCAACCCCCAACCCGGTGACACCAGCCCATCCTGCTCACGCTGGGAGCTCAGCAAAATGCCACTTCCTTGGGGGTGGGGTGGGGCGCTCACCTCCTTGACCAGGTGGGCTTTTCCATTACTTGCGCGTTCTCTAACCACCAGGTTCTTTTATTTTTTATTTAATCTTTATTGCATTTTCCCATTACCATGTATCCCCCTTCTACACCCCACCCCCAGCGGTCCCCACACTGTTGTCCATATCCATGAGTCCTTTTTCCTTTTTGCTCGACCCCTCCACCCCCTCACCTCCCCCAACCCCAGCCATCATCCCAGGTTCTTTTCTCCATCGTCCTCGTGTCTTTTCACAATCGCCCATTTGTGACACTGATTCACACTTGTGTAAGGCCCACGGACACAGGACTCTCGTCTGGTTTGCAGCCCTCTTGTCCTGCGCCTGGCACAGAGTTCAGCGTGATGTAAATGCTCCAGAAACACCAGGGAGGGAGGGAGGGAACTTCGTAAGAAGCCACACCTGAGGGTGCAAGGTTGCCATGCCAACTGCCTGATTTGAAGAGCACGTGGTTTCTCACTCCTCCAGTAGACGAGATAGTCACTACCGAGCTGACCCCCCACACAGCAAGCTGTCTGCTTCCTGGACCCCAGGGCTCCCCTTTAGCACCAGGGGCTGTCCCAGTGAGCAGCCCGCCTCCCCAAGAACAGCTTCCTGTCCCCACGGCCTGCTCCCCTCAGGAACCAGTGGCAACCAGAGAGAGGGAGGGACCGCTGCCCAGTGACTGGGGCTGTGAGTGTCCTGTCAGCCAAGGTGAGGACCCTGCAGGTGTGGGAGTGGGGGAGCGTCAGCATGGGGGAGGGGGCTGTGCTCGGACGGTGAAGGCTTCTGCTCTCTAAATGCTGCAGGGTCCCCTCATGCGCTCGCCCTCATGGTCAAGCGATAGGAGCAGAAAATGCCGGTTACCACTGGCCTTAGAGAACTAACAAAATGACGAGAGAAAGCCTAAGATGTTGGCTTGACCGGGTAAAAATGTTGCAGTTTCAACTACAGGCACTTGTGGGAACTGCTTCTTGCGCCTCTGTGCTATCGTTATAATTACAACAGAAATCAGAGTCCTCGTGAACCGGGTGGGAGGGCAGCTTGGCTCGCTTTTCTCACCACGGAAAGGCCCTGTCTGTAGTCTGACTGCCTTTCCAGCCTATTGACTTTACAGCACAGATGCTCACCGCTTAAGCTGGGAAGTCCTGAGCTGATACGCGTACCTTCCATCGGCCTTGACCTTGGCCTGCAGAGTTTGATCCATCCCATTGGCCCCAGCGCCAAGCCCTGAGTGTCATAGTCCTGAGACTATGTGCCCTGAATGCCTGAACAACATGAGGGAAACAGGAACGTTCTGACTGAGGCCCAGGTCGCCCCTGCTGTCCACCCAGGTGACTTTGCTCACCTGCACCTGCGGAATTCAGTTGCCGTGAGTTTTGCTGGGACGTCCCGTCATGAAACGTCCTCATCCTTTGATGGTTTTGTACAGCTAGGGACCAACTGCCCACATCGGTGCTGTGGTCCCGGCAGCTGGGCGTGGAGTGACCGCTGGGTCCAACCTTCCAGAGCCCCTGGCTGTGCCTGGGCACCCAGGACAGCTCCTGTGGGCTTGTCCCAGTTCCTGGGACCACCTGAGAGGCAAAGTGTCCAAAACACCCTCTAGGGAAAGTAGCATCAAGGCTGTGGCCCCTGCTGGGGTTCTGGAGCCATAGCCTCGGTGCCACACTGACCCCCCGTTACCAGCATAGGACCACCAAACGGCAGCAGCAATCCGGCAAAGGTAGGTTAGAGACAGGCCTTTGAAAGAGGTGTGTAAAACCTGGAGATGGGCAGGGGGATGTGTGGGGGTGGGAGAGGATATGGGGGGGAGGATGGGGGGCAGATGGGGGGCAGAGGGAGGTTGAGCCCAGGGGTAGATCCACGTTCTGGAATCTTGACTACCTGGGCGCTTTTCTTCTGTGACTCCTTCAACATCTTACCAGAAATGCACCCTGAGGGCAGCCTGGCTTTCCCTCCGCCCTGAACACTCTGTGGCTCTCAGCCACCCCCAGCCCCCAAGAGGCCCCATGCCAGTGAGGGGCCCTAAGTGTTAACTTCATGAATCCCCCGGTCAGTCTGTCCCTCAAGCGCAGGCAGCAGCTGTGTGCTGTACTTCGCGAGGAGAGGGGCTGCTGTGAGCCGGCGTAGGCCGGGTCCCCGTTTCTCCCACCCTTCCTCGCAGTGGTTCCCGAACCTCAGGTGTTCTCCACACACTGAGCAGAAGTCTTTGCAGCATGATTGATGGGTGGGGGGTGAACATTTGTTCACTAGACTCCCTGTTCCGGGAAATGTTTACAAGTCTTCCCACAGTTCTCGTAGTACCGGCAAGGCTGTCTTCGACTGTTCTAGTCAAGGCTAGTGTAACGGCGTCGGTGCCAAGTTCTCACGTGTTCCGGAAGCACAGCTGCTTCTTTCGTGTGACCTCCATCCTCTCCCAGCCCCACACTGTGCCCCGCCCCTTCTGGCCCATTGCATGGCCACTGACTCTGTGTGACAGACAAAAACGAACTCCACACATTCGCTGAAAGGGGCCGTATGAAGGTCAATACCACGGCCATACGGCTTCAACTCAAACAGACAAGCTGTGTGGCCAGTCTGGCTCCTCCCTACGCCTCTCAGTCCCGTGGGAAAGCTTCTGGCTTTCACTGTCGAGTGGGGATCCTTTTGTTGAGAGGAGATCATACTGGGATGTCAGTGCATAGAACACAGAGCTAAGGTGCTAAGTGGCAGTACATGGGACACCTCATGTGTCCCCCTCTTTCCACCCTCCTACCCATCCCCTCCTTTGGTGGCCTTTGAGGAAAACCTAGCACTTTGCTGACCCAGGTCAGAAAGCGTGTGACTAGGTCACAGAGGCACTGAGCACCCCTCTAGCGGCCTCTGGTGTTAGAGTCCTCGGCACACGCTCAGCATGCAGGCCCGTATGGAGTACAATGGGGGTTTGCATTGTGTGGGTAATGAATGGGTTTTAATATACACGTTTGCTGCTCTGTCTCACACACCCCGTGCGCTGCTGAACGGGAACAGCGTCCCTGGTGATGCTCAGTCTGCGAAGCAGCCAAATCTGCAGTCGCCCTCCTAGAGAGCACAGCAAAAGCCGGCAATACAGAAACAAAATAGCAAATCAACAGGGGGTAGTCCTTGAGCAAAGGCACATTCATACTTTGTAACTGTGTGGTTATAAATCCCCTCCTAGAGCTTTGCTCCAACGACCCGAAACAGAGAGGAAGCTTTTACTTTATTTTTTCTCCTTTTGGGTATTCGGTGAAGGATCTGCGCACATTTGCCAACAGCACAAATGTTTCTACTTTTTGGTACACGAACGCGTTACTTCAGAGGTGGTGAAGTCACAGAGAATCAATGCCTGCTCTTACTGAACCTGCCTCTGCGGTAAAATTCCTACCAGCCTCAGACACTCATTTTAAAGGGGGGGGGAAAGAGTATTTTAGATTGGCACAAGAGGTCTCAATACACAGATTCCACAACCACATCCTCGGTTGCATGCGTGGGCATGTCTATGAGTACGTGCACATAAATCTCCCCGACAGGATCCTTCCCGCCAACATCAAGGACACAATGCTTGGCAAAAGGCAGAACATTCTACCCTCCAAGTATTTCATTGCAAGCCGAGCCCGGATCGGGAGTAGTGGGCGTGACTGTTGCTTCCTTACCAATTACAGCTTTAGATTGGACCCAGTCTCCTCCTGTGGGGTGAGGTTTATTCAGATACCCGAGGATAGAGTTCTCTCTACTACCTGACAGCATCCAATGTAGGGCAAAGTTCTACTTCTAGAAATCTCCCCACAGCATCTACCACAAGCCCAGGGCCTATATGCCCTTCCCACACCCCCTCCTGGAGACACCCCCTGCGGAACTGTTCCCTGCGGCTCCTTCAGCACCAGGAGTAACACAGCCCACTTGTTCGGCCACAGGCGTGGTGCCAGGGCATTGATACGTTGTGTTACAAGCAGTCCGGTGCTACCAAGTTCTTATTTTTAATAGCTACATCTAGTTTATTTGCCCTAATGATGAACCCTCATTTTTTTTCAGGTTCTCCATATTGTAAATAATACCGTGACGGGCACTTAGTTACCTGTATGTTTCTGCTTATTTCCTGGGGCAAGATGCCAGGGACAAAGCGTGTGGATAGTTTCAAAGGCCTTGATGCACTCTGTCCATCTCTTCATCCCCGGGACAGGAAACTGAGGCACAGAGGTGGAGAGTGACTTGTTTAAAATCAGTAAGCGCCTACTAAGAGATTGAAGTTCAGGCTTTAAAAAAACATGTTGAGACTGCAGTTAGAGATATGTGCACGTAAGTCAATCAAGGAAAAATACCACATTGTGTCCATTTGGCTTGATTCACAATCGCTGATGTGGTAGGAATCCAGCCCAGGGGCCAAGTCCACGGGCAGTCCTCAGTCATGCTGAGGTTCTCTGAATGGTCTTGTGCTGCTGGCTCTTGGGACATGGTTGGTAAGGACCTTTTCTAAGCCGCTGAGTCACATCAGCCCTTTAGGCCTAAACCTGTAGCCAATGGGCCCAAGGGAGGCTGGCTCTGCCATCTTCCCTCTGGGAAAGAAAAGAAGCAGGGCTTTTCTCTTGGGTGAAGTGGAGACAAGGAGGCCTCCTAAGTGGGGTGGGAGGGGGGGCGGGGCAGATGCCCAGGGGGCCACGAACTTGTTTCTCCCATTGGCTAATCAGGGTCATTCTCTGCGGACCAAATCCCCAAAGCACGAGAAAGGCCGCATTTGTCTTATCGGGCTGTTTTTGACTGTGTGATTGTGGAAGTTATTTCATGGTCCTTGAAGTCCACTTTCTGTCCTGAAGTTCTGGGATTTATATAAATTCTTTCCTGTATCTGTTCCCTCGGGTTTTTACAGATCGGCCGCTGTTTCTGAGCTCTGAGAGTTCGGAGATGAAGGAAGACATCCTCCCAGTCTTCCCTGAGCTCACACTATCCCGAGGGGGCAGCCAGCAAATATCCATGACCTACTATGTTCAGTGCTAAAGAGTGTCAGTCTGGGACCCAGACAAGTGTGTATGTGGGGGGGGGGGGCGGAATGTGGAGACGTGTTAGAAGAATTCACAGAGGAGGGGAAATTTGAGCTTGTTTTGAAAAAGAGAGACTGGAGCCCTGGCCAGGCAGCTCAGTTGGTTGGAATGTGGTCCCGTGCACCAAAGACTGTGGGTTTGATCCCTGGTCAGGGCACATGCCTGGGTTGCAGGTCCCAGGGTTCCATCCCCTGTGAGGGCCCAGGCAGGAAGTAACGGATGGATGCTGCTGTCTCACAAAGATGTTTCTCTCTCTCTCCCCCTTGCCCTCAAATCAATAAATCTGTCTCAAGGTGAGGACAGAAAAGAACACACACTCACGCACGCACACAGACTGGGAGGGAGGGAGGGCATTTCAGACTGAAGGACACCTGAGCGAAGGCACACGGCGCCGTCAAAGGGTGTTCAGGACGGTGGCAACGTGCCCTGCCTGGACGCAGTGATTCACCCGGAGTCTGACAGACACCCAGTGTTGCGGTATTTCCCTCGGAGGTTGCAAACGCCCCGTGGTGCCCGGGGCTCCTCAGCGCACAGTTCGGGAACTGGCTCTAAACCCCTCTGACTGGTACTAGAGAACAGCGTGTGAAGATGTGAAGGGGCCTTTGGACTAGGAGCCGAGGAGCTCACTAAATGACTTTGTGACACATAAAAGTAAGCTGGTTGGTTTCCAAAAGTGACTGAGGCCGTCAATACCCACCTACATTCAGCTGTTTGTCACCATTCAACGGGTATCACCAACTGAGAACAAAGATTCGGGATGGGGGGACTTTCCCAGGTAAATGTCTTAGGAAAATGAAATACTAAGGCTCCTCCTCCAACGCCCGTGTATGGGCGTCCGGCCCCCTCACCGCAGTGGGAACACCTGAGTGGGTGTGGGAACAGCTGTGTGTGTGGGTGTGGGAACAGCTGCGTGTGTGCGTGTGGGAACAGCTGCGTGTGTGCCTGTGCTCACGGCTAGGCAATCCATCTTTGGGATGACGTACCCTTTTCATCAACATTCACTCCTTCCTGGGGCCGGCCCCTTCTGAGCAGCACCCCGCCTTCTCAGACTCAGGACTGCAGGGGCTGCAGAGCTCCAGAGAAATAAATGCTGCCAGGAGTCACCCAGGGAAGGGAATGTCCTCCCTCCTCACCTCTCCCATCTCCCTGGGCAAGAATATGGGCCAGATCAGCCTGATGGCAAGAGGTTACCTTGGTGGAAGGCTGGCACCATGCCTGGAGCACCATGAAAACGGTATTCCTGGGAATATTTTGCCTGCTTATGGAAAAGTGCCATCCCCCAACACACACACACACACACACACACACACAAATATTGTGCTTAGTTGTATGAGGCGGTGATTTCCAGCCGGTGATTGGTGAGTGCTCCCGAGAAGACCTAGCCTAACCTTCAGTGGATGCTCAGGCTCCTCCCCCTCAGTGGTCCTGTGGGATCCCGTGGACTTCCCCTGGCTGCTCCATCAGAGACGGACTCCTTACCTGCAGGGCAACACAGGCCACACAGAGTCATTCCCCCAGATGTGCTGGGGGTCCTGGGGCCCGAGGATTCGGGACCCACTGTGGGTACTCGGCTTTGTGCGGGAAAGAATTCAAATGAAAGCCAGCGTAGAGTTTAAAGTGAAAGTGAGTTTGTTAGTGAAGCCGGGAGACAGAGAGGGGGCTGCTCCACAGACAGAGCGACCTCCCCCCCCCCGCCCCACCTTTAGTGAGCTTTGCTTCCTTTATGGAGGCTTATTTAATCAAGGCATTCAATATCGGGGAGGAATATTCAGAATCGTCCCTGGAAAGGAATGGAGAGCCCTTGGAGGAGCTCTGTCAGCTACTATGTGTCCTTATGTGGGCTTTTTGTTTCCCATCGTGCTGTCTTGGGTGTGTTGCGTAGCAGGCTGATGCATTACAACGAGCATATAATGAGGCTAGCAGTTACTGTTGAGGTGAAATTAGTCACCATGGTGGATTGAGCTGGCCTTTGCCACTTTTAAGCCATAAATCTGGTAGGGAGTGGTCTTAGTTTCTACCTGACAGTTCTGAAGCTGTTTGCAGCTGTTGCTCCATGTACCCTATCTTAGTGCCTTCCTGTAACTCCACCCAAAGCCGCCCTATCGATGGGACAGTAACGGTCTGTGTCCTGTACACGGCCTGCCCGCCTGTGGCCTGCCCACCTGTAACTTCCCAGTCTCATTCCCCACTCATCTCCTATCTGGCCCTTTGATCTTCCAAACTTGCAGGTTATTTGAGGTCTCCCTTCTTTGTCGCTTCCTCCCTCCACAGTGTCACTTCCCCTCTTGTCCATCCTCATACCCTGGTTTGCCTGTCACCCCCACCTGAAGCTGCTTCTGCTTGTTGCGACCCAACAATGTAGAAAATGGAATCGGGATTCCTTTCATCCCACTGTCCTGGGGAAAAGCGACTGAGAGGATGATAATGTCTGAGGACATCTACAGATTACAGCCTTGCTGCCCAAGTGTGGCTCCCCCACCCAGCACCTTCAGCGCCACCTGGGAGCCCATTAGAAACACAGCATCTCCTGCCAAAGCCGGATCAGGATGTCCTTTCCTACCAGGGCCCCAGGTGATCCTTACACCCCTGACTGACATTTGCAAAGCGCTGTATTTACACGCCGCAGGGCAGTAAAAGCAAACAGCCAGGGTCTCCTCAGACCACGCAGAGAGTATTCGTGAGGTCAAAAATCAGACCCTGACTCTTTCTAGCTGCCGAACTTGGGTAATGTGGTCAACGTAGAGCCTCAGTTTCCTTGCCTGTGGAGTGAGATGAGTGGCCGATCCCGTTTCTTTGTGGTGGTAATAAAAGATAAAGAGATAATGCTCACCAAACAGAATGCCCGGTCCCAGAGTAGTTGGTCAACTAACAATTGTTTCTTTTTGCTTCCTGTGGCTCGAGGGCAGGTAATTTGTTTCTTTTTTTGCACCTCGGAAATTTCCTGTGCCATCAATGGGTTGACTTCATCTGTTGCAATAGCCAAGCAAATGCAAACTCACACTCTCCAGGTCTTGCAGACCGGCCGAGAGCAGGAAAGGACTTGATACGGGGGGGTTTGTGTGTGTGATAAAATAGAAATGACATTGCATTTACCATCCTAACCAGTGGTATTAGCGCAGTGGTATTAATACACGCTCCACCTCCGTAACTTTAACCTTGTGAAACTGAAACTCTGTGCCCCTTAAACAGTAACTCCCCCCACCCCCGCCCCTGGCAACCGTGGTTCTACTTTCTATGAGTTTAACCTCTCTAAGTTTAATCTCTTATGATTCACATAAGTGGAATCAAACTACACTTGTCTTTCTGTGTCCAGCTTATTTTACTTAGCATAATGTCCTCAAGGTTCGTCCATGTTAGAGCATGTGTCAGGATTTTATTCTTTTTTGAGGCTGTATAATAGTTCAGTGCACGTATACACCACGATGTGCTCTGTTTCCGACACCTGGATTGCTTCCACGTTTTAGCTACGGTGCCTAACGCTGTTACGAGCGTGGTGCGCAAATACCTCTCCCAGACTTTGCTTTCAGTTCTTTTAGGTCTGTGCACAGAACTGGAATTGTGGGATCACATCGTAATTCTCGTTTTAATTTTTTGACGACCACCATACTGTTTCCCACAGCAGCTGCACCATTTTACATCCTCACTGTAGCGCACAAGGTGTGGGGCTTATTTTCCAGGAGCAGCTGCTCGAATGAATGCCCCTGAGCCTGACAGACAAGGAAACAGAGCCCCGGGGAAAACTGTGAGGTCCTCAGGCTGGGAAGCCGCCCCAGGCCTCGCTCCTGTTGGACCCACTGCACACCTAGGGCGGTGCCTGGAGACAAAAGGGCTCAAGACACATTTGCTGACTTAAAGGGAAGGTCCCCCGCAAGCCTCCATTCTCCTCCATCCAGACGACCATCGTCCCCGAGCGTAGCTTTTCTTCCTACACACCACCGCCACCTGCTGGAGACATGTGTGCATTGCAGTTGCCAGGCTAATGTCTTGCCTTTAAACCTTGGCGTTGATGTGGAACTTGCATATATGCAGGTGTGTGATCCTTTAGACAGGGTCGGGGTTTATTTTTGTTCAGTGTTTTTTCTCAAAGATAAAAATAGAGTAGTGTTAAGATGAAGGGGCACATTAAATTCTGCATGTGTGTAAGAGAGAACCAGGGTGACGTTCCAAATTATGACCATAGTTTGTGGGGAAGGGGGCTCTTCGCAGAAACGGGAGGCAGCAGCGTAGGGCAATGGCGTGAAAGGCTGCCGGGGCCCAGGCCACGCTGGCCAGGCGCGGGGCGTTTGAGAGTGGCTGCTGAACGCAGTGTCGGTTGTAATTACAAACCGCTCCTCTGACTCTAGCCATAGCTTCGGGGGTGGGGGGTGGGTGTGGGAATCAATGAACGCTACCACCACGGACCTAGTCTGGTCTTTTTGTCTTCGTATACAATAAAACTGTTCCTTTGGAAGCCTGGAATTACAAATGTGGCTTCTCAGTAGTTCAAACTGACCTCCCTACAATAGCAGTCCGAATTCATTCTACCACATAGGAACTGCCATTCCCATGCCAGATACATCGAGACGTAGTCCCATAACCCTAAAACCTAAACCCTCGTCTATTCTTTCTGCAATAACCACTCCGAAATACTCGGACCTGGGGCATTATTAATAAGGGGAGGAATGAATAAATTTAAGCCTTGCTTGCCTCAGAGGACTGCTGTATAGGTTAAATAAGAGAATGAAGTGCCTGAAAAGCGTAGTAGATGCTCAATAAATTTTTTTGGCTTTCTCATTGGGCTGGAGTTTCTTTCCCTGCTCCCTTCTGCACCTCACCTCCTCCCCACCCCACCCCCAATGCCCTACTACGTGCCCTAGGGCCCCAGGTGGTTACCATTCCACACTTCCTTCTAGCTGCTAAGCCAAGCCAGCCAGGAAGAGGACCTGGGCACCTTGAGAAGGAAAAGCAGGACTGAATGCAATTTCATTTGAAACAGGTGTCGCCTGAAAAGAAGCACAGCTGGGAGAGAAGATGTTTCTGGGAGGCCAGCCTTAGCGGGCAACTTCGAGAAAGGCCTTCAGGGGGGCAGGGGGGCAGCAAACCCACTGGCTCCTCGGGAGGTGGGGAGCCAGCAAAGAAGCCCGAGTCAGGCTGGCCTGGGTTCAAACATGGGCTTCACCAGCTGCCAGAGTGTGGCTCCCTGCAGGGCGCTGAACGTTCTCAGCCTCCGTTTTCTCCTGTGTGGGACGGGGTGACCTTCCTACTCGCAGAGTGGAGGGGATGTGGTAAAGGAGCGTGTGAAAGCCTGTCCCACTGAGACATCCTCCTAGAGAATGCTCCAAGGGTGCCGGCTCCCTTGGGAGAGAGGGCCCCTCCTGCCCTCACTGTCCTACCCCCAGGGGTATATGTGCACCTCGTCCCACACCCCTGTAGATGCCCCTGCCTGCTGGCCCCAGCTCCAAACTCAGTGGCAAATTTCTGCTCAGGCCGCAAAAGAGTCTGTTGAGGTCACTCAGGATGCTTGAAGAGGTCCTGTTCACTAAGACACCATTGGCTGACGTCAGTGATGACGTATAGATACGCATGTGTGCTCACTCACACTCTCACACACACACCATCTTTCCTAGAGACCTTTTCAACAGTGGTCACACCTGTAACTGAATGGGCTAAGTACCTGTGTCAAACTCATTTTCACTGGGACCACATCAGCCTCGTGCTTGCCTTCAAAGGGCCGAATGTAATTTTAGGACTGTATAAATGTAACTGTTACTCCTTAACAGTTAAGCGAGAGCTCAGTGCTGCCGCTGGGTAGAAACAAGGTGCTGGGCCGGATAAAACAAGGTGAAGGGCCGGATTTGGCCTGAGGCCTTGAGTTTGTCACCTGTGGAAACCTCAGGGAGGCATCAGCCTGCTCAGGGAAAAGTTACAGAGGGCAGTGGGTAAAAGAGCCTTCCCGGACCCCCAAAATCAATGTCATGGGGGAGAGATGATGCTCTTACTTTAAGAAGCACTTACGGGCCCTGGCTGGGTGGCTCAGATGGTGGGAGCATGGAGCCATGCACCAAAAGATTTGCAGGTTTGATTCCCAGTCAGGGCACATGCCTAGGTTGCAGCTTCAACCCCCACAAGGGGGCGCATTTGAGAGGCAAGCGATGGATGTTTCTCTCTCTAGCTCACTCTCTCCCTTTCTCTCTCTCTCAAAAATCAGTAAACACATCCTCAGGTGAGGATTTTTAAAAAATCCCTCGTGGGCTCAGCGGGAATATAACCACTTAAGCAGGCACTGACCGTGTTCTAGGCAGCGCTACAAACTTTAAGTGCATTTTATAATGTAGCATTCCCGCTACCGGTGTGTGCCCTTAATTGATAAGGAAGTAGTTCCTTGCAGGATTCCATCGCGTGTCCAAAGTCAGGCCGCTGGTAAACCACGGAGCCGTGAAGTGGGTCCGCTGATGGCAGCCATGCTAGGAAGCCCAGGGCACAAACCCGAGCGCTCCTGGGAGCCACCCTGGAGCACGCACACAGAGCAGGGCGGCTCCTGAGCCCTCTGACCACCCTCTCATCTCCCACTTCTCCAGAGCAGCATGACTGGTCCTCTGCGATGGTGACCTTGACCGACAGGGTCTGCAAGTCTCTGCCCAGGTCCTGACATCCCAACCAGCTCAGCCCGCCCAGGACCACACCCCAGAGGCTGCCCCTCCCCGTTGGGCCCCTGTCCCACCCCCAGTTCTGGCTCACGGGCGAACTCAAACGGAGCAGAGTGAACAGGGCGTGCAGAGGCTTTGAACTTTGGGACTGCTGGCATTTCCAGCAGCTGGAGCTCATGGAGCCCAGGTGGCAGGGCTGGGAGGTGAGAGGCGCGCAGGCACCGCCCAGGAGCCCCTCCGCTTCTCTGTGGGCTGAGACTGTGTTCTGAAAGCCGAGGGAAGCCACTAGCGAGTTTAAGCCAGGGAAGTGCCTGGATCAACGTTGTGATAAAAAGTATCACCCTGGGTAGTTTCCGTGGCTATGGCTTTGAACTGAGCTGTAAGTCCCAAAGGGTCAGACGAGGGAAGGTGTGGTTTGGTGATACCGTTGGGAACCCAGGCCCTTTCCGGAGTGTGGGTTTCATTATCCTGCGCATCCTGACCCAACATGGCCCGCGGCTGCGGTACAGCTGGGCCAAGCCGGCACTCCAGGCAGGAAGAACCGGAAGAGGCAGCTGTAGGTCTCATGAGCCCTAACTGTGTCACCTGGCCACCCCTAAGTCTAGGAACACTGGGCAACTGAATGTTAACTTTTACAGTTTCTCCGGAAGAGACAGAAGGGGAAAAGGCTTAGATTTGGAGGTTTGCCAGCATGTTGGCATACGAGGGATAATAAATAAAAATTAATGATGCTGTAATTAAATGGTAATTAATATGATTAAGTGGTGCTTAAATAAATCGTTATTTTTTCCCTATATAACATGTCACTGATGTCTTTTATTTAGAGTTTTTAAATTATATTGTCCAGGATTTCTATAGTTTGTCTCCCAATACACCCCCTGGTTGAGGATTCTTTATTTGTGTGTTTGATAACAGAATAAACCTATACATAAATGCAGCGGCACTATAATCAGCATGAGAATGGTATTCTACGCAGCTGCACGCCCTTTTGAATTCTAAGAGTCAACTTTGATCCAGCAAAAA
Organism: Desmodus rotundus; assembly: GCF_022682495.2. Taxonomy (NCBI): domain Eukaryota; kingdom Metazoa; phylum Chordata; class Mammalia; order Chiroptera; family Phyllostomidae; genus Desmodus; species Desmodus rotundus. The sequence goes on along the minus strand of NC_071392.1, from coordinate 9,226,318 downwards.
GCAATCAGCGCTAATGACGCCCTGGAATACAGCAAAGAGTTCATACCTCTAAAAGACACCAGGGGGCAGTGCAGCCTAAGAAATGAGTGTGTTGTACACATGCGCTCTGCAACTTGATTCCATCAAATTAAACCAATCTAATTTTTAAGGGGGTGCCTTGCCCAAGCCCTTGTGCCACCAGTTCAGACTGATTTCAACCTCATTTCCTGAAGTGAGCGAAGTAACACACATTTCATGTGGCTCATTAACACTCAAATTCTTTTCAGATGAGAGGCTGTTGACTCCATGTATTGGATAAGGCAGCATCGCCCAAAGCATTTCTAGCCTGTCCTAGGAAATGATGAGAACACACCCAGGTGTTTGCTCCCGAAATTCTGGGTCACAGGAAGCCTCTGCAGGTAAACGTTTGTGGGACAGAGTGACTTAGGCAAACTATCCCCTTTGAAGGGTGAGGCTCCAAGGGGGTAGAGCTGTCTTCCTGCATTCATTGGTTGATTCTTGTATGTGCCCTGATTGGGGATCGAACCCACAACCTTGGCTTATCGGGACAACGCTCCAACCAGCTGAGCCACCAGCCAGGGCTAGCGCTAAGTATGTCTTTGCTCTCTAGGAATTTTGAGTCTAAATTTGAAACAGAGTCACTTGTGAACAGCAAAGTTTGTTTTTTTTTAAGACAAGCATACCGACACTTCATTCTTTACACATACATTCTTTTTTTCTGAATCGGCCGAGATTTTGACTCATGAAAGATGCCAAATCAGCAGAGAATTAGAAAGGAGGCACAGCAAGGGATGCTACATCTGCGGGACTTGGAGTCGAACATGGAAATGAAACTGGGGTGATGCAGGACAGCCAGGAGGGCGGCAGCTGCAGGAACGAAGATGCAGGGAGGCAGCCGGGGACTCTGCGGACATGGCCGCCAGGGCAAGAGTGGCCGTAACTGCTAAGAGAGGGGATCCGAGACCTCCCAGGGAGAAGGGAGCATCGCCCCTGGGGACATGGGGTTTCCAACCCAGCGCGGGCACGCCTACTGAAGATTACAGCGGAGTGCAGCAGAGATGAACGCCCGTGGGGAACGCCAGGCGGCCCTGGATGGTTACAGGATTAGCTTCTTTTCACTGAGGTTAAAGAATACTGACAACACCTGATTCACAGAACTAGGAAGGTGCATGTGTCTCAAATGCAAAAGCCTTCTCTCTTTCTTTATATTTTATTTTATTTTTATTGTATTTTTTCCCATATACTCCAAGAAATAATATCTGTTGAGTTCGCAGTGTAGGCTTAGCCCTTAGGGATAAGCTGAGTCAGGTACTACCATTGTCTCCATTCAGAGAGATTACACAACTTGGTAAAGCTCACAAAGCCAACACAAGACAGGAGTCAAGATGTAATTACAGGGTTTTCTAACCCCAAAGTCCCGGTTCTTAACTACTAGCTGCACAGCTTGACCTTGGAATGAAAACCTTAGCTGATAACACATGTGTTTTACCTTAGACTGGCTGCTCTTGTGTGTTACTCATATTAAGAAATTAATGTATCGGGTTTGTGGTGTACAGGAGGCTTCTTCTTTTTTTTTTTTTTTTTCCTTAAGCTACTGCCAGTACAATCAGGAAGCAAATTGAAAAGGGCCGTTGAAAAGGGCAAGGTACACTACTCCTTGACAAGATATTCAGGACTGAATAGGGCCAAGCACAGGGGAAATCTCTTTCCAAATGCATCCCAGAGTTCTGGAGAAGAGAAAAATGACTCACAGGCAAGGTAGTCCTTTCAAAGCATCTCTTTATTTGCTGTAAGAATATATAATTTGGCATTTCTATACAATCCATCGTGCGAATAACATGATAGGCACTTCACAAGCGATGCTGGATGTCTGCCTCTGTGCACTTGCTCAAATATAACATTAGCAAAGGCTGAAATAACACACCGGGATCAAAGAAAACAGAGGGAGCTAATTTTCTTCCCCAGGACCGTGGCTTCCAACAGCGAGACATAGTCAAGAAAGCACAGCCACGCTGCAGTCTTGGTGCCTGAGGCCGAATGTCGTGAGGGCGTGTGAGTGGGTGACCCCGCTGATGCGGAACTCTTAAAAATTTCTGCAGGGTTGGACATCCGCCCGTTGACATTTACTTTAAAACAGTTTTTGTAAGAGTAGACTAACATTTACGTGAGTCAAACAGAGGGTAAGCCTGGAAGCAAGATCTCAACAGACTGAGAAAAATGCTTCCCAGAGGACAGTTTGCAGCTGCTTTCATGCATTGGGGGCGGGGGGGAGGTACAGAGGGGACACAAGGGAGATGGCGTGGAGGCGGGGGAAAGCCAGGCGGGGCTGGGTTACAGGACGGTTAACAAGGGGATGTGCCATCCTGAGGCTGGTCTGAAAAAGAGGCGATTCAAAGGCGCGTTAACCTGGGTGCCCAGGAACAAGGGGCAGCACTTGCTTAAGAGAAAGACAGATGTTTTACTAAAGAAGTTATGTGCCTGGGGTGTGACTGCCACCAAGACCTGCCCGGTTACAGAGTTATGATCGGATAACCCTGCGAGTTTACTTTTGGTTAGATTTATTACAGCGCCCCTTTTTCTGTCCACAATCCGCTGGGGAGCAAAGAGGCCACCTGTCTGCAGAACAGGCAGACGTTACCTGCCGAGTCACCCAAGTTCAGGGGCAACAGGCACTACGGCCTGCAGAAGGTGCTCCTGCTCAGGCGCCAGGCGGGGAGGGGCCCAGCGCTACACGGGCTTCCCTAACAAAGGTTTTCCTTCAGGTGCGGGGACTCAATTTCCCTGGAATGCCCTCAGAAAGCACATTGTGAATAAATTGCTCAATAGCATGACGGGCACTGAACTCTGGAGCTGCCTCGATTGCCTAACGGGTTTCCTGGAAGTGAACTTCAGAGAATGAAAGGAGAGGACATGAAACCCTTTACCATGGGACCCCAAAGGCTGTGGCATCAGGGCACAGCTCCTCCTCTGCCAGCGTGGGGGGCCATCCTGCAGAGATTGCGCTGGAGGTGAGTCCTCAGAGCTGCCCCTGCTATGTCTCTGTAACTGCTCAGGCTCAGCTCTGGCACCCACCTTAGCCTCCCTCTTCATCACAAAAGGCACAGTGGACATGCCAAATCCCAGTCTTTCTTAAAGATTGTGCCCTTACACCGGGGACCTGCAACTAGTAACGGACAGCACAGGACTGGAGCCCACACCTGCCTGCCAATGAGCCTGAACTTCTCCCGGCCTCAAACCCTTTCTGAAGGGATTAAAAGCTGTTTCAGACCTTGAACCTTTCCTTGCAACGTCTGTGAATTTAGTCCTAAAGTAAAAACTCTAGGAGAGACCCAGGGGGCCGAAAAATGCCACCAGGAAGAGAAGCAAGTTACAGACTCTTCTCCCCGCCGGCAGCAGTGGGGGCAGGGCGCTCCCGAGGGCTCCCGGATGGCGTCTGTCAGGAAATGGGCTGAAGTGTCGCCTCAAGGCATCTTCAACCTCATGGAGAAAAACCTGCAATTCGGGCATTCCCATCAGTTCGGCATTTTACACCCTCCTACCCCAGGACTGCAAGACCAAACGGACGTACCCTGGAGTAAACTTCAAACCTCGTCTCTGAGACATGGGCATCTCATGGATTTCCAGCATTGTCCGCTGTGCGTGGCAGGGAGGGTTAGCCTAAGGGGTATTCAACCTTTTGGTGTCTCTGGGCCACACCGGAAGAGGGAGAGTTTTCTTGGGCCACACATAAAATACAGTGCGACACATAATCACACACAAAAATATAATGAGTTAATTTATAGTTTTGTGTTGGGTGCATTCACAGCCATCCTGGGCTGCACGTGGCCTGTGGGCCAAAGGTTGGACGCCCCTGGGGAGGAAAGCAGAGGCCAGAGCTGCTTCTGCAAACTCTCTCAGCCTTGCGGGGATCTCTGAGGCTGGCAGGAAGAACCAGCGCAAAGGGGCTTTACTTTGAACTTGGCCCTGCTTTGGGAAACCTGAGTCCAGAGAAATCTATGAACACAACAATTTTTAGTCCCTTTTCTCTCTAAGGCTGTTTTCCTTCAGAAGCACAACTTGTGTGTTGAGTGCATTTACCTTGAAAGGTACATGCTTATTTGAATTTTAAATAATTGCATTAAAAACAGAAAAAGATGGTTTCAGAAGTACATTTCTTACACACAGTGATTATTAAACCAATAGTCTTGTGAGAGCAAGTCAACATCCAGGATCACGATAGTATCAAGGGGAGGAATTTCATTTTTTTCTGAACAGGTTGTATCGTTTTAATGTTGGTTCAACTTAGACTTTGAAAGATTTACAGCAGTAAGAGCCACACGAGACAACGGTCCTACTGGCTTGCCGCTGGGGTCTGCGCTGACCCCCAAATCCCGCGACCAGGAGTCTATGACAGAACAGTAAAGGGGGCATCACTTTGTCCCGGTGGCCTCAGCCGTGGCTGCAGGAGCCCCAGGGGCCCCCGAGGGTGTCAGGTGGGGTGAGGGGGGACGTCTCGCTGTGGCTGGTGAGCGCCGAGAGCCGGAGACTGGGCCCTTCTCTTCCCCTGGACCTATTTCCTGTTCCAGTTGTGTGAGATGTTCTGAATCTTTTTCATTCTGATCCTCTGATCCAGCATCTTGTACCTCGCAGGGTGCTCCTCAGCTTTCTTTGGGGCCGAAGGCGCGTAGGAGCTGGACGCGTAAGCAGGGCGTTTAAAGTGACGCAGAGGCGGCTTGATGACTGCGGGCCGTGCAAAGAAGACAGACAGCCGTTAGCCCCGCGCTGACACGCACTCACAACGCCCTCACCCGCGACCTGCTCTGTCTCTTCGAGACCGGGAACCACGTAGAGTTAACCAATCACGGGGAATCTTGGTGAGACAGACGGATCGGAGATGACCAAGCACGTCACCACCACGGCCGTGCACTGTAAATAAAGACCAGTTCCTACAGGCAGACAGCGGGGACTCCAGAATGTAAAGGTTTTTCCTAAAGAATGGATGGGGGTAAGGAAGTGAGAGGGAGCGGGGTGGAGGGGTCACTTGGGGGAAGAGCAAGGCAGACAGCTGTGAGCCGAGCGCTGCCCCCAACCGGCAGTTAGCATTGGGGGTAAGCCTCCAGGGCGGCCAAGCAGCCCCCAGGCCTGAAGTGCTCGCAACAGAGGAGGTCACGGAGAAAGTTTGCCAAAAAAATATAAACGTTCTCATACCCAAAATACAAGATCCAAACAGACACCACACCAAAGAAGATACGTGCATGACGAAAACAAGCACAGGAAAAGATGCTCCGCAATTTTTGTCACGAGGGACTTGCAAAGCAGAAGAGCAGCACTACCTACTGCGCACCGATTTGGGTGGGTAAAGATGAAAACATCTGACGGTGCCCACTGCGGGCAAGGGGCTCGCGTTCTCGCTGGAGGGCAGGCAAGTGGACCAGCTACTTTGGAAGACAGTTTGACAGTTTCTTATGAAGCAGACATAGTCCCGCCGTATGACCCAACAACCGTGCTCCTGGGCATTTACCCAACTGACGTGAAAACTCACGTCCACATAAAAACCTGTACGTCAACTTTACAGAAGTTTATTCACAAGAGCCAAAGACTGAAAGCAATGAAGACGTCCCTCAGGGGTTAAATGGAGAAACAAAGTGCAGAACTTTCACACAGGGGAATGTTATTCAGCGATTGAAAGAAAAAAGCCACGTAAAGACATAGATACATTTTAAATGTATCTATGTGTTTGGTGCTAAGTGACGGCAGCTGTCTGAGAAGCCACAAGCTGTATGATTCCAGTTTATATGATTCCTCCTCCTGCTGGAAAGCCTGTAGCCAATTCGACAATGTAAAGGTGAATCAAGGTGAACCCAGGTTACGTGATCATTGCAAAGAGCTGAGATACAGTGATTAGGCGAAAGGTGTGGAGGAGCGGATGCTGAGTCATTGCCTGGAACTCCAGCTCTCTCTGCGGCTGCTCTGCCTCACGGAAGGGCACCCAGAGGAGTGAGAGGCACAGGTAGCTTGCAGAGCTGGGACTGGGGGGCAGCACTGTTAAACAGGAGGCCACCCTCATCAAAAACCAGCTGTGCCAATCCCTTCCAATAAGGGGAAAATGCACGATGTTTATGATCAAGCCAAAGGTTAGGAATAACCTCAATGTACAATCACAGGGAATTGGTTAAGTTCTGGTCATTCTTAAGAATACACTCCTATGATACTATGGAAAAATGATATTAGTGTCTATTGATAAAGAGAGGGTCATGTAAAATACTGTTAAATGAAAAAAGCAATAACGATAATCTAACCTTATTACTATAAAAACACATAACCACATGCACAGGAAACTGTAAGAACATACATTTACCATATTTTTCAGACTATAAGACACACTTTTTCCCCCAAATTTGGGAGGAAAATGGGGGTGTGTCTTTTAGTCCAAATGTAGCTTACCCGGCTCTCTGGGGTGGGGGGATGCGGGGTGGGGGGCAGCGGTGGAGTGGGGTTTTTTTTTCCCTATTTTCCTCCTCTAAAACCTAGGTGTGTCTTATGGGCCAGTGGATCTTATAGTCCAAAAAATATGGTAAGCCATAGCAATAATTATCTCTGAGTGGTATGAACATAGCCATTTTCTTTCTGGTTGTTAACACCACCTAGTGTTTCTATTATGATCGGGTTTTAGTGGCACAGCTTTTTGCAAAGAAACAAACTACTACTATGTCTTCTGTAGAATCATATATCGGAGCCATTCTGCGAAATCACGCACAACAGGAAGTCTACTCCGGGCTTTAGTCCGCGACGTCTCAGAGGACGCATAGCTGAGCACACCTTTGACAACCCACAGAGGAACGGTCGAGCTCTGGCTTCTTCGAGCACCTGCCGTGTCCCGAGTATGTCGCCACGAACAGAACAGCACTCCCTGCTTTCGAGGGGCTTCCGTTCCAGGACCCCCTCTGAAACTTGTGACTTGCTTACTGAAGAAAAAGTGTTTGGGAATAATTAGTGATTCTATTACTACAAGCTCCAACTTTGCCTTTTGAGCGAAGATAACTTGTAGTAAAGACCTTCAGCGATATCCTGTAGTGACATCATAATGCGGATGCAGAAGAGCAGAGATTTTTAACGTCTCAGAGTGCTTAAATCTGTTTCTTAGGGTGAAAAAGGGATTGCGGCACCAGACCCTCTGGGAACAAACGTAAAGACAGTCCTGTGACCATGGACAGTGGGTTAGAGACAGGAGAGGGCTTCAGAATCAAGGCTGATGATGCCAACATCTGGGGCAGCTGATTTATTGCTCAAGTCCCAGTCCCTCCCGGTATTCATTCTATTTTTGCTACCCAGCGTGAACCCAGCCAAAGTATTATTGAATTTCCCACTTCTCAGCATGGAGAACCATTTACCGTTTGCTGGGATTCTGATTGTCAGAACAAAACCTCTCCTTGCCACCGGAGTCCTTGCAAATAGAGTTGAACCCGCTGAGAGAGCGGCTCCCCACCAGCACCGTGGAAATGCTTATATCCTGCCGTTGCCCTCCCTCAAAATGTGGGGGAAAGGGAAATGCAAAGAGGGCTGTTTTGTACGCATCAATTGCCTCTCCCCTCTGCAGGGACTCCGATTTGATCACAGGGCAAAAGAGCAGAGCTGGAGATGCGGGTGCCATCTTGAGTTTAGCGGGGACTTCTCTTTGGGGGGAGCTGGTGTGGTCTCTTGAGGACTCCTTTATTCCAGAGATACTCCTGGGAGGGGGTCTGACCCTCCCACTTCAATGACTGGGCACTTCCCACCAAGGCACCCAAGCATTACCTTTACAAGCCCATCCCCCACCTTCCATCTTCCCCTCTAAGGAAAGCCAAACCCCTCCCCACCATAGACTTCGTCATCAGCAGTCAGACCATTTTCTCTGGGGGACACGTTCGCAAAGTCTGCTCTCATCTCTCGGAGCAGTTTACTTGGAGAAAAGGATCGAATTGGCTAATGAAGATTTGACAAAGTCACATGTCTCGCACGGAACCTGCACTTGGCAAAGGCGTTATCGAGGGCTGCTTGAGTGCGGCTGGGAGGGTACGTGAGCGTCTCACACGAGATGGACAGCAACTGGAACATTTCACCTACAATGTCATAGGGTGTGCTTGAGCGTGGTATTGTTATGTCACAGAATTACATGCTGATGATTTTGCAATAAAAATTTTGTAATAATAAAGGGGCGTTATTTGTGCCAGACCCTGTATATTACTTGCAAGCGTGCCTAGGAAAAAAGTTCCAGACAAAAATGGACACATCATCCTTTTTACTTTGCAATTACACACGTTTGTTTCTCATAAAAGTGATGCTCTTTTAGGAGTTTTAATCCTCCTTTGTTTGAAGCTCACCTTCTTCATAAACACCACAATTCCTCCCAAACTTGTCTATGACTTTCTCTCTTTGCTCGGCCACCACCAGCCCCCCTTTCCTTTTCTCTCTCTCTGAGACCGCGTTGCTTGGTGGCTACTTCTTTTTTTTTTTCTGGCATCAGAGACCGTGAGATAGAATTATTCCTCTTCAGAAAATGAAGAGGGATTTATTCAGATAACAAGTTGATGGCTGTTTGTTGGATTCCGGAGTTGAAATATAAATGGTGCTTTTAAAACTCCTTGTTTGAAAATGTATTTAGTCTGTTGCTCCTCACAGTGCCTTCAGCGAAGTTGTGAATGGGACAGACGTCGCTGCCAGAGGAGGGGTTCCTAAGTCACATTTAACTGGGTGCAAGTGAAATGAGTATTTCCAGGACTTCTCCGAGACCTCAATGATGGAGACGTGTATGATGACTCCCTGAGAAGTTCTCTCAGGCCAAGGGACCCCTTGGTCAGCCGGGTCTGACCGTGTTCAGCAGAAAACACGTTCAGAAGGACTGGGAGAGTCGTTACCACGTCACATCCATCTCATTAACTCAGCGCTGTTCCACGCCAAGTGACGGCAGGCCAGAGGGGATGGTCTCGCATCCCGCTGTGACCTAGTCCAGCCTGGTTCCATGAGTTACGCAGCCACCCGCATGAGCACCTCTGTCCTCCCAGGCTCCCTCAGCGGCGGCATGGAACTCCGAGCCCCCTCGCCTCGGCCGTGGCACCTTCCCTCCGGGAGTTTCTGAGCCCACTGCACGGCAGGCTCCCCAAAGGCAGAGACGAGCTAGGCTCACGCGTAGCTTCTGAATAAATTCTAATACTGGCACCGTGTTGTTGTTTGTTTAAAGACGTGTTGGTCGTGTGTTTTTTCTGTTCCAAAGATAATGTCATATATGACTTTTGCAAATGGCATTTCCATGTCCAGCCAGTTTCTATCTGCATTTACACACACACACACACACTAAACTAACAAGATAACTTAGTCATTCAGTGCCTCTCAAGTGCCATTTTCCCTGAAGAATAAAATCCGCTGCCATTCATTCCGTTTCTCAAATCAGTGCCTAATTGTGGTACAGTCCTGACATCTGAAGTAAAGTCCTTGTAAAAATGCCAAAAAATCACCCATGACTTTTGAATCACAAGGCATTGGGCTGTTACCATCAGTTGCACTGAGGTTGGAGCAATGTAACAACTGAGCCTGTGACGTTCATCTCAGGATCTGCCGCGGGGGAAAAAGCAAAACAAAACTGTATCTGACACACACTGTGTACTAAGCGCAATACTAGAAGCCCGCCTTGAACTGGCCTTTTACCCTCACCGCAACCCTAAGAGGCAAGCTCTATCACACCCCCTTTCGGGGGGAGGAACCTGAGGCTTAAAGAACTTAAGTAACTCGCCCAAGTTCACACAGCTAATTTGCAGGAAGTCTGTATTTTGGTTTCATTCAACACATTCTGACATCACAGCCTTCCTCCCATCTTTAAAATAACCCTGGACCAAAGTTCAGAGTAAGTTTAAATAACTACCGTCCTGAGCTAAAAGAATCAGGGTAGAACTGTAGCTCATTTATACTGTCAATGTTAGAGCATATATTGGTGGAATATGCAGGATTCTCCAACAGCCTGGTGAGTAACCACACTCTGACTTCCCCCAAAGAAAAGCACTGGAGGGCATCTGTGCCGCAATCGGCAGGTAATTACCTAACAGCCCTGGCTGATGGGTCTCTTAAATGACTGCTCTTATCTCTTCCCTCACCTGTGCCGGCTGGAATCTGAACAGGTATCCCAGCGGAAACACCAGGCCCCTGGACACAAGCAGTCACACCAGGGGAGCTCCAGGATCTTGAGTGAAGTTTTAACTTGGAAATTTTTAGCCCTGACAGCACATGACAACCACCTGCCACCTGCGTTTTAAAAGACTCCGGCTCTGTAAGGACTTCAGCTCAAGCACATGAGAACGCCAAATAGTATACTAGTTCTGTATTTGAAACGCACAGAGGACGGGAAGCTTGTGACCTGAGGAGGTCTCCAGAAGGGGCAGCGCGGACACTACCTGAACGGAACCACTACCTGGGATGGGAAGGTGCCCCAACCGGCATTTCCAGGCCCACATAGGGATACGTGTCCACAGGGAAAAGATAAACTGCACGGTTTCTCTGCCCTTCATCCACCTGATGCTGTTTGCTTTCCTGGCACTTCCCAATCCTGGATGCCCAAGCCCTGCTCCTGAGAGTCTCTGGAATAACCACTGATTTTGAGGTGGCGCCAAGCGTCAGTGTGCTGGCAATGCCCAGTGATTCTAACATGTAACTCGGTGAGAACCACGACGTAGGTGTCAAGTTCACTTTGAAAACAGGTCAGCCTACACTTAGTTTCCGAGGGGTTCCTGGGGCAGGTGACAGGGTCTGCTCATCCCGCACGGGAGGCACCAGCCCTTGGCCACGTGCTGAGATCTATGCCCGGAAAGGAGCCCACAAAACCTGCTTCTGAGGGAGGTGGTACGGTATTACGAGAGAAGTATGGGCTTTGGGCAACGCATAATGGGGTTCAGCCATTACTCGCTGTGAGACCCTAAGGAGATAATCTGTTCTGGGACTGTTGTCTTTTTTAATGGGAAAAATACTAACTGCCTTGCTTGGTTGCCGTGAGGATTTAAAAAGTGACATAAACGGGGGAAAACCAAAATGGAGGCGTAGGTAGACACACTGTGCCTCCTCGCACAACAAAAAGGACAATAACAATTTAAAATCAAAAAACAACCAGAACTGACAGAAAATCGAACCACACGGAAGTCCAACAACCAAGGAGATAAAGAAGAAACATTCGTCCAGACCGGTAGAGACGGGCAACCAGGGCAGACTGGCGGATTGTGGAACGAAAGGGGCAGGCCAGGCTGCAGCTAGCAGACCCTGCAGCCCCACACTCGCACATAGATAAACCGGGAGGAACGGTGTGGGAGCGAAGCAGACCACGCAACCCAGGGCTCCAGCTCGGGGAAATAAAGCCTCAAACCTCTGATTGAAAACGCCCGTGGGGGTTGAGGCGGCAGCAGGAGAGACTCCCAGCCTCACAGGAGAGGTCGTTGGAGAGACCACAGGGGCCTAGAGCGTGCACAGACCCACCCACTCGAGAATCAGCACCAGAGGGACCCATTTTGATTGTGGGTAGTGGAGGGAATGATTGAAATCCGGCAGAGAGTGGAGCAGGCGCCATTGCTCCCTCTCGGCCCCTCCCCCACGTACAACGTCACAGCGCAGCGACCAGCATTACCCTGCTCCAGGAACACCTAAGGCTCCACCCCTTTACGTAAAAGGCGCGCCAAGACCAAAAAAAAAAAAAAAAAGTCCCAAAGGAAAGAACAGATCAAAGCCCCAGGAAGAATTCAACTAAGCAGCTAACAGATAGCCAACCTATCAGATGCACAGTTCAAAACACTGGTAATCAGGAAGCTCACAGAATTGGTTGAATTTGGTTGCAAACTAGATGAAAAAATGGAGCCTATGCTAGGAGAAACAAAGGAAAATGTACGGGGAACCAATAGTAATGCAAAGGAAACTGGGACTCAAATCAACACTATGGACCAGAAGGAAGAAAGAAACATCCAACCAGAAAAGAATGAAGCAATAAGAATCCAGAAAAATGAGGAGAGGCTTAGGAACCTCCAGGCCATCTTGAAACGTTCCAACATCCGAATTATAGGGGTGCCAGAAGGAGAAGAGGGAGAACAAAAAATCGAAAATTTATTTTAACAAATAATGAAGGAGAACTTCCCCAATCTGGCAAAGGAAATAGACTTCCAGGAAGTCCAGGAAGCTCAGAGAGTCCCAAAGAAGCTGGACCCAAGGAGGAACACACCAAGGCACATCATAATTACATTACCCAAGATTAAAGAGAAGGAGAGAATCTCAGAAGCAGCAAGAGAAAAGGACACAGTTACCTACAAAGGGGTTCCCATAAGACTGTCAGCTGATTTCTGAAAAGAAACCTCACAGGCAAGAAGGGGCTCGCAAGAAATATTCAAAGTCATGAAAGGCAAGGACCTACATCCAAGATTACTGTATCCAGCAAAGCTTTCATTTAGAATGAAAGGGCAGATAAAGTGCTTCTCAGATAAGGTCAAGTTAAAGGAGTTCATCATCACCAAGCCCTTATTATATGAAATGTTAAAGAGGTTTATCTAAGAAAAAGAAGATTAAATAACATGAACAGTAAAAATGACAGCAAACTCACAGTTATTAACAACCCCACCTAAAACAAAAACAAAAGCAAACTAAGCAAACAACTAGAACAGGAACAGAACCACAGAAATGGAGATCACATGGAGGGTTATCAACAGGGGAATGGGAGGGGGAGAGAGGGGGGAAAGGTACAGAGAATAAGTAGCATAAACGGTAGGTAGAAAATAGACAGGGGGAGGGTAAGAATAGCATAGGAAATGTAGAAGCCAAAGAACTTATATGTGTGACTCATGGACATGAGCTATAGGGGGGGAATGTGGGAGGGAGGGGGTGGGCAGGATGGAGTGGAGTGAAGGGGGGGGGAAATGGGACAACTGTAATAGCACAATCAATAAATATATTTTAAAAAAAGAAAACAAAAGTGACAAACGATATAATGTTCACATGGTACCTTGCCACCCTGCACAGTGCCGGTACGTCACAGGTACTTGGTGAGTGACTGCCATTATTACACAGCCCAGGAGATGGGAGGTCGTCCCCAGGGCCCTTTCGACAGCACCCTCCCTGGCGATTTTCCTTTGATGGTGCAGAAAAGTCCCAGAACTCCCTGCACGACTGGATTTGACTCCATGCATGGCCTCGCACACAGTGAAGAGATCACCTTAATGAATTTAACTGTGACTCCTTGGCAGAGGACACGCCCCTCTGATTCATAAAATACTAATTATCCAAAATGTGCATTTGCGAAAACACATTGTTTTCATGTTCAGCTACCTGAGGGAACCACTTTGCTGAAACCAAGCACCATCCTCGGCAAAGCCAAACCCTCTAGCCCACATTCTAAGCCATTTATACAACGTACAAACACAGGGGTTCATTGGACGCCCGGGGGCAACGCCTAACCACAAGTGCAAATGAAGGGCTGGAAATCCAGGATGGGAGGTGTGGCTTCAACAACCAACAAGGCTGGAAGGAGTTTCAGTCCCTGAACTCTACTCACGATATAAGTAGGAAAACGACAAGGCCGCCTTTGATTCATAAGACTCTGCATTTTTATGCTGAGCCATAATGATTCCTTGAGTCAGTGCCATTGGGAACCACTTAAACCACTGATTCTCTGGTCTTTCGGATACTTCTTCTTTGCGCTTTGCCCCATAGATAAGTCCTCTTGGCTCTAAACTTTGTGAGGTCAGGTACAGGGTGTTATGCACACTGGCATCCCAAGAACTTAGTCACAATACTGATAACAGTTGGCGCTGAGAAAAAATGTAATGAATACACAACTCTACATCACACTCAGGAAGCTTCACGCATCTCCCATTTACTGCAGAATAAACAAATCTCTTAGAATACACACCAGCGGGCAAAGGTGGTTGGCATCTGCAGAACCGAACTTTTCTCCTGCGGTTCAGCAACATCGTATACCTGGATGTGCTGCCCATGTTTGCTCAAGAACGACAGCAAGTTCCTCTCCTTTGAATTTCAAGTTCGAGGCCTGACCACCTTGTTTTGCACAAATGCTACAATCTCAGCTCATTTCTGCAAGTCTTCCGATGTATGGAGAACTAAGGCCTCCTCCCACCTCCCTACCCCTCCTTTCCACCCCCACCCCCCACCACAAAGAGGTGCAAGAGGAGGAGGGAGCAATTAAATAAGGCTGGAAGCTTAGCTCTTCTTATTCAAACAACAGCTACTTATTACATGCCCTGCACCCTTATGTTTTAATGACTAATGATTTCATTTAATAAAATTATTATTTTAATAATAAAAGAATAAGAAAGTCCTCCCTCAAGATGATCATCCTCCATGAAGTTCTTCGTTTTCACTGTGCTCGCCCTGACAAGCACAAAGGACATGAACCCTGCTGGTTCAAAAGGGAAACTATTTCGGTTATTACACACGTGAAGTCCTTTCCTTGATTTTTCTCCCAACATGGGCATTTTTTCCACGTACGCATGTGAAGATGGGAAGCGTGAGGCCAAATAAGTAGCTCCATGTCCCTCATGCACACCAATGACGACCTACACCAGAAAAATTTCTTCAACGATAAATTTCTTCAGGGTTCTAGAGCGCCAGAGAGCAAAGTAACCAATGAGCTTTGATCCGGTCCCTTGGAAGAATGACAGCTGCCACCCCTCAGAATGAACCCAACTAAAAGACAATTGCAAAGACAGTGCCCACTGGAATCTTTGCTTAAAAGACACGGCAGGTTGTGCTTGACATTGGCACATGGGTAACTGATCTAACCCTCAGGCCAAGCGAGGACAAGTGTGAAGGAGAGGCGGGCACAGTGTGGACGCTGTGACATCAGCCTTTCCCTGCTGGCCATGAAACTCGGAGCAGGGAGTGCTAAGTTTGGGCAGGCTATTCATCTGATTGTGCCTCAGTTTCCCGATTCGTGGAATGCACATCACGGTGCCTTCCTTAAGAGTTGCTGTGATGAGTGAACGAGATAAGACACGTTAACAAATATGTTAAGAAGCATTGTCCCTGATAGCTGATAGATGTCGAAAACACATCAAAGTATTTATTGTAAAAAACACCTGTATTAGGGAGATCAGGAGTTACCATTTTTGACGTTAATTACTCAATAACTTACAATGCACATAATATTTTGTTTTGGTAAAAGAAATACAAGCTTTCTAAAATGTCTTCAGACCTCAGAGCTGGTCCGTTGTCTCCGGCGGACTCCTCTGGATGGATGTTTTATCCGTAGTCCCCTGGAACAAGACACAGAACAATGTCATTGCAAGCCAGCCAGCATCACACACACAGATGCTTTCTACATCAGGCGGGGTGACCAGAAGCACAGCGCATCTACTGCCAACACTACAGTGCATGCCAGCAGCTGCACACACAGCGGAGCAAGGGGTGAGCTATCTGCACCCGCGAGTGACTGGGGTACTGTACCTTTCCATCTAAGCTTCGCTTCAGGAAAGTGGTGTGACCCAGGCACCCTGGGGAATCGGCTTGGAAGTAAGCCACTGACTAGTGTCCAGCAATGGGCCGCTGCTCCAGCGAGAGCCAAGGACGTGTCCTCCGTCTTTTATGGCCCGCCCCTGGAGCTCGATTAGGTTCACAGACCTCACAGGTCACAGGTGAAGCTGGCTCTAGAAAAAACCGGCTGCTGGTGCCATGACTTTCCCATGTCCGAGTCACTTTGCTAAAGCTGTGAGAGGGCTCAAGGGGGTGTCCCCAGAATAGTTTTCTGGTGCTGGAACTTCAGGAGGACCCCTTTTGTCATTTCAGAAACCACTGGCTGTTCTTTAGTGAAGGGCTCTCTGGTAGCTTCTGGATGGGAGCAGGTTATTTGCAGAACATCCTTTATATCTGAATTCTCAATACCCGTATCTCTCCATAGGTGCGCAAGGGAAAACATTAAATTACTCTGACATATATGTAAAATTATGTCCAGGTGGATAAAGCCAAACGGAGCTGTCTTGGAGTACAGCCATAGATTTTTCACTTAAAAAACTCAATACCTAATATTTTGAGCATGCAGAAAAGTATAAATAATAACATAACAAATACCCATGTATTCTCAATAGTTTAATCAAATCTTAACATCTTTCATATTCAAAAAATTATTTAAAGAGATTAAATATCACAAATATAGTTGAAGTACCTACTATGTACCCTTCCATGATACTTCTCTCTACCTACCCCCAAAACATTAATCACAATTTGGTATTTATTATTCCTGTGCATATATTCATTCAATTATTGCATTTGTGTGCATCCATAAAATATGTAATATTTTTGCTTGTTTTAAAAGATAATATAGTGTTAGATGCTGTATGTGTGTGTGTATGTGTATAGTTGAGACTCACTTTTCTTCTTCAACATTATGTTAAGCATTGTGTGTAACAGTCAAAAATGGAAAACAGCCATCAGTGATTAAATACCCTGTCCTGGGGCCCATCTGCACAATAGGCTGCTATACAGACATTAAAATAGACAATGTTTTCCTAAGACCTAGCTTTACATTTTGCATAGAATTTCCTTTGCCATATATCGGCAAACTTTCTCTGTGTGTGCATGTGTTTTAAAGTGTGTCTCTTAAATGCAGGTTAGAGCTGGATTTTGGATTTTTAAATCTAATCACATAATCTCTGTTTTTTAATGCTGGAGTTTAAGCCATTTGCAATTATTGTCATCACTGGTATTTTGGAATTGATTCTACAGTCTAGTTTTGTTTTTGTTTTAGACTTGATTCTACTATCTAAATTTGTAATTGCTCTTTATTCCTTGCTTATTTTTCTTCCTTTCTGCCTGTGTTAATGCATTTTCTCTCTTCCCTTTGGTGTTGTTCACTTGCTGATTTAGATGCTATAGGTTATATTTAAATGATTTCACCAATGATCCTTTGTGTCAAAAGTTACAAAATTACAAAGTTCTGCCCAAAGACAAAATAGATCTTAGTGTTCCTCAACCCCTATGACAACTCCCCTTCCATCGGCAGCTTCTGTTTCCTGTTTTAACACAAAAACTGGACATTATTTTTATGGTGACCCGTTACTCAAATTTGCCAACATGTCTGATTTACTTGCGTGTGCACCATTAATGCTTGTGACTCGCACCTTGCTTTGAAGGTCACTTTTCTCCTTGTGGAAGTGTGTCCCTCAGCACATGAAGACTCACCTGCACTGTCCCCTCGCATTTACTACGACCAAAGCCAGGACTGCTGTCAGCGGTTGTCACTGGGTTACAGGCAACCTGCTTGCCGCTCCCCTGAACATAACTGACTTCTCTGAGCATTCAAGATTTTCACTTTCCAACCTTGAGTTTTTCTCTTCTAAAATTCCAGTGGTTATATGTTTGGTTTTTAATCTGAGACGTTTGAACGGCTTGTTTGGCCTGTCTCTATTGTTTTCTTTCTGCACAAGTTTACTGTGTTGTTTTCAAGGGTTATTGTTCCTCCTGTTTGAGCATGCTGAAACCAGACGTTTTTAATTGTTGGACAGACGGCGCAAAGAGCCTGAGGTGGAGGCAACTGAGTCAGAGGGAGGCAACATGTGGTCCCAGGGTAGGAGAACAGAGGAGTGAGCTGGCCATCGTCACACATGGGTGGAGGGTGTCTGCTAGACAAAGCATGGGCACTACCCACTCCACTCTACAGGCTTTGGAGTGGTCAGAACTCAGAACCTGAGACACCCAATCCTGGGCCAGGTTAGACTGCCCACTAAGGCCAAGGCCAAGGTGGCTAAGACCCTGACTAGGAGGCCTTGGAAACCCAGCAGGCCAACAGCAGGCCTCCAGCACAGCAGAGGGAAAGCAGGTCAGCTCTCCGTAGTCTTACAGATGTCCAGGATGACGTCAGATATCCCACCTGACCCTCCCTGGAAGGCTGTGACCTTCCACAGCAGAGCAGACTCCATCACTGCACACTGGAGCTGATGGTTTGGAGGTGTTTTCCTCCTAGTGTCTGTAGTACAAGGGCACAGGATCCGCGCGCAGGGACAAGATGAAAGGGGCCTCCGGAGACCACAGAGCAGGTGATTCAGTACTAAAGCAAGTTAGCACAGTCGATGCAAACCCAAACTTGAAAAGGAGCCTTTTTCTGAGGATGGCTGCTTTCTATACTGTCCTAAATTGAAACGGGCGGCGCCCACTCACACACCCAGGTGCCCAGCCTCAGCACCATCAATGAGCACCCAGCGTGTGCCGGTCAGTGAGCAGGCACTGGGGCAAAAATAGAACAAGACCATCCCCACCCTTGAAAAAGCCACCTCTCACGGGGTAAAAGGGCTCATAAGCAAATCATTATAAGTAAATATTAATTCTACCTAGATGATTTGGAGGGGTTACAAAAAGAAATTAGCCAGGGAAGAAAGGGGCAACCAGTATTTCAGGCAGAGTGACCGCCACAAAAGACACTGATTATAAAGTAAACTATTATTTCATGTCCAACCAAGAAAAAAATGCTCATTAAATTATAACACACCACTGGTTGCAGAAGAGTCCTCATTTCAGGGGCCAAAATGCAACGCACTGTCCCTCTCAGAATAATCAAATGTGGCACTTCCCCAAAGAAGAAATGTAAAAGATAAATTAACGTTAGAAAATAGATTTTAAAAAACATAAAATCAATGCAAGCCAAGTATGGATATAATCTTTTTCTCATCAAATTGGTAAGGTATTAGTGTTAGCATTAGCGAGAGCATACTCAAAAGGCAAACTCATCACGGAACATAGAAAATAACACTACCTTTCTGGAAATCACTGTGACTAATGTGTGAAGAACCTAAACAGGTACCTATCGCTCAAGCTAATAATCCTACTTAGGAATCTGTCCTCAATCCACAGAAAGATTTAGGTACAAGAATGTGAAGGTATTTCTAATAACAAAAAGGCAGGCTACACTAATGACCAGTTGTCAGTGAATATACTGCTGACCCTTGAATAACACCAGGGTTAGAGATGCCAACCTCCTGCACAGTCAAAACTCCGCACGTAACCGTTGCACAAATTAATCACGCAAAATGTTAGTGAAGCACTAAAATATTTTTTAAATAGTTAATAACACCAGGTAAATCTCATACTGCAATGGTAAATTTTAAAAGGGATGAAACAAAATCTCACGCAGAGTATAATTCCACTGTAGGAGGAAAAAGTACCTAATAATGACCAGAAGGGACGGGAGCCTTGGTTACCTCTGAGTGGTAGCACTGGCAACATTTTCCCTTCCTATAATTTCTATTATTTTTCAACTTTTCTACTTTGTTTATTTTGCCTTTAATAGCTTCTAACACCACCTCCTGTCCAAACAAATGGGTTTTTGCTAGTTCTACTTGTAAAAATTGAATCGTGGTAGAGATTGCAAACCTAGGCATGGAGACAGAATGACCAACAGGTAGGAGCCTCTCACGGTAAAGGGTGATTACCCAGAATCATCACGAACACCTAGAACTTCCAGCTCAGTGTTAGACGGGACCGGCCCAGACATGCAGACATCTGTATTTCCTGATGGTAGAGACTCGCCGTGAGCGCCCACTCTGAGTCAGAACTATACAACATTTATAAGCAAGAATACGTCTAGTGAGCTTGCACAATTTGAACATGGCAGAGCTGGGGTCTGAACCCAAGTCTCTCTCACGAAAGGCTCATACTCATTCCCCTGCACCATCTGTCTCTCAAAGAAATACTTCTGAAACATGTCCAGAGGAACATTAGGAAGAATAAGATTCTACTCTTTCCATCAGCAAGCAGGAGGGACCGAGAACCAAAGGTGGCTCTATCAGGGCTGTTCCTGAAGGGACTTCACCAACAGGTGGCAGAGGCCCTCTAGTAACGTGGGGCAGCCTGGATGAACAGGGGCCAGAGCCTCAGTTTATCAGCTGTCAAACTCAGCTCCCGAGAGAGCCGTTCTCTCTGTTGTCTGTGATCACTAACATCACCGCACAGCGCTTGTACCCACCTGGCAAGGTGAGGCGACTGGTGCTTGGGGCGGGGGAGCCGTGAGAACGCTTCTTTGTGCCTGTAAAGAGGAAAAAGAGGGTAAGGGAAAGAAGGATGGTGGACAGACTCCTCAGGCAGGTAAATGCTCATCAAAAATGTTATCAAATGATGCAAAAGTTTGGGTCTGGAAACGTCCAGAAGAAGGCTGCATGCAGCGGTGAAGTGGCACTTATTCCACGGTCCAGGAAAGCCGGGGGCGCAGCCTTGATCTCACCTGTGCGTGAGGTCGTTCTCAGAGTCCTGGTTGGCAGGTTGGAATGTTGGGACCAACACACCCTGAGCCGGCTGCCCCTTGCCATCCCCAGGGGAACTCTCTAAATGTGCAGGAGCCTGAGCACCTGCCCCAGAGATCCTGATTTCCTTAGACTAGGGTAGAGCTCAGCATCAGTCCTGTTAAAGCGCACCCTCTCCTTGGCCCCCTGCTGGGGATGCCAACGTGTATCCTGGGCAAAGGGTCCTGCTGTGGAGGGGAAAGTTCTAGATTCAGAATCGAGAAATCAGGGGTTTGTCCCTGCTTTGTCCTTCTACTCGTTATTGGACCTCTGATACATGAACTTGACATCTTTGAAGCTTAGGTCTTCATCTGCAACATGAGGGGAATAACAATTACATTGAAGTGTTCCGAGGAGGACTGAAGTAGCCAAGGTGTGTGAGATGCAGGGTCTTGGGGTCGCCCCCTCCCACGAAGGAACCCCTATCAGGAAAGGAACACCTTTGTTTGTATAAGCAGTCGATGGGCCCCGAGGGGTGGGAATGAAAAGGCAGCCCCCCCATGTGCGGGTCTGGAAGGAGAGAGCAAAGTGAAGGTAGGCTTTGTTCTGCGAAAGAATACTGTGTGTGTGTGTGTGAGATGCATCGATATATATAAACACATCTATCCATCTATACTCTATTTTACATATATAGATACATGCAGACATATATAGACACATGTACAATACACGTGCATATTTTATATCTAAATACAAATATTATTTGTTTGGTCATCCATTTCCCTGTTTGGCCATACAAAAGAGGCCCAGAGGCCCAAATCCAGCAGCGTGGCCGATGCCTAGAGTCTGAGCAGGTGGAAATGCAGAGACAATTGGTTTTTTTCCTTTTCTTTATAGCTTTTTCTTTTTTTAGTTTTTTTTAATTTTTTATTTAATTTTGCAGAGACAATTCTTTTTACAAATTTTATGCGTTTATTTTTAGAGAGAGAGGAAGGGAGGGAGAAAGGGAGAGAAACATCGATCAGATGTTTCCTCTCGTACATGCTCCCACCGGGGACTGAACCCACAACCTAGGCACATGCCTTGACCAGGAATCGAACGGTGACCTTTCGCTTTGCAAGATGATGCCCAACGAACTGAGCCACACCAGGTAGGATGGCAGAGACCATTCTTAAGCAGAGGAGTTACATGATTCCGTGGGAAGTGATTTCTGGTACAAGTCTGCTGAACTTAGCCAAACTTTTTGCAAAGTCTTCTTTACATGCAGAGGCCTGGTGTGAATGGAGGTTATGTCAGTTGGGAAAACCCTGCCTGGGACAACACAGTCGGGGGAAGAGATCACTAGATGATTCATCACAGGAAGCAGGAACTTGGAATTGGAGGCGAGTGGATAAGCTCTCCCTCCCTCAGAACCCCTGTGAGATGTGGAGAAACATACTCGGGATGCTGTTTGAGCCTGGTTCATTTTAGTTGTAAAGAACGGGGTACCACCTTTGACATCATTTATTTATTATTATTAGCAGTAGTACTGTTCATAGTATTAGTAGTAGGAGTAATAGCAAAAATTAAAATAAAATCAATCCAGATAGCTCACACTCACAAAGACGGTTAATTTGCATGAGGTGGGAGAAGCTGGGCGGGACTTTACGTGGCCATCTTCCAGGTCTCAAGGATGCTGTATCAGAGTTGGGGAACTCAGAGGGTCCCCACTGGCTGTGGCTGAGTCAGAATCCCCTGGGTGATTCTGTGAATACGGCTTCCACTGCCCTTATCTGATGTGGAATCTCAGAGGGAGGCAGCCGGAAGTTTATGTGGCAGCAAGTTCTGCAGGCCAGTCTGCTGGTCATTGGTCAAAGGAGGTGCCTGGGACACCCCAAGGTAAAAGATTTACTGAAGTGATACTTCAGGTCCTGGCCTCGTTGCACAACTCCACAGAGGACAGTGGACCTGAGTAGGTGACAAGTCAGTTCTGATCAAGGGCACCAGGAGGATGCAAATCCATGCCCCTGACCTTATCCAGAGCCGGAAGCCCCTCTGGGTTCCACTGGACCCGCCTCCACAGTGGGGACACCAGTGACTCAAGATCGTTATCCCTCCACTCACAAGACATTTTGATTGTCCCACTGTCCCTTTGGGAGAGGGTCCCTCAGTGGCACAGCGATATTTGGGCCACACAACTCTTCAAGGTAACGGCCGTGCTGGGCATCACAGGAGGTTGAGCAGCATCCCTAACTCTACCCACTAGGTGTCAGTAGCAGCCCCTGGTAGTCATCTAAAAAATCCCTGAGACAATGTGTAGCGTAGGTCCCCAGGAACAAAACTGCCCTCAGCTGGGAACCGCTGGTTAGCGTGAAGGCAGGGCTTAGGGGTTT
This sequence comes from Desmodus rotundus, assembly GCF_022682495.2. Classification (NCBI taxonomy): domain Eukaryota; kingdom Metazoa; phylum Chordata; class Mammalia; order Chiroptera; family Phyllostomidae; genus Desmodus; species Desmodus rotundus. Next base: position 9,203,751 of record NC_071392.1, on the reverse strand, counting down.
TATTCAGAGTGGCGATTCACAATTCGACTGCTCGGTCATTGGTAATAGTCTCTGCCACACACCCAGCAGTCACTGTGTTCGAGGCCCCGTAGGAGCTATGGGTGATTAAATGTCCATTAGTTATCTACTACGCTCTCTGATGATAGAACGACTCCCATGTTACGGAATTTGGAGACAAAGGGAGTTTACGGAATTTGCACAAAGTTACTGAGTGTTCAGAGCTCAAACACAGAGACACTTTCCCAATGGCTCCTCCTGCTTCTTGATCAACCTGTTATTCAGGTTTTCGCCAAGTGCGGTCATTCCAAATTTGCCCGAGGCTAAGAAAAATGTGGAACAATTATTTTAACAAAAAGGAAAACTGAAGCCAGATCCCTGAGCTGACCAAGTGCCAGGGAGCCAGCGATTTCGGGGGCTGGGGGTACAGATGTGTCCCGAGTGTCCCGGGGGATCCCCATCTTCAGGCAGACCTGAAAAGTCTTCAGGCAGACGTGGGGTAGACATTTCCTTCTTCTTGTCTAACTGTTGGAAAATATGGCTGCCTGCTTTCCACAGGTACTCTCGTGAAGTTGTGATCAGACGCAATTTTGCCCTTGTGAGCACTCGGAGACCCGCAAAGCACTGAATGACGAGCTTTCAAGATTGCTACCTGCAGAGACACCCACTATTGCAAGGTTATTCCATAGGAATTCTTGGCACATTTTTAAAAAATATCACCCACTATGATCTTCCAAAAGCCAGCAGCTTGGTGGCTTTCCAATGGTGCAGCTTTTCGGCCCCTTGGTACCTTCTTTGCAGACACTGAATGAGACAGGAAACTCTGAGGGTGTGGAGTCCATGGAAAAGCAGACCTGCAAACCCTCTGGAAATGCTGTTATCTTCTCTGCACGCTTGACAACATGCCCAATATATCAGGAGAGGGGAGAACCCACCAGCACCTCTCCTCATGGTGAGTCATAAACAGGTGGCAGGCGGAGATGCATAAAATAAACGTGTTTGTAATTTCTACAGACCTCCAGGCTCCCTGGTAATGGAGGTTGTGCTCCTGAAATCATTTTCCGCTCTGAAGCCACCAAATTACTCACCGCGTTACTCAAAGATCCATGCATGGGAATCATACTCAGCTCCGTTGCAGCTTCGAAAACCCTTCCCCCTCTTCTGGCTCCATTCCCTGGGAAAATATATCAGAACTGGAGCTGGAAGTTGCACGTCCAGACCAGCTTCTGCCTGCTTCGCTGCTCCAAGCCGGCACTGGCCTTGGGACACGCAGAGGTCACCCCGGGATTTAGTGCACATCTCGCTCTGTGAGTGACTCTGCATTCACTGTCAGTGACTTCCAACCCTGGCCATGCGGCAGGGGTTCCTGGGGAGATGTAAAGAAGATATGCCGAGACCCAGGCCCGCCCCCTAGAAAGGCTGTTTCCCTTGGTCTGGGGTGGGGCCCAAGCCTGGGCATTTTAAAGGTTCCCAGGTAAGAAGCACCACACTCAGAAAAACTGGTGAGAGTTTTCCTCGTGGAATGATGGGAATCCTGTAAATGGCTTCTTTTCATTTTTACTCAGGTTTCCAGGAAACTCAGATCCAGTGTATGACTTAGTGCTGGGGCCCAGGAGGCCTGTCACCTGACACAGCTCCCGTCCTAAGGTGAGCCCCAGCCTGCGCTGTCCACCCCCGCTCAGCTTGCTGCCTTGGGTTTTATTCTGCATCCTTAACTTAAAACAAATTGGCTACATGTATGTGATCTTAGTTCTGAAACATGTTATGAATGAGGTTGGTAAAAGGAACACGAATGAACGACGGCATGAGTGCATCAGCTGACCTCTGTTATCCTCATCTGTAAAGACGTAAAAGCACGGATTCCAGGATGTAACGGGCGGATCAAGTGAGAAAGCCCACATGCGAAAATGCATAGCAAGCTGGGCAGCACAATATAGTGTTTATTAGTTTGCACTCAAAAGAAGGGTATGTGTGTGTGTGTGTCTGTGTGTGTGTGAGAAGCAGCTAGTATTTCATCTTTGGGAGAAAAGTATTTTAGAGTCATGAATTCCGTTGTCCTTGACCCACGGCATTTGAATGGCCAAAGAGTAAACGACCTCATCAGTCAGCTCTGGCCGAAATGCCAGCACAGTGGCTTGTGGGAATGGAAGTATCTTTTGACAAACGAATAGCTTTCAGATATTTCAGATTAATGTCCTTGGTTGGTCCAGCTAAAGGGTAATAAATGCAACTAACTCATCAGGGGTCTGGAAAAGAGGCCGGTGATGGAGATGACAACGCAGGCTGATGGCTTCAGGCCAGTATACACACCTAAGACTCCGGAGGTGGGGTTAGCGCTAAATCCCAGTGATTTGCATGCAGCTTGACCTCAAACAAATAATTTCCCTTCTGCCAAGTGGGGCCGCACTGCCAAGCCCAAGGCTGCTGGGAAGGGGTGATTTAAGAGCCCACGAGACCACACGTCCTCTTTAGTAACAGTCCGACAATAGGAGTGCTGCTGTAACAGGAGCAGATCCTCGGGTGGGGGAGGCTGCTGAGCAGCTGATGCAAGGAAAGTGTCTGTCAACCTAGTGGGCATCTTCTGTCCCCCCCTTTTAGCACACTGCAACGTCTGTCTGAGTGACATCCACCACCTTCGGTCACTATTGCTAATGCACATCTACCAACATTTTCTCTGTTCCATTTAGGGTGTGGCAAACGTCAACAAGCCATTGCCTGGTGCCGCAGAACATAATGTTATTTTTGTCCCTTTCCAGCTTTGATAAAACAGCATCGTGAGAAGTGTGCGTTCCGCTTAGGGCTATGGAACGGCTAAAGTGTAGGGCTTCAAACCCTGCCTACTTCCCTAAGAGCTGTTTTCCAATAGTATGTAAATTAAAACGGCCTAGTCAGAGTCTTTAGTAACATTTTCCCCCATGAGGCAACCACCATCAGTCCGAGGCTTGCTTCTGTGTGGCTTGATCTCTGTTCATCACAAAGAACAACGATCAAAACCACAAGAGCTATTCAGACGTGTAACATTATATACAACTTAAATGTGGCTTTTAAAATTTACATGCAATTTGGAATTGGGCATGTGAATGAAGAATTGGAAAAATATTCATAACCTTTGACCCAGGAATTATATATCTGAGAATTTTTTCAAGGGAGATAGAAGCCTTATGTATAAAGAGCTTCATTGCTACGTTAGTTACAACTGTCAAAAATAAAAGCGTGTAACTTAATTGTCCAACAGAAATGTGGTTAAGTAAACTGTGCTAGAGTCACAGAACAAAACAGTATGTCGCTGTTGGAATTAACAAAGGGTTTTTTTAATGGGACAATGCTAACAATCCAATGTCATGTGGGGAAAAATCGTAACACAAAATTAAATACACCGTACTGCATGGCCTCGACTGTGTCAAAATGCAGAGCAAAAGACCATAAGGAACCCCAGTAAAGAAGTGACAGTGAGTAATCATTGGATGGGGTGTTGTAAGTGATTTTAATTTTATCACAGTTCTCAATATTTTTCAAAATAAGTTCTTGTTTTAGAAAGGAAAACTTTAAAGAACTCATTTTAATCCATGGCAAGCACAGCTGCTTTGGAGGAATATCACAGCCTCCTTTGTCAGAGTAATAGTCCCATAGACAATACACCAGGTGGCCTGGGAAGGGGGGTTGACGCAGAGTGGGGGGGAGGATGGTATTTGTGCAATGCCCACCATCACCACTAGGGGTTTCCCTATTAGTCTCCGTCTGAAGGAGGCAAGCTTGGGGCTACCGAGTAGGTAAACCACTTGCATGCCCACAAACAGGGGAAAGGACCATTCCCTACTCAGATTCCTAATGCTCCTGGCTGGAGAGGAAGAAAATATTGCCAGGTAGCCCTTTCAAGAGAAGGAGAAAGAAATAGTGTTTAGAATTCAAGAACTATCATCACAGGACTACAAAACCATAACATCACAGTACCCAGGAGAAAACTGAACATATGGAAGCTGGCCTAATTCCTTACACGCCGACATTCCTTACACGTCCAAGGAGCTTCTGATAACCCCCCTCAAAGATCACGTGAGACATGATTCACTGTGGCTCTCTCCCTGTGTGCAGGAAAAAAGCACTTGATACCTGGGAATTATGTGGTGTTGGAAGGAATACAAAAGAGATGGATTGTTGAGTAAGTTTGGACGGCCTCATATCTGGGAGGGAACACAGACAACAGTGACAAACACTGAAAGAACAAACAGCCTTCTCATTTTTCAAATTCTAATCGAGAGGTTAAATCATCGTTTTTATTTGGTAGTCAGAAGAACATACATGTACTTATTCACTACTGATTGCCAGGGGTGGGGGGTGGGGATTACACATGGGGGAACTGTCAGCCTCGTCTGCACAGTCTGCCGCAAGATTGACAAGGGACACATAATTTATGGAGAGCAGTTTGGCATACTTTGTTTTACATGAATCCCCGTGATTTATTTTTGCATTTGGAGATGTAACACTGTGGCATTTGAACACTTTGTTTAGTACAAACCATCACTATAGGGAACCAAACAGCCTGCTCCAGAATGAGCAGCGATTCTCTCGCCCTTTGACACACAAATGCAAATTGCATCCTGCACGTTATCTGCTTGAAACATATTTCATTCACCATGAAAGCACATTCTGTCGCTGCTGTAAAATAGAGACAAATCCACTGCACCACCTTCCCGTCTAGAAGACCATTCTGCAGACATACCGAGAAATCCCTTCCTTAGACCTCCAAAGAACCATTCGCGTGGCGTGACTGGAAGTGAGGTTTAGACTTTTGTTTTTGCTCGCCTCCCTCTTTTGAGTCCTGTTCAACATTTTGATATTAATGCCTCCAGCATCTCCTGCAAATCCAGCCGGCCAACAGCAAAGTCTAAGGCTGAGGAGCTGAGCTCTCCACTCACGTGTGGCCGGGGCCCTTCGCAGGTGAGTGTACACACCCGCGGTGAGAGCCCAGCAAACAAAGGAGAAAACCCTGTAACAGCAAAACCTGCGCTCTGCACAGAGGAAGATAACAACAACATCATCTAGCCTCGAAGTGACTGAGCTTGCTGTAATTAAGTTCCCATGGGGACTCGGGCTTCCTGTCCCCAATCTGGTCCCCCTCCCCTGTCTACTCCTACCCACCATCTCCTCACGTGGATGACACTGGAGCAGGTGGGTTTGTCCTTCCTGTCACACGGTGTTTCCCTGTGCTAGAATGATGCCGTAAGAAAATGGCTTGCCTGGACAGAGGCAGAAGGAGGGATTTGCACAAGGTATGGAAATGAGAAGAAAAGAAGGGACAAGTGAAAGAAAGGGCCTGAAAAAGAGAGAGGACTCGAAAACCAGGTGAGGAGAGGAGCCTGGCTGTACAGTGGGCACCAAAGCTGATAAAAACCTAACCAAGCTCTACAAATGAAAATAGCTAACATTCTAAAATTTTTTACAGCATATAAAATTGTAGAAAAATATCATCAAAGCAAGAAAAAAGAAAAATGCATACTCTACAGTTTCACCTGAAGAATCGGTTATTGGACCATGCCTATGGCCTCTACTATAAATTGGCGTGACTGGTGTGTGACTACATTTCTGTACCATCGCACCTACACCCAAAGACAAGGACACCAGTACACAAACCCCTCCCCCGAGACAGATCATGGCGGAGAAGCAAAGACGGTACATTCTGAAGCTACAGGGTTTCAGTGGGCTTTGTCTAAATGAGTCATCCTGCACTATAACACAAACGGCTTCTGCAGGTTCAGAATCCCGCTCCCATGAGGGCACACAGGTGAGGTTCTGGAATCATGGCTGAAGCTGACAAAGCCGAGAGCCTCCACAATGGCAGCGACTGGCCTGCGACAGCCAGCATTTACCCTCGTGCGGGGGGGAAGGTGTCCCCCAGGGAGACTGAGTCAGGGCACCCCACGTGAGTGGAAATGGCCCACATTCTACCCCCTGCTTCTTCTGACTCAGTAGATAGCGGGCTAGGCTGGGTCCAAGTTCACGTGCTAAAGCCAGCCATTGCCAGTGTTCACCCTATTCCCCCTTGGGCACAGAAGCCAGAATAAACATAAATTCATTTCAAATACATCTGCCAATATTTTAAAGAAAAACGGGTGAGTGGGGGGCACTGGTTAAAATACTTGGGGATTAACAGTGTTTAAATTGACTTTGAGGGATATTTCCATCTAGGTTTCCCACAGCACCCCACTCTTGTTTAATGTAAAATCAAAATGTTCACTTGATGAAATAGTTCTTGTTTATACAACTTTCCCGGAGGAGCAGCCAGTCTGTACAAATGTCCAGAAAGCACATCCAGAGGCCCACTTCCCATTTTTCTACCCTCCCTGGACCCCAATTCACTTATCAGATGAGCTCTGGCTGATGTCCCAGATGGCTGTTTTCACTCTGATTCCAGGGTCACCTCTGTGCCCATCGGTGCCTTTGGTGGCAGGCAACCCCAACGACTGGGATCTGAACTTGGCAGGTAATGTGTCTCTCGGTGCTCCTGGCATATTTCATAGAAATACTGTGCGGCTCATTACAATTTCTCCATTAAGTTCATTTTCTAAATGATAATGGGGCCTTCAGTCATGGATCAGTGTTGATGAGTTACAAGCATTACTTTCCATTTATTCACATGTAAGATCCAATATAACATCGTTATTGAGACATTACGTTCTTTAACACGTGGGGGTTCAGTGTTACGCTGATCACAATACTGGCAGAGCCACCCCGGGCAGCAGCCCCCCACATTGCACACACAGAGCCTCCTCTTTGTGGGGTTTGAAACGTTTCAACCTGAATCATACATAAATCCACCAGTGTTTCAGAAAGATTGGTGTCATCATGCATTTTGGCAGAGTATTTTCAAATAGCTCTTGTTTTGTTCCTGTTGTTGTTTTTCTTAAATCCAAAGGCCACAGAGAAGTTTTTGCCCTCTCATATACTTGGCTTAGCAATTCCCCATCCCTATGAAACGCTACTGTGACCCTGGGGTCCACCTGCAGATACATAGAACATCAGCCTTCAGCGATGTGCGTGGCATGTGGAGGATGTTGACTATGCTTCCAGGTGCATCTGGAGTCAGTCTGCCCGCACAGGCGGATGGTGGAATTCGGTCGGGCAATTCTGCGTGGGTGGCTGAACCCCCGTGATTCCTGGTAGGATGTGCAGGATCCTGGGATTAGAATGAAATCTCCAATTGGAAAAAAAATGTTCTTAGATTCCCTAAGTCCCCTTTATTTGGGACATACACTACATACTCAGGGTTTAATCTCAGAATCTTCTCTATCTCATGAGGAAAAGATTTTTGTGCTTTTTTTCTCTTGGTTTCCCCCATACTCCGTGGGGAATGTTACGAAGTAGTTTTTATCATGTAAGTCCATGATGGAAGGTTAGGAATAGAAGAAAATAGACTCTATATTCTATCTAGTTACCTGTTCTCTATCACCTATCCAGCTAAAGAAAGGTGACCCATGACAGAAGTGACACCATAAGACCAGTATCTTTACTCCCCAAATACGGATGACAAAATTAGTCTCCATCCCCTTGCCCTGTCTCACCTCCTGGGGTAACACTGCTGTCTACTTGCTCCTTCCCAGATTTGCAAATAAAATATGGTTCCAGGTGGGGAATATAATCTGATGGCTTTAATTCTACAAATGAAGCGAACGGGTGCACTAGATTATTCTTTGGCTCTGAGATGTTTACATATCGTTTTATTGTTTAACTATACCAGCTTCTTAATGGGATCCTGTTAGATGTTTTGAATAGTTTCTTAAAGCTCCAAGAATGAAATGGCAGTGGTAGAAAATCCATTCGCACTCAGTGGGTTAGAAATGATCCTTTGGGTGCTGCCATACGCTATGTGGTAGGGCTCATAACCCAAGAGAGGTTGCAGTGAGTGAAAGATAGGACAAAGACCTCTTTGAGGTGGGTCACCATGCCACTGTAACACACCACATCAACAGAACTTGAACGCAGAGCTGTTCGGTAAAATGGGGACCCAAACTCCACTTGTCACTTTCCACCCAGGGACATGTAGAACTTGGCTTGTCAGTGGTGGGAATGTCCCTACTGCTTTTGCCCTTGTCTCAATTTTGACCTTGTCTCAGGGGGCTGTATCTTGCCACAGCCCAGTCAGTTCTTCATTCCAGTGTGGAAGTCCTAGTTTTCCATGTGACAGTGTCACACTGAGTGAGGTGCTATAATCTGAGCCACGGGAGGGTGTGTGGCCCATATCACAGCTCAACCCAGGAAGGTATTTCGAGAGAACAAAAAGACCATAAAAGTGAGCGAGAGTTTTAGAAAGAGTGTTCTTGCAGTCAACATGAACTTGGAATCATTATTTTAATGTTTTATCAGCTCCAGTATCAATTCATAGCATAACAATACATTGTTTTGTGCTTTTAGAAAATAAATCAATTTGCATTTTTACCCAATGTCCTTTCAAAACATCTTTTAAAGAATTTAAAAATAAAAGTTGCATGGAGCTTTCCTTTTCCACACTGAGAATTCCCAGCAGAGTTCTTTCTATACTGAATGAAATTTTGTTCCCACTCTTTTTTTTTCACCTAATTAACAACTTAAAGCAAATGAAAAACATTTTCATCCTTATTGGTGCTAGAAAAAAGTGGCTATATTCCTGTGGGGTTTTTTTCCAAATAGCGTTCAGTCTTACTTGTTAGAATATAAAAGGGAAGCTGTATGCTTTCTATTTTGACTGACTGCAAAGCCCAAGGTACAAAAATACAGAACAGAAATGAGAGAAAAGTTCGGGTTCCAAGGTCAAGGCATCGCACGCACCGGTTGTGCTCCGCCCCTACACAAAACCACGCCACCCCTAAGTTCACCGAGTGACGTCCCACGGCCATTGGCAAGTCTTCTTTGACCAGCGCAGTGTTTGCAAGTTTCTGAATTAGTTGCCATACTTAGAAATTTAAAGAGGGTTTCAGTAAAATCTCTGTTATTTATCTAGGACCCCTGTTGCTACGCAGCACTGATCCCAGAGCTGACTAGCCATTGACCTCTTGGGACAGGACACTCATTCCTCACTGTCCCTGAGGCTCCCTACTGCCTTGCTGGTACCAGGGCCCCTTAAGAGTTGCCCTTTATCACAATAATTCTAAGAGCTGCGGCTTGCTTTCTCATCCCCTGGACCTGCTATGCCCCTGATTTGAGTTTGTGGGTACATTACTTGTTGTGGCCCCTGTTAGGAAAGTGGGGTGGGGAGCCCCAGAAAAATGTGTATGATTCCCAGGCAAACTGCAAAGCTGCCCAAAGACCCCCATTCCAAGATCAGTGCATGAAGGGCCTTTAATGACAGAGTCCTTCAGACCTTTCTGCCGAGGGGTCAGCGAGGCAAAAGCATCAGAGGCAGCAGACAATGTCTCCCTATTTCCGTCTGAAGAACTACCAATGTTCTGTCTTCATAATGAGAGGATTTTTTAAATGGTGGGGTTTTTTCTGTGCTTTTCTAAATGTAGAAATTAAATATGCAGGGGGGAACACCCTGGGGCTTATCTTTGAGCTCTCTTCCTACTGAGAATCCCACTCCTTCCATAGCTTTGCGATTCCCCCTTGGAGGGACCCACATATTCCTCGTGAGCCACACCGCATTTTAAGAATCAGTTTCATCCAAATCACATCATTTAGACCCATAAAATTACTTCACGAGCACTCCATGGGGTCTCAGTTTTGACCTTGTCTCGGGGGGCTGTGTCTTTATTCTCTTTCCAGCCCACATCTACTATTCTGGTTTTTGATTTGTGCTAAGAATGTTCTCCTAGCGAGTGTTTCTAAGGACTCACTAAAATGAAAAGAATTACCTGCCACACCTCCCTGATACAAATACCCTCAGCACTTCCCCGAACAGGAAGAAGAGGGATTAAGTCAAAGCACAGACATCCAAAAGAAGAGGACCGGCCAGTGGCCAAAGTTTCAATAACCACCTAGGTATGGATGCTCCCCAGTGACAACATGGGGCTTCCCACCTGAACAGTATGGCCGTCAGCTGAAACATTCAGGTTCATACGAATGAATGAATGTACAGATAAATTAAGCATCACATAAAGACTGCTAAAGAAAAAAATCTCCTTTTTTATAGCACTAAAAGAATTTCACATTATATAAATGAAAAGAAAAACATTAGAACAGTGTTTAAGTCTAAACGGAAGTTGGTGAAAAAAGAATATGACTCAGGAAAGGAACAAGCAGAGACTGTGACGAAAGCCAGCGCGCTGTCTCCACCGTCGGCAGCGCGTGCAAAAATCACACTTAAAGTAACGTCACGGACAGTAGTAATGGAGCAATTGCTGTGTGCGCGGCTTTTTCAGGCCTTGGTCAGCACGTCTGGGATGTCCATTCTCATCAGGCCAGACAGGTGCTTTCAAAGCCAGGGCATTAGCAAAGGATTTTGAGGAAGTCCCTTCGTGTTTTGGTTCTGTTTGTGCAAAATCTCAAGTTGTTCTGTTTGCTCGGGGGCTGGGGTGGGTGGGGGGATTCCCCCCCAAATTCTAAGACCCCCACCAGCTCCCAGGGAGTCATCTCCTGGGAGCAGGTGGCATGAGAGGAGGCCCAGAATGGGGGGCTCGTTTCTGAAAGTCGCACACCACCCCCAAACATGGAGCACTCCTCTGCAAGGAGGAAGAGAAGGAAGATGAAGCTCAGCTAAAATGGTGCAACACACTGGCAGCCTCTTTTACTGTCTGGGAGGTGCTTTTCTACTCTTCTGAATCTGAAAAAAAGAAAAAGAAAAAGAAAAGTGTCAATGCTGCCTTTCCCCACTTCTCCACCCTCCACGTCTGAGGGGGAGAAAATCTGAGGGGCAGAAAAAGGGGGGATCTATGAAACATTGCAATACTAGTTCTGTCTGCCTCCTTTGTAACACAATACTCTGTTCATAAGGGGAAAATCTCAGTGGAGCATTTTAAACACTGATCACACTGCAAGCCTTGACAATTGCTTGGACCTAGATTACCAAACATTTGGTTCATGCAATGTGGATCCTAAAGACCCCTTATTTTGCGACCAGGATGACAGAGATGGCCAGACCTCTTTGCTTCAGAGGTCAGAAATCAGATTCATCCAATCCCAACAATTTCAATATCAAAAACAAGGTTCCTCTATCAGAATGCTTGTCTCACCCTCAGAAGAAAGAGGGGTCCCCACTGAATTCATTGTGCAGGTGGGAAAATCACCTGAATTCTCTACTGGACCTGGAGTGCAGTGGGGGAGGGAGGAGACACGGTTGAAACAGGACTGAGCGAACGGAAAAGGATAACACTGGCTTTTCCTCACTGGCCTGCTCTAGTGCATGGAACCTCAGTGGGTTTGGACAGCAAACAAACAAAACCCACTATGATGCTGCTTCCCCTAAGTGTCGCACATTGCAAATCATCATGTCTTGGAGTTAGGGTTCCCTCCAGGGCAGTGCTCTGGAGGCACAGGGGACTTTAAGAAGAATGACACCATCATCCACAGAGATGCTAGGAGTCCTTCGAGGACAAGGAAAGTTTCCCACTCAACATCCAGGAGACGATACTCTTCTAAATAAGACTTAGCAGGAATTAGGCAGCAAACTAGTTGAGAATCAGTGAAGTCCTTTCTTTTTAAATTTTTTTAAAGATCTTATTTATTAATTTTGAAGAGAGGGGAAAGGAAGGAGAAAGGGAGGGAGAGAAACATGGATGTGTGAGTGACCTAGCGATCAGTTGCCTCTCACATGCCCCCAACCAGGGACCCAGCCTGCAACCCAGGCACGTGCCCCCACTGAGAATCGAACCAGCAACCATTCAGTTCGCAGGCCGGCACTCAGTCCACTGAGCCACACCAGCCAGGGCTAAAAATGTGTTTATAGGTCATGATGTTTATTCCTAGATCATAAGTTGAGCATCTGCGAGGCAGGCCTCATAAGAATCTGACACTGGGCTCAAGAATATCTGTAAATACATTTTCATTTTTCTTCATTTTTTTTTACGGCCTAATTATCAGCCAAGCTCAAAGAAGTAAGCAGACTTGGCTGAGTCCCAGAAATTCTACCACGGCTGCCTCCCTCCATGGTCAGCTCTCTACAAAGAACAAAATGGAATGGTGAGCAACAGAAAGAGTGGTAAAAAGATGAATGGAAAAAAAAACCTAGGGAAGAATAAACTTGGTAACACCAAACCCAATTTTAAATGTCTGGTAGAATTTCTATGGGGCTGAGAGGTGGGTCTTAGTTTTGTTTTGTTTTGAATAATGAGAAAATATTAAACACAAACAAACATATTATTTTAGGGATAGTTGTTAGGATTTATCCAGGTATAGATTTCACTGTTCTAGGTCACTGACTTCTATTTTAAATGGTATCACCAAATGCCCCAAAGTATGAATGCATGCTTTCTCCTTGCCATAAGTGATAGAGGATGTGATTAAAGTAGGATTATTCTAAATTAATTTCATTGCATGTAATACCCATGCAGCTGCCCTACGATGGCCCTAAGATGGATGGGTGGATGGATGGATGGATGGGTGGATGGATGGATGGATGGGTGGATAAAACAGATATAGATAGATAGATATAGGTAGACAGATAGAGTAAATTTGTGGGGACATAACTTCCTGAAACCTGCCTATGCCACCTTCTCCTAAAATCTACCCATGTGACCCACACACACAGAATAAGGACAGGGCAAAGGATGGCGGGGCTGGGGTTCAACCAGACTTTCATTCCCTAATTTTCCTGCCATCTCCTTCCTTTACATTGGGTGGTCTTTCTTTCTAGATGTAGGATATGTGAATACCCAGCAATTCTACTCCTGGGCGTTTTTGTGAAGAAACCCGAAACACTAAATTGAAAAGACAGACGTTCATTGCAGCATTATTTGCAATAGTCAAGACATGGAAGCAACCTAAGTGTCCATCACTCGATGAGCGGATTAAGAAGCAGTGCTGCATGTATACAATGGAATAGGACTCAGCCACAAAAAGAGGGAAATCTTGCCATCTGCAACATGGATGGACCTAGAGGGTATTGGGCTGAGTAAAATAAGTCAGACAGAGAAAGACAAATGCCAGATGATTTCACTTATATGTGGAATCTAAAAACCAAAATAAACAAACAAGCAGAACAGAAACAGACTCAGAAATACAGAGAACACTTTGGCAGTTGCCAGATGGAAGGGGGATTGGCGGGATAGGTGAAAAAGGTGAAGGGATTAAGTACAAGCTGGTAGGTACAGAGGAGTCTTAGGGATGTCAAGCACAGCACGGGGAATAGAGTCAATAATACTGTAATAACTACGCATGGTATCAGATGGGCACTAGACTTGCAGGGATGATCATTTCATAAGTTACATAAATGTCTAATCACTCGGTTGTACACCTGAACTTAATATAATATTGTACGTCAACTGTAACTGAAAAATAAAAAAACTATTTTTAAATATGCGAATTAATTGTCTCTGTTCCTCTGTCCCGTGTTGCCCAAGGCATTTCACTGGGATGGCTCTCTGCATTAAACACCTAGCGCTCTAATGCCTAAGGAACTGATGAAAACACTCCACTCTCCAGTTGCCCCAGGCTGACCCCACACTTCAGACGTGTGTGAAAGCCGGGCAGCAGCTCCCTGCCCTTCCTCTGGTTCAAGTGAGGGTACAGTTGCCTGCACACAGGAGTTTTGCTTCTGATCAGCCTTCGAATCTGCTTAGCGGGAGAGCCACCCAGAGGCCAGATACCATAAAGACTAGGGAAGTCCTTCAGAGAAAGGTGAAGCTGGGATTTTAGACCTGAGACATTCTGACTGTTCTCTTCATGGTCTTCTCAATTCTATTCATTCCAGAAAAGCAATAAACTATTTGAAATGAGTGAAATTGTTTTTTTAAAAAAACACGTTTTCCCCTGTTTTCCACTGTGGCTCTAGGATACAGAATAAGAACAGCAGCAGATACTGCAGAGGGCTAATACTTATAAAATACAGATGTCATTAGTGGAGACCAGGCTGCCCTTGGGTGGAGAACGCTAAGAGCAAATACTGCGAGGAGGCTTGACACTCGCGTCTTTAACAGCTCTCCTGCCAGGTGCGAGCCTGGAAGAGAAAAGGCGTGAACCATGGAGGGACACGCCACTGGCTCCTGGCTCTGGCGCACTTTTGTTTCGAAGACAGCTGTTATTTTAAAGACTTTCTCATAATGTTAATAGAGGTTCTTTTGATGAATGTATTGTTACTTGTGTTTTTCCAATCCCTTGCATAGAATCTGACAAAAATATGATTTTTCCTAGGGGGAAAACAGATAAACATTTATTTCAGGAATACTAAGAAGTTATTTTTAATCCTGAATATCAGCATTAAGAAAAAAAATCATGTTTTCCCCCATAGTTCCAAAATTGTAAGTCTCTCTGTCAAACCGGTTCCTTTACAAACACAATGGTGTATTAAGAGTGTAACAAAATGTCTAGAAGATAGAGTGAGACAATGAAAGCTATCTACCAGTAATTGCAATGGAAAAGTTGTTTAAAAAGATGAATTTTGACATTAAGGATGAGTACACAATATATTTTTACTTGACATTTCTACTGTGTAGTTATCTGGTCAGAGACTGGAATCTAAAAAGCTCTGTAAAAAGCAGTTATTGACTTTAGAAGTTTTCTTTAGTATAACACAATTTAACTTTTAAAAACTCACCGATCTTACACCGTATTATACATACAAATATATATATACCAATACATATATATATATATATATATCGTACACACAATCTCAGCTGCTATTCTGACACCACACATGTGAGTCTCAGTGACACAAAAGTCTGCAAGAGAACAATAGCAGTTGCATGTCACCCTGTTCCTTTACAACCCACCATGAAGATGTCTATCACACACCTTCCCTGAAAGGCGCCGAACCGAAAACTGCATGAAGATGCATTGGTTTGGAACAGACGTTTGCAACCAAAAGGCATCCGCAACTGTTCTGACCCACTGGGACTCAGCAACGCTAGAACCGTGCGTGAGTAACAGGATCTGTACTTCCCTGCTCTCGAGAGTATAAGTGCACAGCAAAAAGAAACAGGGAGATTTTTTGAGTTCACCCCATTTGACCACTTCCCGCCACATATCGTGGATGGGTTAATACTTTCCCCTCAAATCTGCCCCTAAAAAGCCATTATGTTGGGTTTCAGCATGGCTGCACTCACAGTAACTCTTTTTGTTGGAGAACCAACAAACCAGTTTCTAAAGTGAGCTAGAAGATGACCCTGAAGTCTATCAATCAAAAATTTTAAGGAGCAAAACCTTTTAGAATCTAATGGGTGAGGTCTTACGCAGATGCACGAGAATAACAGACATCGAAAAGTAATACTGCAATTCTGTCCTTGGACACGGGCATCGAAGGGGGGCATCATTAACACGTGAATTTGTGAAGTAAAAGGGCCACCGGAGTGTTCATGGGCAAATGGCTAAGGGAAATGCGTTATCAATCAGAGTATGTGTGGATGTGATGACTTATCTTAATGGGGACCCAGGGCACTCCAGATGTTTGGTCCCTGTGCACTCCTAGGAAATCGCCCAAAGGGATGCTGGAGTCTAATGTTGAGGGCAGTTCCTCCATTAAAGAAATAGGCCTATTTTTCACCAATACACAGAAGGCTATAATATGGTATCTTCCCAGAACTAAGAAATAACATTATCCCTTGAGAAGGAAACAAGTCAAACACCCAACACATGGGATTAGCCATGTGTAGAAACCACCCCAAGGCAACAGATGTTGACTTTCCGTGACATGAGGAATGGAGAGGTGTACTACAAGGCAATCATCGCTAAAAGACATTTAAGCCCAGAAGTTTCACTGACTTGACTTCTAAAGTAAATTAGAAATGATTCAAGGTGATTTTTCTGTCTTGAGTGTGCAGGAAAAGAACAGGGTGACAGTTGGTGTCCCTGGTGTTTACCATCCTGGACTGTTTTATCCACCACAGTTCATGGTCTGGGCATACCTTCAGGGCTGGGGGGTGGGGCTTATGAAAATCAGGTAGGCCATGGTGTGGGGGTGGGGGATAGGAATGAGAAAAGACACAATTTGAGATCATCTGCCTTAAAAACAAGTAAGTTTCCTCAAGATTAAAGTCCAGAAATGCAATCAAAGATGACTAAAATAGTGAACAAGAATGATAATCTACTCCAGAATGTCAACATATCTGGTGGCTGAACATGTGGTCAAACGGAGAGCAGAAGAAGAGGCACCATGGAGCAGCCTCTTGGACTCCGGGTACAGGGTGTGCCCCATCCATCCTTCCTGGCAGGTCTGCCCCAGTGCTGGAGAAAGACGTATCAGGGTATTCTACCTTGAAGTAACAATTCGCCAACCAGCTCCCCTCACATTCTCAGCTTGTCAAGCAACCTCCTCATATGATTGGACTTCCCAGGTAGGTTTTCCTTCAGGAGAAAGAAACCACTGACCGGCCAGTTCACATGCACATGACCGTGAACATGGAGGATCTCTTTCACATAGTACATCAGTAAAGGGGCAGCCCCAGCCACACACTGGTCATCAGGATTCATTTTCATGTCAACAAGTCTTCTGCCACACAACCAACTCTCCATTTACCATCAATGTGGGATTCCTTCGTCCGCCAATATGTAGAGCCCTTCTTGCTAACCAGCAGGCCCCTCCTTCTGTTATCGCATATGCTTTGAATGCTCTAGCTGAAGAAATTGCATTGTTCCCCAGACAAGACAGTTCTTGCATACAGAACAAAATGAGGAACCACAAAGTGGATTTCACTTCAAAATTCCTGTGTCAAAAGTTCTCAAGATTCCATAATCTCTCCTATCACTAAACTGTCTTAGGTGTAGCTTATACAACATAATTTGGGGTACAAGTTTGAACAAAGATGGTCATTAACACCACGGTCCTCTATGACGTGTGAACCCAATAGGTTTTGACTAAAATCACATTGACAGCTGCTTACAAACAAATCAATATTCCAAAAGTTGGGAACCACATAAAAGGAATAAAGAATGCCCTGTAATATCCCCATGTCTGTATGGGCTGATTCAAATGTGAGTGTGCTGAAGACGAATGGTTGTGTCCAAGTGTTTCCATGGCTCTGCGTGGACCTACACACAGTCAACATCAGCTGCAAGTGATAACAACAAGCCCGTACCGACTGGAACAATGAGGAGACGAAAGGAGGCATTAACCACAGGCCAAGGTTTTGATGGGTCTGAGAGAGGGCAGTTCTTTACTCTGGTGTATAAAGACAGCCTAATGCCATTGTCCTGAGTAGGACGTGGGAGCATATTTGGAAGAAAGGAGGTGGGTATGATTCCCTGAGACAAGAATCCTGGTACACAGGTGCCCATGTTGATGTGGACGCTGACGATGGCCTCAACAAATGCCATCCTCTTGAGCAATGGTGACCGCGTTTGTTGCTTCTCAAAGCTCTAGACATGAACGTAAGTCAGGGACAGTCTCTGTTGTAAGAGTCCTGGTCCTCCCTGCACCCTGCCTTTTGACCGTTTCCTCCCTGGATCTGCAGAGCAGGGTGCGCGCCCAGGACTGCGCAGGCCCATCCACCTCTCACCACCGACCCCACTGCCAGAAGTCATGATGCCCTGTGTAAAAACTTTTCAACTTCAGTTAAAAATAGGAATGTTATTTTTAACTAAATAAAAATAAAAATTTTTCAAATTTAGTTAAATTTTTCAACTTTAGTTAAAAATAAGAGTGTTATTTTTTACAAATCAGGTGTAGAAGTTCAGACCATATCCTTCCAATTGTTTTTTTTTTAAATGACTTGTTACATCATTCTATAGAATGAAAGGCATCTAAAAAACTCCAAGTCATTCATTCCATTTATTTATGACATTTCAAACTAACTTGGTGGGGATCCGCTAGAAGGAAAATAGGAAAAACATGTTCATTTCTATAGGTGACTCTGGTGAGCCCTGTAGCAAGTCAAGGTCAGGAGATGCCAGTCTCATGAAGAAGCAAATCACAGGTAATATCCTCTCACGTATGCAACAGACTTTTAAATCACAATTAGTTGTTCTACACAAACTAACCAGAATATTGGCTCCACTGCCTCTTCCATTTCTCCTGTGCTGAGATCCTAAAGAGAACATAAGCAACTGGAGGAATATTCAGAAGATTGGACATAATGAATCCCATTTCCTCACTGAGGAAATGAGCTGACCAAGTTGTCCTAGTAGAAGGCTGAGAGATTATTACAAGAGTAAAACCTCTCCCCCTATGTAAGTTGTGTTTTGTTTTATTTTCTTTCCATATGGGTTTTTAATTTGGCTTTCAATTTGCATTTCCCTAATGATTTCAATGATCTCTTAAGATGCTTATTTGCTAGCTGTATATCTTCTTTGGTGAAATGTTTGTTTAAATCTCTTGCATGTTTTTACTCGAGTTATTTGCTTTCTTATTATTGAATATTGAGATCGACTTACATCCGGAACAGAAGAAGAAATCAAATATTTTTTGAAATTATTCTCCTTCCATCCATGGATTATCTTTTCATTCTCCTAAAGATGATTTGGACATTGCAGAAGTTTGGAGCTCTTATAAAGTATCATTTATCAATTTGTTCTTATGTGGTTTACACTTTTCTCATCAGACACAGAAAACCTTGGCCTGACCTGAGACCACAAACAGTTTCTCCTATGTTCTTAACTAGAAGTTTTATATTTTAAATTTATGTTTATGGTCCTTTTTATGATCCTTTTCAGTTAATAAACTGTTTCATGATCTATTTTAAGTTAAGTTTGTATCTAATGTGAAGTATAGACAGTTCACCATTTTGCATATGGATATTTAGTTGTTCTATCACCATTTGCTGATGTCTTTCCTTCCCCCACAAAGAATGTCCTTTGTTGGAAATAAGATGTCCATAAATTATACATAGATCGACTTCTGGACTCGCCATTGATCCAGCCGTCTATCTTGATGCTTGATTACTACAGCTTTATATGTCTCGAAACCAGGCCCACTTTTCCCTTCCTTTGGTAAATTGCTTTGTCTGTTGTGAGTGCTTTGCATTTCCATATACATTTTATAATTAGTTTATGGATTTCTACAAAAAAATACCTGTTAGGATTTCAATTGAGATTACATGGACTCATAGATCAATTTAAAGAGAATTTAATCAATTTATTCATGTGGTACCCCACAGGTCTCTCAATGACACTGTAAACGTTTAGACCCTGTGAGAATCTTGGTTCAGAAGCCCAGATCTTTGTGTGTGAGTATATTTCTTCCTAAGAGTAAGCAAGGTATTTTCAAAGGATGCTCATTAGTTTTAGTTGAACTTATTGGGGTGAGATTGGTTAATAAAACCAGAGAGGAGTCAAGTGTACAACTCTGTAACACATTGTCTACACACTGATGCTCAACACCCAAGCCATTCTCCTTCTGCCACCACGTCTCTCTCTTTTGTCCTCTTCCCTTTCTCCCCTCCCCCTTTCCACCTGGCAATCACCGTATTGTTGTCTGTATTTGCGTTCTTCTTTTGCTCAATCCCTTCACTTTTTAATCTAGTTCCCTATCCCCTATCCCCTCTGACAGCTGCCAGTCTGTTCTCTGTATCTGTGAGTCTCTTTTCTATTTGTTTGTTTATTTTGTTCATTAGATTCCACATATAAGTGAAATCATATGGTTTTTTTCTTTCTCTGACTGGTTTATTTCACTTAGCATGATACTCGCCAGTCCATCCATGCTGTCACAAAGCATGGAGTTCCTTCTTTTTGTGGCTATGTAGTATTCCGTTGTGTAAATATACCACAACGTTTTTATCCACTCATTTACTGATGGGCACTTGGGCAGCTTCCAAATCTTAGCTACTGTAGATAATACTGCTATGAACATAGAGGCGTACATATCCTCTTGAATCAGTGTTTTGGGTTTCTCAGATATACTCCCAGAAGTGGAAGTCCTGAATCAAAAGGCAGACCCATTTTTAATTTTTTGAGGAAATTCCTTACTGTTTTCCACAGCAGCTGTACCAGTCTGCATTTCCACCAACAGCACACAAGGGTTCCCTTTTCTCCACATCCTCGCCAGCACTTGTTTGTTGATTTTTTGACATTCTGACAGGTATGAGGTGATATCGCATTATGGTTTTAATTTGCATTTCTCTGATGATTAGTGATGTTGACCATCTTTTCATGTGTCTATGGGTCATCTGTATGTCCTCTTTACAGAAGTGTCTATTCAGGTCCTTTGCCCATTTTTTAATTAGACAGTTGTTTGTTCTCTTGGTGTTGAGTTGTACAAATTCTTTATGAATGTTGGAAATTAACCCCTTATCGGATGTTTCATTCATTCTTTGCAGTCGCTCAGTTAGTGCTGCAGTCGCCTGACAGAGGTAACACACACATGCACTGTGCTCCTGAAGCCAGGATGTCATTTACCCTTCAGCACACGCATCCCCCCTCTCTACGGGCCTCCGCTCATTGGAGTTTGTGAATCACCAGCTCTGGCCCACTTTCCACTGAATTTCTTTCTAAACTCATACAGTGTTGAACCTTTGCGCCCCGCTGGGTTCAATCACACTGGGCACCGAACTGTGCTTGGGTACACCCTCCCAAAACTTAGAGCTGGTCACCACTGGTTCCCAGGGGCTGGATCAGGGCTCGCAGCACAGAGATAGTTAAATTGACCCATATGGTCATCACCCATAATAGGTTCCATTAAAAAGGAATGTGCAAAATGTATCTGGTTGTTACCAGATAGTTTTTAAAAGTTAATACATCTACTAACGTACATACCAATTTAAAAATTCTGAAGTAGAGTGCTTTGATGACCAAAGGGGAAGGGGTACATGAGACTGCTCTGATTCTTTGCTACTTCATGCCACCAAGAATTAACTAGATTTAGCGCTGGTAGAGATTCTGGGCTAAGGCAGCAGCACAGCAACTGAAGCTCAGTGGCCCCGGTACCGACGGTAACAAAGCAGTGATAATGGCTGACGTCACCTCAGTCCATCAATGAAATTAAAGTACGAAGTAGTTCACACCCCACTTTGGGCACAAACCTGAAAGTGCATGGACATACCAGACCCCATGTGAAGCAAGTGGAAGGCTGCAGTTACAAAGGGAAAGATGGACAGATGTTAGGAAATGTCTCTTCTTTACTTACTGCATCTGTTCACTGCCCCAGGGAATCAAGAATCCAGCTCACTAAACAATCAAGCCTTATACTTAGTCGTATAATGGAAAGTAACATCTATTTCATCACTCCCCCACCCCACACAAATCTAATTATTTTAAATACTTGGGGGAAATTTGGTTACACAGGGCGCAGGTAAAATAAAAGTGCTTACGGAAGATAATAAAATTCAATCCCAGTGCCCACATGGCAACGTTCTAGTGGATATTTGTAGCACAATACAAAAATGTAACAAAATTCAAGACTCCGTATTAAAGATGTGGGACTTGGTTTATTCTGTTTGGACCTCATACTGTGGGAGTTCAGATGGGCCAAGGTGCTGGATACAGGATGAGTGAGGTTTTCAGGTGACATGCTTAGAGCTAACACCATTCACTACTATGTGCTTTCTGGTTTGCATTACCTTGCCTTGGGGCTAACGATATACAGCAAAAGGTCTCTGGTACTTGAACAAACTCTACCCCTGACAGAGTCTGGTAAGAGAATTCTATCTCATTTCCATGTAAGTCACATCTTACTCACAGCTATTGAAGGATGGTATATTTACTAGGTAAGAGGTTTGCGTTCGCACAACTTGGAGAAAAATCACCCACGAGTGTTCTCCAGATAGTCTGTGATAAGACACCGGGCTGAATTATCTGAATGATCTTAGGGGACATTTTTGAGACAAATTTCCTGCATATGTGGGTGTGTGAGAAGCTGGGTTCGAATGTCTTCCTACAGCTCAACCTGACTACCAGCTCCGGCTCTTCAATGGCATTATCACCACACTGGGCAAAGAGGAGAGCGTGGCACCTCCTGCCGTGTCTCCAGGGAGGGAAGATTCAGCGGGTCGGGGTGACGGTTCAAACTCTGGAGGGTAATACCCTTTGAACTCTCCAGGCTGAGAAAGAGTGGGGTGCTCGTCAAGTTGCTCAGGAAGCACATCGCCAGCTGGTTCTAACTGGTTCTGGTTCTAACTGGTTCGGGGGTGCCGCCCTGTGTTCTACAGCTCTGCGCCTCCGTCAGTGTGTGGCCCCCGCACATAAGGACAACACTGCACACACTCCTGTGCTCACTTCCGCCAACAGTAATCACTCACGGAAGGTGAAAAAAAAAATGAGGAAGCTGAAAACATGGAATATTGCACAATTCACAATCAAAGGCTCACGTGCCATTCCATTATAATCCGCAAGTCCAGAATCAACTTTCCAGAAAGTTTACAGTGAGAAATGGCAGTGGGAAAATGGCAGTATAGAATGCATTTATGATGGAGAAAGTACGGGGGAGGGGAAGAGATGCAACAATAATTTGTAAATTATTGAAAAAGGAGTAACGGTGCTCTTTAAATACAGTGTTTTTGCAGGGGGTAATATAAGAACATATTAACAAGCACGACTTCAATTTCAGGTCCAATTCTAACAAGCTGGCATTAAATGGCACTTATAGAAAACGAAATGACAATTATGCCCTTACCCTCTGTTTTCTTTGAATCATTCCCGACGTTGGACTGATCCTTCTTGTCTGCCTTATTTTTACCGTCTTTCAAGTCACCTGCAAGTAAGAAACATGACAAAAACAGAAGATGTAGACCCTTATGGAGGAAGTTATAAATATCCTTAAACCTGTCCAGATAAAAAAATAAAAAGGAAAAAAAGTACAGCATCATTTTAGTCCCCAGGGGGTACACATCTGAGTTAAATACCCTCCAAACCACAGACTAGGTCTTGGAAATTAAGGGTGAAAGTTCCTGTTAAACAGGGTTGTACTTGTGTCAATGGTGTTTGTCCTCAGGAAGGCAAATTACTTCATGGTCAGGCTGTGTGGAGTGAGGAGAAGCCTGGGTTAAATGTAGGTGATGGCAGTTAACAGCTTTCTAACTTCCACGTGCCTCGGTCTCTGTATCTGCAGAAGGGGGTGTTAGCACCTACTTTGTAGGCAGGAAGACATGCAGGGACAAGTGAGCTTCAAGTGTCCAGTGTGGTATCTGACAACACTCAACGACAGTTGTTATTGTTCTAAAACAGTTATCGGTGACATTCTAATTCAGGAGTTTGTCGAAATGTAATTTGTAAAAAAACCCAAAAACACAATGCATACAAATACTGAGTGCAAATGGAAAAAAACATTGAAATTTGTGAGGGAATGAGTCAGATAGTAAGGAGGGTTCCAGAAGTATTTAAGGAACTTGGTATTTAAAGGCATTTTAGACATATGTTAAAATAAGATTGCTAGGTTAGAGACAAACCTGGTTATGTCCTACAAGTCAATAAAACCATAACCTTTGGGGTTATCTCCTCTACCAGCCAAAAATCTACAAGTTAGCATATAACTTCACAGTACCTGGGCTTGAATCAAATAGTAAGTGACAAAGTGAAACAAAGTCACGCTGTCCTAGAATACGGGTCAGCAAATTATGGGCCCTGAGCATATGTGGCCTGCTATCTGTGTTTGGAAGTAGAGTTTTATGGGAACACGGCCATACCGATTCTTTTGTGTACTGCCTACGGCTGCTTTCACAGCGCAGTGGCAGAGCTGAACAGCTGCAAAGGAGACACACACACCCACGACAAACACTCCCTGAGCAGGTCTGCTCAACGGTATCCAGTGTGCCACTGGAAAGCATGACACCCCTCTCCCCAGCATTATTCTTTCCAATTTTAGACAGTTTTCTTACCAAGTACTAATAGCTTTCTTTTTAGCCTGAATAAAACCAAGGATACCTTACCACTAAAATACTGGTGCTTATCGAAGCAAAAAGAACCTAGTAATAATTGCAACCAGAAAGGAGAAAGCAGGGCCAAAGATATATGGATCTGTTTTGTTTTCTTTGTGCCAGGAAGTGTGCTGAATGCTTCACAGACATCACTCCATTAAATCTTCTAACAGGCCCGTTATGAAGGTGCTACTATTGCAAGGAGGCAAATCCATCAATGTTTAATTCACTAAATGATCAGTCTGCTGAATAACAAACTCACCAAATGGTTGAGGATGTTTTTCCTCCACCGCAGCCACCCTGTCACACATTGGTCAGTCTTCATACTGAGGGCAGTGACTGCCCGCCTGCCTGTGCTTCGCACACTACCCCTCCTCTGCCCCTGACCTTGCATGTGGGTCTCCCCCTGGCAGCAACGCTGTTCCTCTTGTCTACTATAGACCTGACATTTGTCCAACAATTTTGGACAAATAGCCAATTGATCTTTCTACAAAGTGATTTTGCTTGAATCCACTTGTAAAGAATTGACGTGCAAATTAAAACCACAATGAGATACCACCTCACACCGGTCAGAATGGCCATCATAAACAAATCAACAAAGTGTTAGAGAGGATGTGGAGAAAAGGGAACCCTATTGCACTGTTGGTGGGAATGCAGACTGGTGCAGCCACTGTGGAAAACAATATGGAATTTCCTCAGAAAACTAAAAATGGAACTGCCTTATGACCCAGGAATCCCACTGCTGGGATTATACCCTAAGAACTCTGAAACACCAATCCAAAAGAACCTATGCACCCCAATGTTCGTAGCAGCACAATTTACAGTAGCCAAGTGCTGGAAGCAACCTAAGTGCCCATCAGCAAATGAGGGGATCAAAAAACTATGGTACATTTACACAATGGAATACTAAGCAGCAGAGAGAAAGAAGGAGCGCCTACCCTTTGCAACAGCATGGATGGAACTGGAGAGCATTATGTTACGTGAAATAAGCCAGGCAGTGAGAGACAAATACCATATGATCTCACCTTTAACTGGAACCTAATCAACAAAAGAAAAAAAGCATGCAAAATGTAACTAGAACCTAATCAACAAAAGAAAAAAGCATGCAAAATATAACCCAAGACATTGAAATTAAGAACAATCTGACAGTAACCAGAGGGGAGGGGGGAGGGGACAATGGGGGAAGGGTTTTCAGGAACTACTCTAAAGGACACATGGACAAAACCAAGGTGGGGGTCGAAGCAGGGGAGGGAGGTGGGTTTGGCTGGGATGGGGGTGAGTGGTGGGGGGAAAATGCAGACGACTGTAATTGAACAACAATAAAATAATTTTTCAAAAAGAGAACTGACGTGAAACTCCTATCATCTCCATTCTCTGGCGATGGAAGCCAGAGCGTAAACAGAGCCACGCACCAGGACAGACACAGACGGGTCTGACTGCAGAGGCCAGGCTCCCAACGGCTATATTCTGCAACGTCCCGACGCAGCTCAGGATTTAGATTTCAAGCTTCTGTTGATGTTGCCATTTCTAAATGCCTTTGAAGGCCCTCGGATTTATAAACGGTTATCTAAGGCAAATTCAAGACCAGTTTTGGCTGAGGTGTATTCTACAAAATAAGTACTTTTAATGAAACGTGACAAGTCCTAAGCTAAGTTAGAAGTCAACGAACCCTCCTTTTTCCTCTTATTCTTAATTCTGAAATGGGAGGTACTGGCTGGAGGCAAGGAGGGGAAGGGCAGGGCACAAACAGGGGGAATTTAGGGAAAGGATGTGGTCACTACCCACTACCACCACCAATGGTCAAAATAGATGAATTCCACCCGAGGTCCAATGACACAGGCCATATCCTTGCTTGTCCCTGTTGTAAGGAAGGGGAGATGGACGCAAGGATCTTGAGCCGTGTAGTCAAACTAATTCCCTGCGGGAAAATGATCTTTCTTGACGAAATGAGCCTTCAGACCCCTAATGCACTTAACCTTTCAGGTTGCCCTGGACTGCGGCTTTACCCACAGCTGCGGCAAGATCAGATGTCTTCCAGAAGTCGGCAGGAGCGGTTCAACTTGCCAGATGCTAGCCAGCAGGCCGAGGCAGCCTGCCTTCCCCTCAGTCAGGGCTAGGGAGGCTGAGGCAGGGATGGGCCCTGAGGGAGACCAAAACTTAGGAGATCCCATAAGCACTGCTGGGGGACCAAACCCCTAGAACCGCACTCGGCCAGTATCCCTCAGTTCTAACCTGGAAACATCTTGGGCAGCCACAAAGAAGGGTGCTGGAAAAGAGTCCCACACTTGTTTGATGATGTTCCTTGAATGAAACCCATTATGTACTTTCCCAAGGGTTGTATATGGAATAATGGCCAATGTGAGCTGCTACTCAATAAGCAGGGTGAACACAACAGCCTTCCTGTGCCCTATAAATCATTTTAATTAGGCTGCCGTAACACAGTCCCGCACCACCACCAGCCTTTCTGATTATTGCTCTAAATTGATTTCTTTTCCCACCTCTCTTTTTATATTTCATTTTGAAGGGAAATGGCAGACTTTCACTCACTTTGGAAACTATACGCAGTTGTGAAATCCACTCCAGCTCCTGCTTTGTTTCAGGCGCCCCCAAGCCTCTTCAGGATAAATCACTGCCCCCTCTGCCCACTCTGGGTATTCGTTCGTCCCCCTCTCATGGAATCCACAACCCTCTTTGTGACCAGGAGGTTCACGTCCATTGGGTTCTCTCCCTGCCGGGACCAGGATTGGCAAACTGCAGCCTGTGGGCCAAACCTGGCCTGGTTTCACGTGACCCACAAACTAAGAATGGTTTTTTAAAGTGGTTAAGGGGAAGAAAGAAGACTATGTCACAGCATGTGAAAATTATATAGAATTCAAATTTCGATTTTCACAAATTAAGTGTTATGGGAACAGTAAGCGTTTGTGTATTACTTGTGGCTGCTTTCACACTGGGATGGAAGCATTGGGCGGGTGCCATGGAGACCGTGTGGCCTGCGAAGCCTGAAATGTTTACTGTTGGTCCTTTACAGGAAGAGTGTGCTGACCCCTGAAACAGATGGATGACGAGGCTCCCGGGGACAGCTGCTGAGCCCCGAGAGCTGTCCTATTTCTCACTCCCCCAACGGCACCAAGATGTGAAGCTGCAGGGGCTGACTGTGGAATACCAGACAGGGGCTCCGGTATTCCACAAAGACCTGAATCTGACCCGAACACCCTCCTTACTGGTTCCTTGACCCTAAGCAAGTGATCTAACCCCTCTGAATCTCAGTTTCCTCACCTGCAAAAAACCCCAAAAAACAAACAAAACAGCCCATGGGAATGACTGTGTGTCCCGCACAGCACGGTCAGGGTTTTTAAGTGACTTAGTGTACATGAAATCTCCCGAACAACGTCTGGCACGTGGTAGCACTCATTAAATGTGAGTGATATTATGAGGACTGATTGTACTAGGGGAAAGACACATTTAACCCACGCTCCGAAAATAAACAAAGTAGAGAAGGAACACGTCTTGCCTCTCTCACCAGCCGCTCTCTGCTCCTCCTTTGTGAAGGACAGACTCATCCTGAAACAGCAGCTGCCTGCACAGCTCAGCTGTGTCACCCATTTGTCCAGCTCCTGTGCCTCTGAGGTGTGTTTTCCATGAGTCTGCTGGGTGCTAGGTGCTGGGTGCTGGGTGCTGGGTGGGGGTGGGGGTGAGGGGTGGGTCCCGAGCCCACCAGCCCTGCCAAGGTCTGATTGGCTGAGCCCAGTTTAGGGCGGATGTCTGAAGAAGCCCATGTGCTCAGCAGACCAGGTCCACGTTTTCCAATTCAGCTCCCATTCTAGTGGAGCTAATACTGTGAGCACTAACTTTCTGAGTCTGGTGCCTCTGTCGGCTAGTTCTGAGCCTGGAAGGGGAAGAAATATTCCGCAGAGCTCCCTAAAACTCCAACAGGGGCATCATAAATTCTTATTAAACTGAGCATATTTTCTGGACTATGATGCACCTAAGTACAAAGCAAAGTAGCTACAAGCAGTTTCTGGAACCAGGCTGCCTTCCCTGATGCCTACAGGGGTTATGGGGGTTACCTGAGGCAGTTTATGCAACATCCTTAGAACTTGACATGGGATATTATCCATAATATAGGCATTAAAATATTGTTTTCTGATTACGCGTTTATATATGTTAATTGGAAAAATAATTGGGAAGAGTTGTGCTAAGCACTTTCTCCATATCGTTTACCCAGGCTGCACAGAACAAAAGCTAGAACACCTGGCCCTAGCAGGCAGGTAAGAGAATAAACATGTAAGGAGAGAACTTAAAACCACCTTTGGTATAGAGTTAATAAATGATATTTATACCACTGTTGTTGTTTTGGCTGTCATTATTACTGAAAGCTCACAAGTGGCCCATAAAAAGCTTGCAGAGAGAGTGGAAGGTTAAGGAGCCCAGCCGAGGCCACCAAGAAGTGAGAAGCACAGCTAGGACTTGAATCCAGAGGAGCGTCTGTTTTACTGCGAAACTCCTTGCAGCAACCTGACACCTGAAAGCTCTAGAGACCAAACTTCCTGCCCTTCCCCAGACAAGGTAACCCCTTCCATGCCACTGTGTCTCTGCCTGGGGGGATCCCTGTGCCCCATCTGGCCAGAAAACTTCAGGACTTCAAAACGCAGCTCGGACATCACCTTCTCCTGAAGCCTTCCCTGACATTCACCTCAATCCCACAATCCTCTAACCCAATAGCACCCGTGTCTCTTTCACGTGTCCCTTGGGCATTCATCATCAATGCCACCACTGTTACTTGCTCACGTTGTCCTAGAATTACCTCTAAAAATGTCTACATCCCCTATGAAATCATGGACTTCAGGTGGCTTTTCCATTTCTAAATCCCCAGTGCCCAGCACGGCGCCTGGCACACAGTTGTTACTCAATCAATACTTGTTGCATTAAATAAAGGAAACCGGCCACTGTTTGCACTGGGGTGACTGGCTCATCCCAGATTACCTGAGACTGTTCCAGTTTTAAAACTGAAAGCCCTGCCTCCCAGGAAACCCCTCAGTCTCAGGAAAGGTGGGCTGGCCGGTTATCCCAGTACGTATCCCAATTCAGCTGCAGATACATGGACGTGAGCTATAGGAACGCGCCATCAGCAGACTGAGGCCAGGGCCTGCCAGGGGAGAGTGGACACGGGAGACTGACCTTCCAGTCACCCTCTGTGGCCGCAAGCACTCAGGAGTGTGCTGGGATCGCTCGTAGTCATTTCCCCAGTGGGCACACAGGCACCGGTCAGTCTCCAGAGCAACAGGGAAGGGCCCCAAAGGAATAAATCTCCCCCAGCAAGAATGGCCAGGCTGCTCCTGACCAGGTGATGATGGAGCCACAGCCCCGGGAGGCGGGGCCAGCAGCAGCCAGACACGGGGGCAAGCCCCGCCCTGTGAGCTATCCTCCTTGGCAGGCACAGTGGTCCGCCAGTCCACTCACCCTTCACCGTGTCACTAACGCCTGGAAGCGAGCCCTGCCCCAGGGCAGTGCCACTCACCATTCTGTTGCTTTTCTCCTGATGACTTCTCCACTTTGGAGTTTTTCCCACGAGAGTTGCCGCCTTTGTTGGGGCGCGTCCCATTGACTTGACTCTGAGCTGCCCCGGACGTCTTCTCAGCCCCGCCAGCCGCGCCGTCCTCCGCCTGGTTCTTGCCTTCCGTTTCTTTTTGCTTCTCCTCGGCCGCCAGGCGGGCCTTTTCCTCGGCTTCCTTCTTGGCCTTTTCCTCTGTGTCCAGGCAAGGCAGGCACGGCATGGAGAAGATAAAGAGAGGTCACGCCATTAGGAGAATCGAATCTTTGCCCAAGACCTACTACTAGCACTGGCAATAATATGCTGAAGTGACTTAAGGTGCTACTACGGTGTTTTGGGTTTATTTTTCACAATGGCATTTATATCCAAGAAATAAATACAGTTTGGTCACAGTTATGTTAATTCTGGAATCAGTGGGTTAGAAGAGGGGATGGGGGGAAAGTAATAATCCTAATAAGCAATAAACCAATATTGAACCTCTGCTGCCCTTATGTGGGCCTGGCTCAGATGTGCTGCTTAGTACAGGGTGAGATTTTCATTCATCCTTTCCTCGACTCACCCATCCACCCATCCAAACCAATGCCCTGGCCTCCACCCCCCCCGGACAAAACGAATCAGATTCTGGAGGGAGAACAGCAAAAATAGGATATTGTAAATGCTCTCCAGATGATTCTAATACAGTCAGGGTCAACAAGCACTGATTTAAATTTAAATGACTGCCACTCAGTATTTTGTGACATTCTACTTTCCCAACAGGGTGTATTTCTAATTTACAATGAAAAGGTAAATAAAGATGTCTTTACCAAATAACATAATTACGTGCATATATCATACACTATGTCTCCTGACTTCTACAGAAGGTACAACTAAAGAGTAAACGAATGCACTTGCAGGAGAAGACGGAGAGCTGGCACACTCTGCAGACTGCAGGCCACAGAAGGCCTGCCAGAACGTTCATCCAGACTTCCTCCCGTCCTTCTGTAGCGCCCCAAGGACAAAGGTCAAATGTCAGCTCCACCCCGAATTCCCAGGGCTTGGCACAGCAGCTGACACACAGCAGGTGCTCTTGGAGCATTTGTTGACTAAATGGAATGTACTCGATGGGCGTGACTCACCCTCTCTGCCAACGAGCCTGCCTTGCGCACATTCTAGCATCAGCAATCGAGGCTGGTGTAAAGAACAGAAAGCGTAGGAACACCGAGTCCTCTCCTGACGGGGCCAGCCACCTGACAAGGCCAGCCACCTGACAAACGTTGCTTTCCTTAGCCACTCACGTGGTGAGGAAACAAATGACTGTTCCTACTGTGCAGAGAGGGAAACTGAGGCTGGGGGCAGAGAAGTCATTCATGGATAAAATAATGCCTAATCCTGTCATGGAACCTCCACTGAAACTGTGGCAAACTTTCAACATTCAAAACATCCCCGAGTTAAACATAATTATGGTTAAAAACTGAAGATCTTAAAGTCTGGTGTGCTGTAAAAGACCATCAAACATTATCTGAGCAAGAAAAATTCATTTGACAACTGAGTCAGACCAATTTTCTATGGGAAATCTAGCAAAAATATGAAAACCAGGCAGGGGGCACATTTCAGAAACAAATCTGTTTTTGCTCAACGACAGCTGACAGCAGGCAATTAATATTTAAATTAACGAATGGTAGCTCTCACAACATCATAATCAACTACACGACTCCCTTCCCTGCAGGAATTGCGCTCCACAAGGGCAGCTCTGCATTACCCTCCACTTTCTCTACTCCCTCCTCTTCCTCTTATTTCTGAAATAGCTAATATTAGTGTGGTCAACCACGAGCACTCAAAGTGATACCACTCAAAATAAGTAGACAGAAACCAGCGTACCCGCAGTGAGAAAAAAGAAATTACATCAACAGGAGACAGACCTGTTCCACTGTCATCAGATTCCCTTATATTTTCAGGGTGAAATTATTAATATACACAAAATTTTTCTCCAATGAGAAAAAGTCGGTGAGAGCACAATTAATTTCTATGTGCTAACAGATTTCTGCGATGGCATATGCGCAGAGAATTAAATTTCCGGGTCTTAGATTTGACATCCTCGGCACCCTAGGCTTCTAGACTAGCAGAAAGCAAGCGTGTAGTTCAATCCCATCTCAGACTATCTGGGGTGTGACTCCTTAGGACATGGCCGAACGGAACCAGCTAAAGAGTTAAAGTGCAGCAGAGCCCTCCCCATCCATAAGTTACGATACTCCTGAGAGCTGCTTCCATCCCACACTCAACATCCGTACGGTGTCAGAGAAATACATCGATTTCTTCATTTAATTTGCCTTTCTGGATAATGTGACTATAGGGGCTCGGTTAAAATAGTACTGGGCTAGTTATCCCTTGGTATAATTTTCTGAAATGACTACTTAAACTATCTACAAACAGAGAGAGAGAGAGAGAGAAAGAGAGAAACTACTAACTGAAAACATAACCAAAATACTATATGAATTTTGAACTCTCAAATTATGTACAATGACAACAGAAATGTACCCCCCAACATCTAAGGATGCAGGAGGTGTCCCCAGGCCCCTTCTAAAAGTAGTAGCCAAAGACATGCTCCAGATGACAGAAAAATTCAATATGAAAAACTTAAGAATGAGGAAAATATGTTGTTCAATAAAACTAGCAAACCTTGGTGTTTAAAAATAATTGTTGCCAAGCTAGAAATAAAACTTGATGCAAATATTAATAATAATATTAAAGCATAAGTTAATTATAAGATAACAGTTTACTTATAATCACCTAGATTGAAAATCTCATACTTTTCAATAAAAATTAGTGGATATGAAGAAAATAAGTAAAAATTCAATAAATTTCTCAGCATTTGCAAGGAGTATCACTACACACTATTTGATGTTTACATTGATTGAAACATAATTCAATAAAAAATATGATGGTAATATCTAGCAAAACAGAAATAGAATGTATTTTAAAAAAACCAGAAATAAAGTTAAAAGACATATGGCAAATAGGTAGGCCAAAAATTGCAAGATATTTTGTCACCTGAAGAATTACCATCCTTAATATGTAAAGAGCTATTATGAATCAATAATAAAAACATTAACATCTTAATAGGAAATATGAAGGGGGAAAATATAGGAAAAGAGGTATTCTCACTATACTACTAGTGGGAGGGAAAGTTCTTTAAAAAGAACTTTCTGAGAAAAACTTGCTAATAGATATCATGCTTTAAATTTTTTTTCATTTACTTTGACAAAATAATTCCATGTGTAGAAATCTACCCTAGACAAGTAATTGGGGGTAGGCTCAGAGACTTTGGACTTGCATGTTCACAGTGATGTTACGTACAATAATAAAGAACTGGAAACAAAATGCTCAGCGGAGGATGAGTCAGCTATGGGGTATAAATGCATGGGAAATCAGAGGAAGAAGAACCACATCAGAGTTTCACCAAGAGTTATATCTGGCCAGAGAGATTGTGATTTTTATTATTTTCTCTCTCTATTTTTTATTTATATACCAGCATTACAACCTAAACATAAAGTATTCTTACACTAGAAAAAAAGGTTTAAGAAGCATTATATAATGAATGGAAAATTATAAACATTGATCAGACCTGCAAAGTGTTATACCTTTGCACGTTTGTCTGGGAATAATGATATTTCAGCTCTAGGAGCTATAAAAAAACACTAATTTAATCTTTCCTAATAACTATGCATTCTGGCCTACCTAGCTTTGTAAATCGCATTGATTAATAAAACCAAGACTTTAATCCGATCCCATCTCTGATTAATTTAATAGCCACATATGTTCCCCCACCTCCCCAGGAAGCTTTCGTGAAGTCAGGGTTTTCTAAAAAGAGAACAATGAGCAAAACGGCCTGGGATCAGCGAATCAAACTGATGACTAGCGGGAAAACAGATGCGAGCTGGCGTTTCTTCCCACCAGTCGCCAGCATTGCTGGGAGGCTGAAACATTCGAGTATTAGTTATAGGTTCGCATTTTACCACCGTCGCCTTAACTTTGCATTCGACCTTCCTTTCCTCTCTCAGGCACTAGCCCCGTGCAGGCTCTGGCCTCTACGCTTCACATACACATATATTATTTCTTTGCATCAGCTTTGTTATGTATATTATCACCCCCCAAATGGAATTTTCTCAAAGAGCCAAAGAGCAGGAGGCGAGTGGGGATTCAATTCTCCCTTACCCCACTAACTGGAGTTTGCTTTGATAACCAAAGGATCCTCCCACGAAATACACATAACCTGAGGCCTGCCTATCCCCTTTCTCCCTGCTCCCCATCTCTAAGTATTGCACAACACCTTCTTCTAGGCTCCTGCAAATCCCGGCTACACAATGCCTTCCCGAACACCTCAGGCAGGATGAGGGACAAGGCAAAATAGCTTAAGCATTATCTCTATCGGCATACCTAATAGATTTAAAAATTATTCGCTGTTTACCTACCCGTCCTTTATAAAGGGCCAGTTCTCCCTTGGTGAAGAAACTGTCTACTGCTCCCCCAGGCAATTAGTTGCAGGAGGTAATTTTAGGAAGCCAGATAATTGCAAACAAATGACTTTGAAGTACCTCTTTAAATTGGGTGTTGTCAGGAATTGGGTTTTCCAGTGTAATGAATGTAATTGATGACAAGTGAGGGCTTCCTTCGAGCGGCTGCCATTGCGGCTGGCAGAGCCTGGGCTGTGAGAATGGACTACGAGAGGCTCCTTCTAAAATATGGAAGAGGCATTTGCTCCTCCAGAGTTCAGGGTGCAACATTTGTCCCGAAATAGTAAGGGTCCAACGATGCCTTTAAAGCACCATGAACAGAAACCTGTCGCCCCACCTGAAAAGGGCAGCTGCCTGGGTGGGACTTTGTGGATAAGTCACAGTGGTTGGCCTTTGAATCACTCCAACTCCTGGGGAGGTCTCCTCTCTCCCACACTAGCAGCAGCCCCTGATGTCCGAGAGACCGAAACAGCCAGAGCTGCTCTGCCAGTCCCTCCTCCCTTCCGCCCTAATGCGCAGACCGCGGGAGGTGAAAGTATGGAACATTGTGTTTGGGGACAAAACCCGCCTTGCCTGCAATGGGTCTCTCAGGGCTCGTGGGGGCAGCAACAAGTGCCACGCCTTGACTGGACTGCCATTCTTCCTTTGAGAGAAACTCTGTAATGATGTTCCCTCCCCCCAGGAGACTGTGAGTTTTGACGACAAGGAAGTCTATTCCTTATTGCCTTCACTCTTGGCGCAGGACCTGGCACGCAGTGGGCGCTCCACAGATGTTAGCAAAAGACAACTACTGCTGCAGGCAAGTCCCCAGAAATCACTGGGGTCAGCCCCTTCACTGAGCACCAAGAGCCATCCACACCCCTGGAATCGGGCCTCCTGGCTTCATACACCTCATCTCGGGGATGTGTCCTCACCTAGACTACGGTGTGGGTATACAGTGTGTGCTCATCCTATAGAACATGCTCCCCCAACACAAGCACACGTATGAACACATGAACCTCAGCTTCCAAGAAACCCAAGGATAGTCATTGTTCTGCGTATTGTACCGAGAGTCATGACTTTTCTGATCTGAATTTTGATGGTGTTCACTTCAGCCAATTACTATTTACACGCAAGTTCCCCTCATCTCAGAAGATCGGTCTGAGTAATGAGATGGGAAATCAAGAACGTGAAAGGAAGATCAAAATGCATGTAAGAAAATTACAACTCCTGCTGTCCCAACACAGTGGCTGAGGCGGTTATTGGACAGGCTTTGCTTAAATAAAAGGAGGAATAGAGGCCCCATAATTGTGCCGCATGATGTGGAATGAGAAAGACAGGATGGTCTAGCAGAAACCAAGAAGGAGCAACACCCGTCCTCTGCAGAATCTTCAGACAAGAGGAGCTTAGTCACAGAACAGGAGGGTTACGCGTGGAGGTCTGCATCGTTCTCCCACGCACCGAGTTTTAGATATACTGAAGGTCAAAAGAGGGTGGAGGCTTCTTCACCAATTGGTAGGTACAGAATAGTCACAAGGTTGTGAAGTTCAGCATAGAGAATATAGTCAATAATATTGTAATAACTATGTATGGTGCCAGGGGGTACTAGACTTATCCGGGGGACCACTTGGTAAATTACATAATTGTCTAATTACTATGCTGTATGCCTGAAACTAACATAAAATGATACTTAAATGTCAACTGTCATTGAAAAGTAACATTTAAAAACGAGGCTCGATGCTAACATTCAGCGATCTGAATCTCTATCCTGAGATCCCACTTCATTTGCAGCACCCATAAGGCAGGGTGGTACTGCTTGTGATATGAGTGGGTGCTTAGTGGTGTGGACAGGTCTACTGGACAGGTTACCTTTGGGCACCTTGGCCTTCCATCGCTCCCGATTGACGTGCACGACCTCAGTCCAAGTGACTTTAAAGTTCTTACAGTCAACAGGGATGACGGAATTGTTGATCGGGGCACTTCCTTCCGAGCCAGCGCTCTTGACACCTGATCGCTTTGCATCTGCCGAACTGAGGCTGTTCAAACTGGAGGACGAGAGAAAAATTACACACACAAAATTAGTCTGTCAAGATGGACCAGAAGGGGAGGGTTAGTGTTTGAGAACTGTATGCCCATGGTTAACACTCATCAAGTTATGGCCCTGAAATTCCCAGGTCCTGATGGGTCCACATTTTCTCAGATAAAGAAACTGAGGCAACGTGCCTGAGACTGCACAGCTAATAAGTAATGGGATCGGGATGTTTAAACCTGCCAGGAGCAGAGACGGAATGAGCATGGGGAGAGATGCTATCCTAGGTACCTGCCTATCATAATTTAGACCATGGTCGTCCCCTTACAGACCAGCCTGGAGAGTAGAAATGGTACAACTTCTACTCCTCTGGGGAAAGGAAAAGGCAGACATCTCCCTTACAAGAAGGAGGTAGGGCAAACACCACTATGAAATACACCCCCACCCCCTCCAAAAGAAGAATCCTATCTTCATGGATAGGCCAAACTGACCCCCAGCCTTCAACCTTCTCCACTGACCTTGAACGCCTCTGCCCTGTCCCACCAGCTTGGGACGTTTCATCAATGAACGGACTCACGATCTTTTCAGTCATGTCCGTGAGCACAGTGAAGGTGGGCTCCACGATGAAATCAATGAAACCTGCAGAGAAACGACGATGCTCCATAGAAACGACATAGTAACATGGGCCTTTCCGCACTTCCCCAGGGAAGCTAATGCGTCTTGTCTTTTAAAACTCACCTGCGCCGGACCTCCCGACCAGATCAGGAGAGGGCAGGTTGGTCTTAGTCATTTAATACATTCCTTCATTTGAATATTGCCACTCAGCTCCATTTCTCCTACGGAATTTTCCTGACTTTTTAGTAGATAGCTCAATAAAGTGCTTAAAAATACGGATTCAACATCCTCTATGCAACGAACAGCTGCATACGTAGTTACATGTAGTTACACATATATAATAGTTATACATAGTTCTGATAGGCACTACGCATAACGTAACCTGCCTGCGCTCAGTTTGCAGGAGAGATTAAATGACTGCAAAAGTGACCACTAGGGTCTATATGGAGAGAAACAAAGGAGAAGCCAAATAAAGGTCCCTGGGAAGGTAAGGGAGGGAGGGTATTTTCCCTCCTACTGAGAGGGCTGCAAACAGCTTTATGGAGGTTGCGATGTTTGAGCTGAGCCCTAAGGCTCAGGGAAGGGGTGGAATAAGCAAAGTGACAAGGATGGGAGAAACTGCAGGATGCCTCTGAGGAATGACTGGGGCTTCGGGATCCTTTTGGAGTCGGGTAGGGAGCCCCCAGGCAGGTCATCGTCCACTCAGCAATGTCTGGCTAAGGGGTTGGGACTTTGATGGGCGATAGAAGCCCCTCAAGATGTTTGGGCAGCAGCATAATAACATTTTTAAAATGTTCTTTGGGATAATTAATCTGGCGAGATGAATGGGAAGAAGGAGGGCAGGAGGGTCTGAGGCTGGGAAATCATTTTAGAAGCTGCAATAGCTCAAAGGAAAGGTAAGGGGGGGTGGGATCCAGTCCCACTGGAAGTGGGACTTCGAGACACACAGATACAGGTGCACAGCCGCCGGGGGTGGGTACTGCCCATGGGTGGGGTGTGCCAGAGACCTCCCACAGCATAGCAGAGGGAACATAGAGGATCGGGGAGTGGGAGGCTGGGGAGAAGGACAGTGGGCTCAGTTTGAGATCGGCTGACTTTGAGGTACAGGGGACACATCTGGATGGGAGGGGCAAAGAGAGTTGGAAGAAACAGAACTAGAAACTGGGCGAGGGGTCAGATCTGGAACTGTGCTTCTGAGAGACTGCCATGCTAGGGAGACAGGTGCTGTCGGGCTACCATGACTGCCTAACAGCTCAGAGAGTTCCCTGCGCTCTGTGACACATCAGGAGAAAATACACATCCTGGAACTCCCTGTGTTAGGTGGAAATTCCTAACACAGCCATGGGAAATGTGGAAGGAAATGAAATACCAATAAAAGGGGATACAGGGTTTGGAAACGTACAAATGCTTATTTGGTTTTCACAATGACTGAGGTGGAGATGATTGTGGCATTGAATGCCCAGCAGTGAAGAATGCTAAAAGTCCTACAATGTAACCAGCAAAACAAAAACTGTCTCAATCAAATACCTATAGTATCCTGATAAGGAAACACTGATAGTCAAATTTGGATTGTACTTAATGCAGTATAATTGTTTAAAAGATCTTTAAAATTTATTTTTAGAAAGAAGGGAAGGGAGGGAGAAAGAGAGGGAGAGAAATACCTTCTCTTGCCTCTCGTGTGCTCCCTACTGGGGGCCTGGCCTGCAACCTGGGCATGTGCC
Source organism: Desmodus rotundus (assembly GCF_022682495.2). Classification (NCBI taxonomy): domain Eukaryota; kingdom Metazoa; phylum Chordata; class Mammalia; order Chiroptera; family Phyllostomidae; genus Desmodus; species Desmodus rotundus. The sequence goes on along the minus strand of NC_071392.1, from coordinate 9,165,529 downwards.
CTGACTGGGAATTGAACTGCCGACCCTTTGGTTCACAGGCCAGCACTCAATTCACTGAGCCACACCAGCCAGGGCTAATTGCAGTATAATTTGAAGCTGAAACTGAGTATTTGATGACAGCATTTCACTGTTTTTTTCTTACAAGTTAACCTCAACGTGACCAAACGAGAATGAACTCATCCGCTTTCCCTCCAGCCCTTATAAATGGTACCAGGTCCATCCATCCAATCTGACGTACTGCCTTTACATTAGCTGTGCAGCCAGCCAGTCTCTTCTCGGGTCACCCTCTAGGGGGAACCCTGCTGGGCTCCCTGACTCTCATCTTACACAAACCCTCCAACTAATCCTCCATGCTCCTGACAGAGAGATCTTTCTAAAACGGGGGGTTGGCAAACTTTTCCTTTAAAGGGCTACATAGTAAATATTTTAAGTTTTATGGGCCATATCTATGACGACTCCCTCTCTCTGCCACTGTCTACAAAAGCAGCCACCGACAACATACAAATGAAAGAGCTTAGCTGTGTTATAATAAAACTTTATTTACAAGACCAAGCAGTGGGCCAGATTGAGCCCATCGATTTACACAATGTATGGCCTTACTTAAAATGTTTTAGATGTGCCCTCACCTCCTAGGGGGAAGTATAAAGCACATGCTATTCTTTATGTAATCTGCAGTCTGGGCCTGCAATTTTTCTCCAAACATGCCTCTCACTTCATTCTACTCTCTGCCCACTATTCCCACCACCGGGAACTGTTTGTCATTCCCTGGCCATACCAGACTATTTTAAATTTCCCTGCTTAGCATATGCCCTTGTCTGAAATGCCCTTGCAGCCACCTAACACACCTCTCACGCACGTCTCCCTTTGCCTAGTCACTGCCTACTTCTCTCTTAGGACTCAACTCAAATACTACTCCTCGACAAGTCTTTCTGGGTCTCACAATTCACACAGTCTGTTTTGTACCCAATTATACGGTGTACAAAACTCTACCCTCCCACTAGAACACTCTAGTAGATTTAGTCTCCTAACATCTCACCCACCACCCAACATGGGCTCCACGTCTTTGAGAGCAGGTACCATGTATAATTTGTCTTTGTTTTTAGAACATCTGTTATCGTGCCTGGCATTGCCCTGTAGCTAACAGGACTCCATATATTATTATGAAAAAGTACCCAAAACACAAGTAGAAAAAATCAAATCCTCATTGAATTTATTTTTTGAATGATTCCAGACTCCTCTAAGGTGGCACTGGGACACTCTGTCACATCTGAGGGTTTTTATAATGCACATCTATTATGGATATTAGCAGCGCAAAAGTTATCCTCACCAAAAAAAAAGAAAGGGTGCTGAAAAGCTTTTAGGAAGCAAGGAAGGAAGGAAAGGAGGGAGGAAGGGCGGGAGGGAGGGAGGAGACATTTAAAAAGAGCTACTCCTGGAAGTAGGGTCCTGCAGGAAATGGGGTTGCCCTGGAAACGGCAGGAGGCAGCATCCCTGAGAAGTGCCAGGGAGATTTCCAACACTGCATGGGAAATGGGCTTCCTGCCACTGATTCTTGCCATTGCCTTGGCAAGTTGAGACCTCTTTCAATCTTGGCAGAAAATGATGGAGATAGCCATGCCCCTGTCTAGGCTTCCCATGAACCAGCCACATTCCAGGGGGAAGGATGGGGAAAGCAGCTCCATCAACCTCCCCCCCAATCCAAACCAGAAGCACAGCACAGCAGAACGGAGCTAGGTTCCCAGCCAGAGGATCCCTGCGAGCCTGTGGCCTTGCGTCTAGATACCCTCTCTGCTTTCTCCTTCTATCCAAAGCCTGGCAAACACGTACCTACTTGCGACTGAGCAACCATGGTGGACTTCCGGTCACACAGAGGAGAAAAAGGCAGCCCCAACTCTGCTTCTCTGTCACCCTAGAAAAACAGGGAACCACAGTCAATTAAGAACAGTAGGCCGAGCCACTCAGATTTTATATAGCAACTTCAGCTGCCGTGAAGTCCAGTGGCCCTTACGTTAATTATTACAATTACAGTATGTAATAAGTTCTTATGAGGCCTGCTTCTCTGCGCAAAAAACACCAAGAGGCCGAGGCCCTCCAGGGAGTGGTCATTCCATCCAACTACAAGGGCACATGCTGAGGTGTAGAAAGCCTTACCAGGCAGTGACAGGTCCCCCGAGGAAGGGAACAAAAGCAATGCATTCTGTGGCCTAGAGCCAACACGAAGTCAGAATCGCGGGTGTTTCCCAGTTGTCTTGTGCTGACACCCATGGCCTTTCTGGAGCCAGTGACTCCCTCCCAGCTATGGGCAGCATTCAAGACACAGATTCAAACAGCCTGATTGAATTTCTTCTCTGTGTGCCTCCTAAAACCAGACACAGTGGGGTAGGGGCTCCCGGGCTCTTACCCACAGGGCTCAGACCATGGTGAAACATGCGCCAAAAAAGCAGAGTGGTAGATAATTGCCTGTGTTTATCCTGTCAGACAATAACAAAACGTGATTCTCACCAGAAATCATCGCTATAACAAGCAAGGGCTGTGGAAAGTCTACATAATGATGGAGATGGTTTTTAAAAACCTGACCCAGAAGCTCAACATTTCAGTCACACACTGAGGAAAGGGCACCTATGTCACCCTCTAGTAGCAGTGACATTGTGTTGATTCATTTTATTATGAGCGAATCTGCTCAGATTAATGGGTACTGACTTGGGCTGGAATCTGGCCTTCCCCCCATAGCTGTGTGGTCAAAGGAAGTTGCCTGTCTCTCCCTACATTTTGGTTCTATGATCTATAAAATGTGGGAGAATAATTCCCACCTCATCGGGTTACAATGAGGATTAAATGAGAAAATGTATGCAAATAAATAAAAAGAACTATGGTCATCTCTCAACGAGTATATCTAATGTGTGAGTCAAGACTGAGAAGCATTGAGTGAACTTGTCACATGAATATACCCTGATTACAACAAATATCACCAATAAATTAATAGTAAATAAAGAGTACATTTATTTACCATTGGTTCAAAAACCAGGCCTAGTTCAAAAACAATGCTGCTTCTTTCTAAGGCAGGTTACCAAAGAGAAAGAATGCTAGTTGACACACATGTCTATTGAAAGAAAGGAAAAGAAACGGGTGTCTGAGGAAGCCGAACAGTGGGGTCACCATGGGTGCTGGAGACACCCAAGGGCCTCAGCAATGGTCCTGAAGGGGCTCAGCTCCTTCTGCACCTTTCTCCACACAGACACCCACGGGCCACGGTGGCTCCCCCGTTTCCGAGCATGCCTTGCAGAAAGCTGCTCTCCGTCTCCAGTGACATGATAAAAATGATGGACTCCCGAGCTATTTCTGCTGGAGCAGTATGAGCAGAAAGAAGAATGTTTATAACGTACATGGGAGGTGTGCAGCGGCATAGCGCAGCCCACGCTTACCCCCCACAGAGCAGGGGCACGAGCTGTTTTTGGGGGGCACTTTCACAGGCGTGGTTTAGAAGAAGGGGTGGTGAACACTAGCCACACGACTATTAAGATATAAGCATTTTTTTTGAGTGTGAGAAGCTATGTTCTTTTTTTAAAAAAATGTATTGAATTTCAGGGTTAATAAATATATTAATAAATATATTTATTAATAAATAAATACAGGTTTCAAGTAAACAATTCTATCATACATCATCTGTAGATTGTCTGTGTTCAGCACCCCAAGACAAGTCCCTTTCCATCACTATTTATCCCCCCCTTACCCTCTTCTACTTTCCTTCTAGCGTTCATTCGGACTTTATTACTGAAAAACTGCATGTTAAACAGCTTATCCCACGAGCTTGCCCGCTCCCAAGTCTACATAACACATGCATCTTGGGATTTCATTGAGCCAAGTACACTCGACTATTAAAAGCATATTTTAAAGTAGTGGTCATTGGATTCCCTTTGGAGAACAGATACATGTATGAATTAGGGAAAAATGTGGAAAGTAATATGAAAAAATGTATTTCTACAGGTAAATCCAACTTGACTGATATAATATTTTATGACCCTATAACTACTGGTCCTTGTGGAATTATTCATACACTTCCCTCTTTACTAAAGAGGTCAATATTTTCAACCCGTGATAGATCAGCTTTATAAATGATATGTGAAATATCTAAATGACATAATTAATAAGGTAAATGCTCCTGGTGTTCTTTGAATTCTACACTCCACACGTAAGAAATAAACCTACTTCTCAGGAGCTGCGAACATTCACAAAAATTGATGGCACAGTCTACGACAAACCAATCTCACAATAAAATCCAAACACTGAAAAGTGCTTTGATCGAATTTCAATAAGCTACAAAGTAACAATAAAACTAGAAAGCAAAAGAACCTTCCACCAGAAAATTATATAGGCAAACACCTCTATCAGAAGTAACTCTTGGGTTAAAAAAATCTAAGCCAAAATTAGAGAATATTTAGAAAAGAATAATTGTGAACATATTGCATGTCAAAATCTCTGAGATTCATAATAAGAAAGAGACAAGCTCCTAGCCCTATATTTTCTAATATTAAACAGGTAGAATACAAATAAATGAATTGAGCGCGAAACCCAGGGACTTAGCAAAAAAACAAAATAAACTCAAGCAGAAGAAATGAATGAATAAAAATGAAAACATGAATTAAGGCATTATAAAATTTAAGAAACAGTAAAACAATTAGCTAACTTCATGGAGAAGAAAGGAAAAAATACACTAATATACAAAATGTAAAACAAGAATGGGCAAATAACCACAGAGACAAAAGAAATTCAAAGAATTACAGGAGACATTTGCAAAATATGAAAACATCCAGCAATACAGTGGAAATGAACCTCAAGACTTTTATAACATATATTTACCAAAAAGGTAAACTTACACTTCTTCGAAGTCATTGAAAAGCACCCTGAGGCAGTGGTTTGGATTTTGTAAATATGGTTATAAAATTAAAGATGTAACCTACTTTTTTAGTGAAACCTGGAAGGTCTGGTATTGGCACTGAGGCTATGCTCTTATGTGGAACTATAACCCAACTTCCAAATGTAATTTTTTCAAAAATTCTAAGTTCCCATTGAGATTTCCCATTTAACTGTCCGATTTAAAATCTATTGTTAAGAGCGAGGCAACATTTCTCCTCCATGGGTTACTTACGATGGCTTCTGACATCTGGGTTCAAATAGGAAGGCAATAAAAATAATTTACTGACTCGTAATTACTCAAAAATAGTTCCAGTCCAGTGAGCTAACATTCCATTCCCAACAGGCAAGAAAGTCGGCGTGGTTCTTTGCTCATTGCCTCTAGCACATTTTCATTCAGTTCAAGCATTTGTGTATGCACACAAGTTTCCTCTCTGGGAAAAAGGTGTCCACGTATTTAAGAAATGTCTCACATTCACCCTCTCACAATTAGAAAAAGAAATCGCTTCCATACCGCAAATTTCCGTGAGTGAGCTGTGATCTAACTCGGCTGCAGATGAAACACTCTTAGCTACAGGGCTGTCATTACGAAAGCAGCGCCAGAGAAAGCGCGTGAGCAGGGGAGCGCATATTTGGAGAAAATGCTCTCACTAATATCAGGAAAAACGCTTCTGGAAAAATGGCTCGAGATGAGCCCTTGATTAAGGACAAATTTGCAGAGTTGTTCTTGTATCTCCGACGGAACTACACGTGCACTTTTCTGGTGCCTCCCCCGCCACTGGGCTCCCCTTGGGGACCACTCTGTGAGGCCAAGCGCTGACTGGGCAAGGGGGAACAGCCACGCACTGATAGGGTACCTGCTGCTGTATTCATGTAACACTGTAGGGGGTATGTGTGTGTGTGTGTGTGTGTGTGTGTGTGTGTGTGTTCATATGCACCACAGAGAAAATGGAAAACATAGAACATTTAATGCTGGGAGGACCCAAAGAAAACATCGAGTCCAACCTTCCTTTAAGGTCCACTAAACCCACCCCCCTCAAAAAAAAAAAAAAAAAAACCCTCACAAATACAGATAAGACCATTGGGAACCAGAGGAATGAGTTGGTTAGTCCCAGGCCACAAACCCATTGAAATAAAAACTCCAATAAAAGGCCTTCTGGACTTGAACATGGTGTTATCTCTAGTCCCACCCCATCACCAGATCCCATGCACAACCTCAGAAGAAGGAAAACACTCAGATGCCTGCTACAATTTCTCCGTCAAACCAGTCTTTAAAATGAGAGTAACTCCCTTCCAAACTCTCAGTGGCCAGTGAACCAGCATATCTCTTGTTAGTTTGAGACGAAGTTGAGACCAATGTTAGTAAGTGGTGTTCTATGGAATCTCAGAGGTCTCTGAATTCATGATGTGAGTCTCCCTTCTTCAATCAATAAGAATTAACCAAATTAACAGTATTAACTGGAATTAACTATAATTTAGATCCATAATCTATGTGATATATTGCCTTTGTGGACCAAAAAAAAAAAAAAAGGTGCTACAATAAACCTGAAAGTGACCTCACAGGGTGATCCGATCATAAATTCCGCACTGGGCAGGCCTTGGTGGCAGTCAGGCCCCGGGCCCATAACTGCTTTAGTGAAAGACTTACCTCTGCCTTCAGCAAGCCGTCGCCACTGTTTCTGTGCATCTAGGTGAACACGTCTTTGAAATGCCTCTTTTTCAGGACCCTCAGAAGCATAACCATCCTCAAGGGAGCACATAATCTTGTAAACTAGCCTGTAACCAATCCCCTCCTTGCTTCCTCCCACCTTCCCGTAATCTTCTTTACCTTCCTTCCTTAATTCCAAGTATACAAAAGAAACTGCAAAACTGTCCTTCTCTGGAGCCTTTGAGATCTTCCTCCTGGCAACTGTTATCAGTTTGGCTCAAAGAAACTCTTATAAAAATTCTCTACAGGTTTGCACATTTCTTACACTGACACCTTTAACCTCAGGACCTCACATCTCAAAGCAGAGGTTTGAATGGCAACTGCTCTTGAGAAGACATCTGTCTTAGTTCTACACGTTTACTTTACTTTCTATTTCCCTACTTCTCGTGCCTTTTAAAAAATGTTTTAAAGCCGTGTGTACCCATAAAAGACTCTGGCTGTTCTGGCTGAAAGCACAGCCCTGTGTCTTCCGGGTGTAATGAACTTAAATATAATCGGAACAGTGGCTTTCGTTGATTTCCTGACCCCAAACTGCCACACCTGGCTTTGGAATTTGACACCATGGCTTGCCAGCTCAAAAGAAAGAAACACACCAATCAATTTTAACCGTTAAAAGATTAACATCTTAATCCCACAGGGTAATAACAAACTGGTCATCATTTGGTCAACCTATTAAAAAAATAAAGAAATAAAAGGGCTCCTCAGGTGACATTTTGACAAAAGACTGCCACAAGGAAGTGGTATTTTTTTTTCCCAACAGAAAGCATAGGATAGAAATACCACAATGTTCTGAGAATCAGAATTTAACTAAGATTCAAACACACACACACACACACACACACACACGCACACAAATCTGTAAGCCCTCCCTCCCCAAGAAAATTGCTATAATCTCAGTAGTCCTTGTCATAGCATTGTTGGAAACCAGAATTCAGACACTATCCAGTGATGAAAGCCCGAGGGTGGGGGGGGGGGGGGCGGCAGCACTACGAGGTACCTGTCTGAAGAATTCCTCCAGGAGCAACATGGTCCAGCGGTGGTGGAGCTCCCACGCTTTTGCTGGGTGGCTGATGTCTGCCGTGTGCAGCATCAGGGATAGGGCTTTTGGTTTTTCAATCCTGGAAACCCAAAGGATCCAAACACACAATGATCAAATTCTCAGAACCTCGATAATGGTTTCTTTTAAAAAGCATTAATTTTTTAAGTATATTTTATTGATTATGCTATTATAGTTGTCCCAGTTTTTCCCCTCCCCCCCCAACCTGGTACCCCTCTTTCCTCCAGCAATTCCCCCCCTTAGTTTATGTCCATGGGCCATACATGTAAGTTCTTTAGCTTTTCCCTTTCCTATACTATTCTTAGCATCCCCCAGTCTATTTTGTTCCTAAAAAGATTTAATTTTTTAATTCGTTCCATTCTCCTGCCTCAACCCCACTGTCAGCTGAACTGGGGAAAAGGTATCACGTCGTCCTACATGTGGATTAGTCACAGCTAGGTCTCCAGGTCTATGGAGCTGGACACTTCAAAACCTGACTCAAAACTATTTCTGGAATAACTGCATCATTCAAACAAGTGAAAATCCCAGGTCACTGACTTCTACGTGTTGCCTCTGCACACACAGATCTTCGATAATTTAGTTTCCTGCAGGGAAATATTGTCAATTCTAATCGGGGCAAATTATTACCAGCCCTGCTATTCACTTCAGCCCTGATGAGAATCTATCCGGGAGATGTACAACTCTCAGGCTCTCCCCTGCAAGCATCCCCACCCCATGCGGCCATTCAACAAAGGTGGCGGAAGGAGGCTTGCTTTAAAGGTTCCAACACGGACAAGTTCCGGCACAAACACCCATAGAGACGCACTGCCACACGCCCACTCACGCTTCCGGCTGCTGCAGCGCCGTCTTCATGGCTTTGATTTGCTGGAAATGGCAGGACATGTCCGTGGCCATCACCATCTCAATGACCAGGGTCCGGAATTCCCTTCCAGGGACACCCCATGGAGACAAAGAGATGAAAGTAAAACATGGAAAGTAAAAATTAGTTTATTTTTTCCACTTCTAATCAAATTGGTTAATTAGGTATGACCTTTCAAATCTAATCTGAACCTGAAGCTATCTCATGGGTCCCTAGGCTGCTCGGCTTTTAAAATCTCTTTTTCTCCTATTTCTTCAAATTGGATAATATTGATGGGTCTTTTCAAGTTCACCAATTCTTTCCTCTGTCTTCTCTAACTTGCTGCTAAGACAGTGTAGTAAATTTTTTTAAATGTAAGTATTGGATTTTTCAGTTCTAAAATTTCTGTTTGCTCTTGTTTATATTTTCCTCCCACTGGTTAAATGTTGCTGCGTTTCATTACAAGCAGATTGTCCTCGACCTCACTGAGCATAAATACAATAACTACTTTAAAAGCCCTTGTCTGCTAATTGTAACAGTAGCTCACCTTGGAGGCTGCATCTACTGGCTGCCTTTTCCCTGCAAATAAGTCACATTTTCCTGCCGTTTGCACGCCGTCTAGAGTGCCACAGAATTTGAGTTGCCCCTCAGCTGGCTCTCTCTTTGGGGTTCTAACGCCCTCACCAGCAACTCCAGGTATTCCTACCCTGGTCTCTCCAGTCAGAAAAATAGTGAAGGTGTTTGTATAAATACAGTATTTGACAACGACTGTTGTCACCTCGACTGAGACTGGTTTCGGGGTAAAGTCACCAAAAGTCATACTCACTTCCCCTGTCATACTGTCCAACTATCGACATCCCTCCAAAGCTTGCCTGACTTTGTTCACTTCCTAGAGCCCTGAAGTCAGTGGGGTTCTGATTGGTTGGTTTGTATTTGTCTGAAGTTCATCGCTGTTATTTGCAGGAGGATTGGTTTATTAGCAGCTAATCTGGCCTACTGGACGTGGAATTCCATGTTATTCCACTTGGAAATGTGGTAAATATCTGGTAATACGTTCATTTGCAAAGGTCCTAAAAAGCCAAATGTGCTTATGTATCTAAACAAATATATCAGATATTAAAATTGCTTTCCTACCGAGACAGGAGACCACACAGATGTGAGCTCTCGGTTAATCGATTTCTGCAAAGCAGCACACCTCACCTGTCCTCGCAGTCCCTTTCCGGGGCCCCGGACCTCTCCCTCGTCTCAGCCTCACCTCCAGTCATCCTTGGAGAGGTTGACCAAGATGTTCATTTCCTCGTCTTCCTGCAGAAGGCGATAAGCTGCACTCAAGTGGTGGTTTTCCAACACGGACCGATCGTTGTACAGAATAGCCGGGTCGGATCTGAACAGAAAGCCAGGAAAATGATGTAGCATGTGGAACAGGAGACGTTTCAGGTAACTCTTTCAAGCTCAATCTCTTTTTCCTGTGTCTAGCAATTACCTTTGCCCCAGGCCATATATATGAACAAAAAAGGCTAAAATGAACACTATAAATTACCAATCGGTGTATGTAGGGCATTTTAATGTCAATATGTGGGTGTGAAATATGTACATCCAGTCTGAGAACTCTCTGGAAACTGTTCCATAACCAGACCTCAATTATCTTGGCTAGTAGCAGCAAAGGTGATTTTTTTTGAAAATGTAGGTCAAGTCAAACTTCTTTATATTTTCTAGAACAATTTTAATGTTTTTATTAAATAAAAGAATTGATTTTACTTAACTTCTCTGAACATATACCACCTTACCATGTACAGTTTACAAGTTCTTCTGGTAGTAGTTTGATGTTAAAATTTTAGCATGCAGAAGCCACACACGGGAAATCGAGAGTGAAGAATATAAGGAAGGGTTACAGGACACTTGTTAGTCACTCGCTCAGAGACCGTCCCACAGCTGAGTGAGAACAAACACAGAGCTGTGTCCCACGTCAACATCCTCAGTCCAGCGACGTCTTGGGTTACTACAGCTTACTTGTTTCTCACCAGGGGAGCTGAGTCCCAGAGACAGGAAGTGACTCCACAGAGCCCCCAGGGGCTAAGGGTCGGGGTTGGGAGAAAGGCAAGATCTCTGACAGGTGGGCCATTGACCCCCCAAGATAATGGCCACCTGTCACTGGCCAGGCTTTGAAATATATCTAGCACACCTTTGAAGTGTGTCAGACTTGACATACCGTCAAAGGACACAGAACCTGGGCACGGACTTGGTGTTCTGAACGGGAAGCCCATGGGCTGAGACTTGTGAGATGAAATTCTGTTGGGGAAGGCCAGTTCTAGGTTTCGTTCCAGACCAAGCTGGACTGAACCCACTGGATTTTTCCCACTCCCACGAAGAGATGGCACAAAACATGCAGATCCTGGGCTGAACGATCTGGCCTTCTACCTGTTAAGTGAGTAAGGCACCAACTGATGTGTGCTTTTTGACATGAAGCGATTTTCCAACTCCTGTATTTAATTTCCCTCCGTGTTGTGACTGCTTTTGACAATGGTCACCAACTAAGATCCAGGAACAGTTCTCCTACCCACCCCTCTTCCTTCAGCAGGTGCTATTCTCTGTCCCCTGAGCAAAGTCCCACTAAACAGAGCCACCCTGTGGAATTCCCTGTGTTTAAAGTCCTTGCAGCAAGAGCCACAAAAGGCTGTTGTGCAGCAGCTGAGACTATGCAATGTAAGAAGGAAGGAGGTAGGATACAAACAGCTTAAGTCCTCTTCTCTACCTCCATTCTATTGAAATTCCCCTTCTGAACACAGATCAGAGGATACTGTTTGTGCACCGTGCAATTAAGTGTCAGGTTCATTAAATACGTGAGGACTGATTTATGAACACAAAGCTATCTGAACTGTGCACCTGCTCGTTCAAGTGAAATCAGCAAGTATTTATCTAGGGTTAAGCTCACGCCTCCCTGCTGTTCTTTCTCGTTGCCTCATCACCTCTCCCCAAATTCTAGCTTCCTTTGATTTCTCTGTCAAGGCCCAGTGAACCCGACAGTCAGATTCTCTCTAGTTCCACAGCACTGTCTTAAGAGAAGGTAAGTTTGGAGTCCAGGAAAAGGCAGATAAGGTTTCATCCTAAATGCAAACGACAATGGGCTGGTACAGCTTGCCCGGGACTCTGTGCTGAGGAGAATACTAAGGATAAACCTGCAGCTAGTAAGAAAAAAACACCCAAAATGACTAGTGGTGCCTGTCCTGTAACAGTGACAAGGTTCAGAGTGGGGCCCTGGACTGGGATTCAGTGGCCCCCAAAGAGGTTTGCATTTACTTGGGCCATTTGTGAGGGAGGGCACATAGGTTGCCCATGGTGAATGATGTACTACATGAGACAACCTAGCTTCCCAAGCCCTGTGCCACCAAACAGAGCGGAGATGAAATCAGGGAGACTGGGAGGAGCATCCCCAGAATCCCAGAGATGAGAGGGTAAGAAGGCTTGGTTATTGTTCATGTCAACAAAAACACTCCAATCCTCACCCATCCCCACTGAGTTAGTCTCCATGGCATTCGTGCCTTTTTGTAAACTGTTCCATCTCTCCTGGTAAAAACAGGTAGAGCGTGCATAGCGCATGCATAAATAACAAAGAGCGAGCATCAGAATCGAGAGGAAAAAGAGATCCATATAAATGTGAATAAAATATGAGAATTAGGAGACTTCGGCTTCTTCCACTCTGTCTTATTTGAAGCTAACCAGGCCGGTCTCATTCAAAAATTCATTTTTTAAGAAACTCAAAATAGAGCAACCACGCAAAAGAAAGGGGACTACCCCTGTCTGGCATATAAACCTCTCTCCCTGCCCCCTCTTGCCTCTTCTCCAATCATTTCAGCATCCTCACCGGGTCTGAATGTGGAAGTTGTTGGTGGTTCCGGTGTGCTCGTAGTCATGGATGGCCGCTGAGAAGATTATAGCGAAAATCTCCAGCTCCGTCAGCCAGTTCTGAAAGGGAGATTACAGAGCAATCAGATCATCTGTCTCTGGTCTTCAGCTTGCTGACAACACACCCACACCCCTGCCTTCCCACCCCGCAGCTGGCAAGCTTTCGCCAGACACATGTTTTCAGACAGGAAGAAGTGCCTTTTTTCTTCAGTGAGGAGACCAGGGGACATGTGATTTCAAAACAGCATTCCTAGGACGGCTGAAAAGCTAAATAGTGGTTTTATCTTTCTCAAGAAAGCAAAACACAATGAACATGCAGACATGAAAAGCCCTATTGTATCTTCTCTTGAATTCCAAATAAAGTTCCTAGGTAGACACGGAAAAACATTTAAATGTTCAATACAATACCAAGAGCTAAGTGTAACAGAAAACTTCATGTCTACCCACTAGAACAGGAGTGTCAAACTCATTTTCACCGGGGGCACATCAGCCTCATGGTCGCCTTCAAAGGGCCAAATGTAATTTTAGGACTGTGTAAATGTAACTACTCCTTAACTAGGGGCAAGGAGCTTTACATTCAGCCCTTTGAAGGCAACCGCAAGGCTGATGTAGCCCCCAGTGAAAATGAGTTTGACACCCCTGCTAGAAGGTGGACAGGTGGAGAGATAGGTGGAAAGGTAACAGCTAGCCTTCCGCACTACACGTGAGAAAGTTTGAAGAGACTGGTCTCCAGCCACACACCAAAACTGCCTATAGCTCAGTGGTCCTCAAAGTGTGTTCCCCGGCCAGCAGAGTTAGCACCGCCTGTGTGTTACAAGGCATCCCGATGATTCCAGTGCATGTTAGAGTTTGAGACCACCGCTCAGTTTGAAGTCCCTTGATGACTTCCATCTCAGAGACTCTGTGGGATCACTGCTGCTTCCCCATCCCTTCCATAAGCCATGCTGCCCAGTACCCACATGACAGAACATCCCTGACTGTGGTAGCTCAGGGCCTTTGGTACCGACTTTTGTTACTATTGAATTGACGCTGACAAGTTTCAGTGTGACGTATTCCAAGCCCTGTTTGGACCAAATGCACTGTTACCATAATTATGTCATTAAGTATGACATAAGTCAATAGGAAATGGACACAAAAGTGGAATTGTTATGTCCATAGAGCCTAAGTTCAATGCCATAGACAGTCACTAAAACATTGCTGTGGAAATAGGTGCAACAACTTTGAAAGCATAGAAAACAATCACAAAACTTTAGAGAGAGTCCTCGCTCAGTTTTTTTCATGACCTTTAAGTTCCATTTTACTTTGAAGTAATAAAAGTAGAAATCTTAGGGGCGGGTTTAATGCAAGACAAATCTGAGTACCCAAATTGGCAGAATTCAGAAAGCAGCCTGGAGTCTGAATTACAGATTAGTAAATAAAACACTTATTTAATGTATGTTAACACCAAATGATTTTTAAAATAAACAGATCAATTCTTCATAATTCTTACTTTAACTGTTTTTTTTCCCATTAACTACTAATGTTGGTGTTTATGTAAGAAACTTCCTGAGAATTATTACCCTTTTTGAGGATGGCTAAGGGAAAAATAAACAAACAAACTACCTACAATCTATGCAAAATAAAGACTTCATAGTTAGGGAAAGAATGAGCACAGTCATAACTCAGGGGGAAAAATAAACTGTACTTTTGAAAACTGATTTCTAGCCAAATCCAGCAGGAAATGTCTGGAAACTTCTTAACATCCTAGAGAGCACATCTCAAAAATATAAACTGTTGTACTAGGAACAGAAAGACATAAAGAGCAAACAGGCTAAGATGAAAAGTCAACAAAATTCAGTGAAAAAAGAGGTGGATGAAATAAGTAAAAACTGAAGAAAACAGAAGCTGCGACACCTATCCTGAAGGCAGCCAGGGGCCCCCTCCTCATCTTGCTCACTAGAGGGCGCTCACTCTGTGTTGGGCCTGTTGACTTGAAACTGAGGCAGCACACGCAGCACCATGGAGGTAGGTAGTTACCCCCTTTTCACAGGTGAGGAAACTGAGGCTGGAGAGGCTCAGTAACTGACCCGAGGGCCCACGACCTGTGCTTTGACAAGCCACACAATGTCACTCCAGAGCTCCTATTCCTAATCTCTAACTCATCTTTGCTTCGGGTTCATGTGTTCATTCAACTTTGCATAAAACTATAGGTTTACTTTTATATTACACATTTTTCTTGATATTTCCCATACACACATATATATTTTTTTCATTTTGGCAACACCTTTCTTTTCTTTCCCAACACCCTGTCCCCACCCACCTGTTCTGACCGCCAGTACCCACTCCTTCACATGTATCTGTTTCTCCAAGATCACGTGAAGTTAATGTAACATTTTAGTGCACCATCTAAACAAATCTGAATCACAGGGCACTAGGCCCACCAGCAGGTGTAGAAATAACTACATAATTACAGTCCTCACATCACAAATATCGGTATAAATTCCCCCCTTACCCAAATAGACTAACAAGATCCTATCGTAGGGGCATCCTACTTCTAGCACACATCCAAAACAACAAATGAGTACAAACAGGCATACAACAGGAAAACAAAACCATGGCCTTTAAATCTCATTTTAACACCCTGGCTTTTCGACAAACCCTGCGGATGCTTAGAATCAGTGTTGCTGTTTGGGGATAAGAGAAAAGAGAGCTGGTATCTGGAAGAAGAAGAAAAAGAGGAAGAGGAGGAGAGGAAGGATGGAAGAAAGGAAGGAAGGAGGGAAACAGCTTCACAAACAAGGGACATTTAAGAGGGGCAAGAAATGGAAGTGCACATTTTCAGAACAATGAACAAAGCGGATTCATCACCAGTAAGGATAAGATTCCCGTTGTGGAGTGGGCGTTAGGGCCGATTGGTCCCCGAAGACACCAGGCATTAAAAGGCAGCGTGAGGAACATAAAGCAGATTCAACAGGCAATGAAGTTGACATGCAAGAGACCGGTAAGCTCAGCCAGCCACCGAGAGGGAGAAATAAGAGCAGAGCTTTGGGATGGGAAAGTCCTTGTAGGATATATAGGCAGTACGAGGTAGAATCCATGTGGCTTAGCAACTAACGGAAGGAGGGGGCAGGAAGAGGCTTCAGTGGAGAACAATGAATTACAGATACCCCGACATTCCTAGCCTGGGTGGCAAAAACAATGGTGGCTGATATTAGATGACATCGTTAATAGAAACAGAGAAGGTGGGAGAAGCTAGTTTGAGGGGAATTGGGCTTCATATTTTAATAAGGCCCAGATTTCCTTGCCTTTTCCAAGTTAATTATTGTGAACCGCAAAGATTTGATGACAACCCATAAAGAGTCATAGGTTTAGGTCCCCCATGAATATTATTCCAGATTCATCAAGCTGTGACGAGGTACAAGCCACAGGTTCTACCAGTATTTTACTAGCTACAAAACAGGAGTGTCATAACTAATTCAATGACAGCAATGCCTTAGCAACTGTTGTAATGGTGGCCTTGGAAGTTTGTTGTGTATGACACAGGAGACCAAGCCACGTGTGTACATCTGCGGGGCAGGTGGGGGTGGGGGCAGTAGAGACCTGAAGGGAAAGGACGTGGCAAGTTCCCATTGCTAGTGGAAACGTGATTAGCACACTGTGACTTGGCTACGTGAAGGACAGTTTCTTTAGTAATGTGTTTCCGCCCCCCGTCAGCTTTCTTTCGCTACCTTAAATCACCACAAACACAAGGCTTAGAGAACGCCTCCAAGTGCTGGCACACAGTTCTGTAGGTGAGAATTCGGCCCAGTATGGCTGGCGGGGTGTTCTGCTCAGGACCTCCCAAGGCCGAACTCAAGGTGTGGGCAAGCCTGCGTTCCTCTCTGAACCTCTGTGTGGGAAATCTGCTTCCAGGTACACTCAAGGCAGTGGCAAAATTCATTTCCTTCTCAGGCTTTCCACTTGGCTGTCCCTCTTCAAGCTAGCACACTTCCAACATACCTGTTGTCTTTTAAGGACTCATGTGACTGCATTGGGCCCACCTGGAGAATCCAGGATACTCTCCCTATTTTAAGGTCCTCTGATTAGAAAGCTTCATGGTGGCTGCCAAGTCCCTTTGGACAGCTAATGTAACATTAACAAGTGTGACAACTCATAAGAAGTCAAAGGTCATGGGGGCCAAAATTCCGCTGACCACAAACCTCCATAGAAGTATGTGGCACTCTTGAACCGGGTGGCCACTTAGGTGGATGTCCTTGATGTTTCCCTTACAAATATGCTGATGCCGTCTATGCTCAAAAGAACAAAATACTCAGCTTCTCTCCTCTAAAAATACAAGCAAGAGAAAATTAATGGCACCTTGGCCAACAAAAGCAATGAAAGAGCCCAAGGGATAGCTTTGGAGTTGGGAATCTTCTGACTTAAATCAAAAGCAGACTGGAGCTTGGAGTCTGATTCCTATGTATGCAGTCAACAACGCTTCCATCCGATTCTGTTCAACGATGGTCTCGTAGAAGCGCGCATGATAAGTCTGGAAGGATTCGCACGTCTTCTAGGCACCTGAGTTAAGCAGTAATGAGTCCCACACACAGACGGCAGTGAGTTGACACGGAGGACGGGGCATCGTGCTATCACTGGGGTGTTCTGATTCCCTAGGTGTCTTACAGTTCACAGAACTGAAGTGATTTGAAGCATTTCTCCCCTCCTGGTTTGTAATGAAAGGTTAGAGTCACGGCACGTTCTCCATTCACCAGCCTGTTCCCACTGCTTCTGTAAGCTTGCAGTGAAAGAAGTTTGTTTGGAGCTGCATTTCCGAGAGAGAGTAGGTGGGAAGTCGTTTCTATATTTAAGAATTATTCTGAATGAGGCCTGAATTGATCATGAAAATTCAATGGCAAATAAGCTCCCTCAAGAACATTACGCAGTACATCACCATCATTGACTGCTACGCTATAACATTTATGTTAATGACAACTTGCATTAGCATAAAAGCCTGGGAGTTTTTCTTGAGGGCTAAAAAAAGCTGCGTGTAATTCGCCTTCATCTCTCCACAGCCTACTACTCAGTAGGCACTAACTAAATATACGTTGAATAGATGAGTCCAAAGTCTGTTTTCCCATTTACTTTGACCACAGGACTTTCAAGTATAACATGCCGTTACTGAAGTGTAAGAACACCCATTTTTTCCTTGTTTCTTTCCTTTTCTTTTTATTGCCACAGGCATTGGAGAAGCATGGCCTACATACTGAAATGCACGGCCTCAGAAGCCAGGCCTGGGACCGAACCCTGGGCCTGCTGTCGTATGAGTGCATCGGGGCTGCCGTGACGAATGCTGCAGACAGGACGGCTTACACAACAGGAGGGTGTTCTCTCACAGTTCCGGAGGCTGCAAGGGCAAGATCAAGGTGTCCCCAGCTTGCAGATGGCCACCTTCTCATTGTCCTCTCATGGCCTTGCACTGTGCCCGTGCAGGTCTGTCCCAATCTCCTCTTTTTATAAGGACATGGGTCATCCTGGATTAGGGTCCACCCATCTGAGCTCGATTTACCTTAATTTCCTCTGTAAAGGCCCTGTCTCCAAATTCTGTCACATTCTGAAGCACTGGGGGGGGTTAGATTAGGACTTCAACATATGAATTTAGGAGCGGGCAAAATTCTGCACACGAGAGACACTTTATGACAGGGCACTATTAACTCTAAATGAGTTTCCTCTTTTTCTACTGAGTTTGTGTCATTTTCTCATTCGTTGATCTATTTATATAATCTGGATCTTAATCCCTGTTCTCTCTATATTTTCCTCAAGTACTACCTCATGATGATGATGTTTTGTACCTACAGAAGGTTTTACTATATTCAAATTAATCAATATTTTGGTAGATAACTTTTGCGTGTTAAGGTTTACTTAAGAAAATTTCCTTTTTCAAGGTTATAAACATATTCTCATAGTTTCTCCTAATCTCAGCAAATCTTTATTTTTGTACTCACATCTTTCATTCTTTTCTCTGATATTCGATGAATGATGTGAATAGGAGAAAAATAACCTGTGTACTCCAAATGAACGACTGTCCCCCAAACATTTTTTGAACTGAGTAGTTTTCCCTAGAATGTAGACTGTAGACATGACCTCACCTTGTCGCCCGCAGTTCTTTCTTTGTTCTACTCTTGTCAGTCTTCCGTCCTTACCAAACCACGAGACTGCCCACGTCAAGAGTGCCCACGGCTTCCCTGCTGGCGAGGGCAGTGATCACTTCCCTGTCCTCATCCTGCTCGACTTTTCGTCAGGTCCCGCCCGATGCACCATTCTCTTCTGAAGCACTTTCTTTCCTCGGCTCCAGTGACCCCCCCACTCTCTTGGTTTTTGTCCCAATGGCCCTGGACACTCCTTTCTGGTTTCTATTGCTGGCTCTCATTCTTTACCTTCCTTTTAAACTACGGGCTGCTCTAAGGCTCCCTTCAGAGCCCCATTTCCATCTCTAGTCCCTCGTTCTCTTCAGATAATCTCATCTGGTTCCCTGCCTTCATGTAACGTTGACATGACTGTTGTCTCATCTACATGCCTGTCCCTGACCTCTTTCCAGAACTCTAGATTCCCTTGGTTTTCTTCCTGCTTGACATTTCCACATGGATGCCACGGAGGGATCTCAAACTCAACATATCTAAAACGAAGCCCTCGAGTCCCCTTCCTGCAAAGACTGCTTTGCCACCAGGCTCTCTCATCCACCCTGTTTATCGAACCAAAGATCTGAGATGTCCTCTTGATTCCTCGCTTGAATGCTCCAAATCCTGTTCACCACCCAATTCTTTTACCTCTGCCTCAGACACAGAATCTTTGTCCCCCTATCCTAGCAACGTTCTTCCCTGTCCAAACTACTGTTATCACTCTGGTGGACAACTACAGTCCTCCTCAAAAAGGCAGTCTCAGTGTCCGTTCTCCACGGTAATAGTTTCCTAATCTTTGTCAGGCCCCATGACTGCTCTGTCTCACCCCCTTAAGTGGCCTCTCACTGCACTTGGAATAAAATTGGAACTCACTCCCCAGAGCCACAAAGCCAGATCTAGCCCGGCTCCTGCTTTGTTCTCCTGCCTTATCTCGCACCTCTGTCCCCATCGTGCGCTGTTCCCACTGCACCTGCCTCATTTCTCTGTTCCCTGAATTCGACAAAGCCGTACTCTTATGAGGGAACTAGTGATACTTATATTTATACTAATCCTTCAGTGCTAACTCTGCTGGCATGCTCTTCTTAGGTCCTTCACATGGCTCAACTCTAAAATCGCAATTGTCTCAGGTAAATATTACCTCTGGAGAGAGGCCTTTCCCGACTACTTCATAAAACCTCCAGTTTCCCCTATGTGGGTGCCCTATTTTAATTTTCTGCAGAATGCTAGTGGTATTTTCTTGTTTATTTTTTTATTGGTCTCCTATCTGTAACCTCCTACTAGAATGCAAATTCTGTAAGAACACCAATCTGTCTTCACCCTAGAAACAGAAACTGGCACATAAGAAATGCTTAGTAAATATTTGGGCTTCATTTTTTAAACTCTGATCAATTCCATTGTTCTATTTTGGCACAAATGCTACACTCTTTTTATGGCTATAGCTTCAGGAGGTATTTCAATATCTAGTAGAGTAATAACCACACCACCACACACATTATCTTTTTCAAAGCTGCTTTTTAAGGTTGTAAAATATCTATTTTACATCAATTTCAGACTCTGCTTATCATGTTTCCTTTTAAATCTCATTGGAATTTTTATTGATATTGCCTTGAATTTAAGATTGGTTTGAGGAAAATTGATATCTATATGATACTGAGGCATAAAAACATGGTGTATTTCTCTACTCAGTTAAATATTATTTTGTGCCTTTTGGTTTTAGTTTCCTTTTTATCAGTTTTGAAGTTCTTCACAGGGAATTTGTAGATTTTTTAAAACTGTTGAGAATGGATGTTTTTCTATTACACATGTTAATTTCCAGTGTACAGGACAGCTATTGTATTTGATATAATCATTTGCAATTGGATTTCTTGATTTTTTAAAAGAGATAATCAACTTATTTGCACAGGATGCTTCTCCAACCTCTTCAGATGCCACACTGCACTGGCCGAGACCTCCAGAGAGATGCTCAACAGCAGCATCGACGTGGGCGCCCCTGCGTGGCTCCAGGCTTTCATTCAGTGACCGTTACCTACAACACTCGCTCTGAGGCTCTGGCAGAAATGCTTTATCACATCAGACAGGTTCCCTCTGTGCTATTTCTGTAACTGAAACAACAGCTCTTTAAATAGTATTTTGAGAAATCAGCTTTACAGTAAGGAGGGACTGGAACCGGCGAGAGGTTTGGGGGAAACCCTGCAGAGTCCTGAGGGCAACGATCCCTAACCGTTGAGTCTCTGTCAGGAGGCCCACAGAGCACTTTATGTCGTCAATACTGTATTCCTAACTGCCGCGGTCCTTCCACAAGACAGAGTAATTTTCGCCATTTTAGAGAATGAGGAAATCCTGACGCAGAGATTCAGGCGATTTATCACAGGTCACAGGATCTAGTACGTAATTAAACAAGGATTTCTATCCAACTATACCGAGCTGCAAAGCCCACGCTCCTTCCACTGTATTCCATGTTTAACTCAGTGAGATATTAGACCAAGTCATTCAACATGTCCTCACTGAAAAGATAACAAATGGGTACTGGGTTTATGGAATAATGAATAACCATACCCAAAGAATGTCTGTCTTGATGCCAGTTTGAAGAAGATTTTATAGTAAAGGTCAAAGAGACTGACCATAGAGACCTGGCTGTTTCTGTAATCCTAGAGTTCCCATCTGTACTCACCACGACACCTGTCTTGTACAGTAGGTAGTGCACAGTCTGGGTGACGTCGGCGGCATGCATTAAATTGTGGTAAGGATTTTTATGTTTGCTGTACCCCACTTCCAGGGCCTCCACGAATGAGACAAGTGCAGAAATCGGGATCTGAAAAAGATCGGTAAGGTTAATGGCTAGTGTTTGAGTGGCTTTAAGTGAGGAAAGAAATCATGTAGGATCATCTCAAAGACATGCAGGGCAGAAGGGTGTGTGCTCATTTATTTCTCAAGCAAAGGTTCGAGTCTTTTACTTCTCGAGAAATAAATGAACGCGCACTGTGCAGCATATCTCATGTATTGGTGACAAAACATAGTGCACACCAAGACCGTGAGTCATTAAATGATTGCAGAATAAACACAAGCTGCCACCTCCTGAAAAATGTGCTCTTCAGGAAAAGCGATTGTATACACTGGATACATTAAAAAAAAAAAAAGCAATGTCATAATCTGTTACACCTGGGAACAGAAACAACCTGCGTTCTTGTGTCTGTTACTCGACGATTTATTATAGGTGCCTTGCAATTTGGAATGCATTTCCAATTAGCCTAATTGCTGTACTATCTCAAATATGTGTAATAAATTTACCTTCTTTTCTATGTGGCAGAAAGTGATGGACAATCACAAAATGTCTGTAGAGAACAAGGGAACCTGAAAACAGCCCCTGTGTCAGTTTTCTGGATCAGTTACTTGGCTGAGGGTAGATTATGAAGTACGATAATGGAGGAAAGGGAAGTGTGTCCCTGGAGACTAAAATCATGTTGGTAAAATGTTGTAATAATAATTAGGAAAATACTGCTGTGATGTTTTGTGAGAGTCTGTAATATGTTCTTCCTGGACCACAGTCTTCCTCCCATTCTTTGACTTTTAAACATTTAAATATTGTCTTTCAGATGTCAGAGATCAATTTTCATTTTTGAAAATGAAGACTCAAGAAACCTAGGTTCTTGGGGCTATTTGTGAGGGGTCTGTGAACCACGGAAATGCGAGGTCCAGTCGTGAGTATATGTGCGTGGGGCTTTGCTCTGAGGAAAGGGTCTCAGGCAGTCACGGGGTTTTCACACAGGATTCTGGTGTAAAAGAAATCGAGGACCAGGCCTGGCTGGTGAGGCTCAGTGGATTGAGGGCTGGCATGCTAACCAAAAGGTTGCAGGTTCAATTCCCAGTCAGGTCACATGCCTAGGTTGCAGGCCAGGTCCCCAGTAGGGGGCGTGTGAGAGGCAAACACACAGTGAAATTTCTCTCCCTTGCTTTCTCTCTCTCTTTCCCTCTCTCTAAAAATAAGCAAACAAAATCTTTTTAAAAAGAAAAGAAATCAAGGACCACTGCCGTAAACTATTTATGGCTGTGTAAGAAATACACCCCCTAATACGCAGTCCATTAGAAAGTGATAAGGCGCATGCTGTCCAGGGAAGTCAGCATGTTACAGAGAAAAGGGCCTGCATTTTCCACAGGCTCATCCACAGGGTGAGAGAAATCTGAGGGGCATAACACGACAGATGTCAGCGGGTGAATTCTCAGGTCTCCGGGGGACCCTGACGCAGCCCCCGGAGTCTGCAGAATGAGAGGCTGAAGGGATTGAACCCTGAAAAAGATTCAGGCGCTTTACTTAAAGCTAAAGAACTAATTTGAAGCTTGACTGGTTGGGCAATACCAATGACTTGGCACAGATGATGAGGGAGAGTATTTGTTTGCATTTGAGTCAAGTGGTGGGGAAAAAACATTCATAGAGACCGCAGACAGCATTCTGTCTCCTTGTGGATGGCAGGAGATCACACATGAAGGGAGGCTGAAATGAGAGCAGCAGGCAGCGCCGCCGGCAGCTCTGCTAGTTCAGGCTTTGCATGGTGCTTCAAGGAAGACTGGGATCCAAATGTGTGGCTCCAGCCTCTGCCCATCCAAGGAGCCCGCCAGGCAGGGAAGGAACGAAAAGTTCCCACCATGGAGGAGTTCACGGCAGCGACTGTCCCGACAATGCGTCCTGAGTCTCCCGGGGCAGTTTTGGGTCTGTATTAAAATAATTCTCTTGGCCTTAGCCCCAAAGTCATGCAAAGATAGATGTGTGTGTGTGTGTGTGTGTGTGTTTAACGAGTCACTGACCTTGAAACGGCTGATCAGATCATAGCGTGTGAGTAATTCATAGAAAATGAATTTCAGTGCGTGGTCCCCGCTGGCTTCGTTGAGGGAAAAGACATCAAAGGACCACTTGTCCACATCCTGCAGGACCAGGAAGGGAGAAAGAACACATCAGCCCACAGCGGAGAACACGGCTACGGACTTGACCCTGAGGACTTGGCCTGCAGCTCTCACCCAGGGTTCCCAGCCCAAGACTCTAATGCCCTTTCCACTCCCAAACTTTTTCCAACCAGGCAGACCTATATAGCATTTACTGATCAAATGTTAAATAATCTTATTGCTAATAACAACCGCTATAATTTATTGAGTGCCTACCATATGCTAGGCATTGTGATCAGTGATAAATACCATAACTTATCCTGAAAAACAGTCTAAGGGACAGGTTTAAGTAGTCACATGTTATAGATGAGAAAGCTGAGAAGTTACCTAATTTCCCCAAAGCCCCTTCATGACTAAGTGCTAGGGACCCAATGGGCCCAGTACGCAAGCACAGGTTGACCAGATGCCTAGGCTCAGGTTCTGTCCTTTAAAGCCTTCTACTCCCCACCAGGGCTGAATTTCAAATTCTCAATTCACTGACAACTTCCATGCTTCCCTACTCTGAACTCCTCCCCAGTCCCTTGGTACCATCCATAGACTTCCTCTTAGTCCACCGCTGAGAATATCGACCCCCTTCACAGTGCTCAGAAACACACGTGTATAGAATGCAAAATAATGTGTCACTTCAATCCAAACTGCTGAGCTCAGCCCAAAGAGAAAGCCTTCATTTCATGGGTCGGAAAAATGCTACCACTTCTGGGGTCACTGATCTGGGAATCTCATCCTCAAATCTGTAAGTTAGTTTACCAAAAAGAGTGAAACTAAGCTGAACACGCACCTCATATATTGTTTTTGAAGTTCAAAGCCCTATTTGTCTATTAATAGCTACTCTAAAACTCAAGGTCTATCCAGTAAGAAGTCCAGCCATTGTTAATATAACAAGAACAGTTGGTGCAACATCAATGTAACCTGGCAGCCAAGGAGAGTGGACTGGAATGTGCATGCATGAACAATGACAACTTCACTGTGCTAGTCAGTGGGGGCGGTAGACACCGTTGAGTGAGAATGTGCACTGTGTGGCCGTCACGGTCAAAATGACAGAGCAAGTAGAGCAACGAATCTGCATCAGATTTTGCCTGAAGCTTGAACATTCCTCCACAAAAACTATTTGGATGATTCAGAAGGCTGCCGCTAAGGGCAACTGGTGATTGGCAGCTTCATCACAGCAACACGCCCATCCATGCATCACGTCTCCTGCAGAGTTTTTTGGCAAAACATCAAATCACCCAGGTGACTCAGCCCCACTACAGCCCAGATTTGGCACCCTGTGACTTCTGCCTTTTCCCTAAACTAAAATCACCTTCGAATGGGAGGAGATAACAGACCATCAATGAGATTCAGAAAAATACGATGGGACAGCTGATGGTGATTGGGAGAACTGTGTGGGGTCCCAAGGTGCCTACTTTGAAGGGGACTAAGGCATCATTGTCCTATGTACAATGTTTCTTATATCTTGTATCTTCTTCGGTAAGTGTCTCTATTTTTCATAGTACATGGCTGGATACTTTCTGGACAGATCTCATAAATGTTTACACTATCTGATGTCTCTGACTTACAACTAGCTATGTATAAACAAAGCAGTGTTTAACCAGTAGTTAAGCAATAGTCCTTTGGTTTCTCATTATGACAGTCTTACTTTCAGTTAAAAAAAAAAAAGTACACCTGTGAGCCAGACAAGAAGGACCCACGTGAGAACACATGGAGTCCAGGCAAGGCATCAGATGGTATCTTGGAAGAGACACTGACTACCAGGAATGCTGGCCTGAGCGGCTCTCACCTCAGCCCTCCCTGCATCCCAACATCACCCATCCATCCCAATCCTGTCCGTCTTCAAATATCCCAACTGTCAAGATCATCCCAAGGCCACCAGCAGTCTCTCTCATGGCTGCCAGGGCACAGAATAACTGAATTGTATACAGGGAAAACCAAGCTTTTCCAAAAGGGTCTCAAACCACATTGTCTCAATTCACGTCCGTGGTAACCTCACCTGAGTTTGCAGTAATTTCTCCTCCATTATAATAACTAAAGAAATAGTTACAAGTACTGAGCACAATTTTTTGTGCCAGGCATAGTATAAGGTATTTATACACATGTTCAAATCCTCACAACTCTAGCAATAGGTGTGAGTTTCCCCAATTTACAGACGGCAACCTCAGAGAGATGAAATGAAGTGTCTGATGCCATTTACTAGTAGAACCAGGTAATAACTCCAGTGACATCAATTAGCGATATCACTGACAGCAAATGACATTGTAAACTCCATGACTACATGCTGTCACCTAGGCCCCATGCCCTAAATACCCCAATAGGGCCCAGGCCATAGACAGTGGGGCCATTTTTGATGAACCCAAGACCTGAAGCTTCACCTTGATTACAGTAATTGGCATTGTCACGACGTCCATTCTCTGACCATCATACCTAAGAGAAGTCCTCTGAGAACTCAGTGGGTGGGACAACACTTTGTCCAGTCTGACAATTCTTAATCCTATTCTCCAGAATGAATAAAAAAGAGAAAAGCTATTACTAGAAATAAAGAGATTATCATAGTCAGAAATCAAGATTTATTTGGAATATTAGGACTTGGAGAAGTAAGAGGATGAGTAAATAGAGAGCAAGATTGATGCTCTCCCCAGACTGTCAGTTTCAGAAGGTCTCAGCCGTGATTCTCACATTTTAGTATTGTTCAGAACCACCAGGGGTGCTCAGGAAAAATGCTGATTTGTAGGTGAGAAACTGTAAAATCCTGGTAATGGGGGCTGGAATCTGCATTTAACAAGCACCTAGTTTTACTGTTTTAAACCAACCTTCCTCTCTGACCGACCTGGCCGGAGGACCATTCCCGCAGAGAAATTGAACGACTTCCTATCAGTATAGCGTAAAAGCAGCCCGAACCTCCTCATCTCCTCGCACTCCAAACCTGGAATCTACCCAGGTGTCCCTTCCGAGTCACACAAACAAACACCCTCCTAAAGAACAGAACATTTTGACATTCCTGTCAGCCCCACCTCAGAAGGCCAGAGATAAAACATCCTAAATTAGAAGCTGTTATCTATTGAATGCAAAAAATAAAAAGAAGAAAAATGCCACATATTTCCAATCTAGAGATTGGCAGTGGCTAATTATTCTCTTACTTAAATGGTGTTTAATGCCAGGTTCTTACATTAATCACAAAGGTTAATGTGATAGTTGTAACCGGATGGTTATTTTATTGAATTGTATTCTCCCAGGCTTTGGGAAAATTTTTTGTAATAGAACAATAGTAATCCCATATAAACTGCTGGCAGTGCAGTGAAAACAACATTTTTCTAACAGCACTACATCAAAAAAAAAAAATAGAACAAAAAAGTATCTATTGGTGTGACCTCTCCAACTCACCTCCAATCCACTGTAAATAAAACCATAGTTAGGGAAGTGGAAAAATATTACATTGTAAAAAGGTCCTGCATGTCCCCAGTGAACAGGGGGACAGCACCGAGAGAAAAGGCAGGTCTAGCCTCACGCACGTACGAGTGAGCCTTGTGGAGGAGGGCAGCAGTTCGGAGACTGAGTACTTCCTCTTCGTCTGCATCATCAAGGTCCCTTTCCCTTCAGAGACTGAGTACTTCCTCTTCGTCTGCATCATCAAGGTCCCTTTCCCTTCACACAGATACGTGTGCATTTGAGCAACACTTCTCCCTAAGCGTAAAGTAACAGCTCGTGCATGCCCTTCACATTTCCTTCCATTAATCTGCATAGAAAGGATGCTCCCATGTGGAAAACATTATCACAAATTTCTTAGTACCCGTATACTCACTTGTATTTATGGTCACGATAAAGGAAGGAATTAAAAATAGAAGATGCTTTTGACGTTCCTAAGCTTTCACTGGAATGTTTCAGCTTCAGTTATGAAAATCAGTGCAACTTCCCGGTGGGCGTTATGAAATATCAAACCTTATGTGAAGTGTTTTCGCTAATTAAGTGGGAAATGTCGCTGTGAATCACTGATGTATTGGGCATTAAAGTGGGGGTTGAAGAGGAGTGAGAAAAAACACATGTCTTCTTGCTGTATCCTTCTTGAGTACCCTTCCTATCCTTAAGAGGAGTTAAGGAGAGACATTCAGTTGATAAATACACTTGATCTTAGCTGAAAGGCCGAGGAGCGTTCCGCCTGTTAGAATGCCTGTTGTCAACAGGGCAAGTAACAACAAGTGTTGGAGAGACTGTGGAGAAAAAGGACTCCTCATACACTGCTGATGGGAATGCAAGTCAGTGCAGCCACTAGGAAAAACAGTATGAGGATCCTCAAAAAATAAGAATAGAGCTACCATGTGGCCCCACAACCGTTCTTCTGGGTAGCTACCCCCAGAATTTGAAAACATGTATTCATAAAGATGTGTATACCCTTGTGTTCACTGCAGCATTATTCACAGTGGCTAGCACAAGGACACCACCAAAGTGTCCTTTGACAGATGCTTGGGTAAAGAAGCTGTGGTGCTTGTACACAGTGGATACTACTCAGCCTTAAGAAAAGACAAAATACTGCATTTGTGACAACATGGGTGGAGCTTAAGAATATCACGCTAAGTGAAATAAGTCAGGAACCATACAATCTCACTCATATGTGGAATACAAAACTGAAAGCAACAAACAAAGAAAGACGACAAAAAAAAACCCCAAAACTCAAAGACAAAGACAATAGTATGGTGGTTACCAGAGGGAAAGGGGGGGAGATAAAAAAAAGGGTAAAGGGGGTCAAATATGTGGTGATGGAAGGAGACTAGGCTTTGGGGAGCGAACATACATGGGGAACAATATACAGCTGAGGTATTACAGAATTGTACACTTGAAGCCTCTATATACTACTAACCAATGTCACCCTAGTAAATTCAGTAAAATTTTAAAAAATAGAAAATGGAGAACTGAGAATCTCAATACATAGGGTCTCACAAATTCAGCTAGTGACTATCTCTGAGACAGGAGAAAGGAACTATGAAAAACATAATCAAAATGTCCCTAAAAGACTTTTTCTTGACATTAGATTGATCGAGAAGCACTCCCACCCCCAATTCCATGCATAAGTAATTTATGTTCTGAAACTACCATCAGGTTTCAGAGAAAGGCAAGGATAGCTTTAACCACAGAGTGCTGGGATGTCCCTGAGCAGGCGGACGCAGCTCCATGGGTACACACCACCCAACGTCAACCGGCTGGCCCAGTGAGCCTGGGCCTCAGCACAGCCCCACCCTCAAATCCAGAAGCCAAATCAGCTTCAACACTGGGGTGCCCTCCGACCAGTGGATGTAAATCAACACACATCTAGAGGAATAATCTGCTCGGGGACTCTTAAAAATATTCTGTACAATTCCAAGAAGTTGCCTGATGGGAAGAATTCTGCAGGGTTTAAACGTAACCTTCTGTGTGACTTCAAACGAAACTCCGGGGCTCGGTGTAAGTCTTGGGAAAACAGTAGGGGATGTGGAGAAGGTAAGGGCCCCGGGGCAGACATTCACATAATTGGTAGCTTACTACATACCTGAAACCCTGGCATCAAACCACAGTCCCGTCCCTCATTAACATGTCTTTTTTAATCTCACTGAGTTTCCGTTTATTCATCTATAAAATGGACTTAGAGCAGGTAATCCTATCTTAGTACAATTAGGATCTCCAGAGATCCTCCTGATGTTGAATATTTATAACCAGATCAGATTTGATCTTCTTTGGCCTAAGTCAGACTGAGCCTCATAAAACCTTATCACTAAATGACTCCAAGGAGTAGAGAGAAATGGAACCCACAGAGTTTGATTTAATAAAAAATTAGCAAGATGAAAGCTGGAAAGATAGCAATACTACTAAAACAGGGAAGGAAAAGAGAACAGAAGTAAACAATCAGGAATGACTTGGAAATCTCTGAATGAACTATAAAGGCAAGCCTCTTATTTTTTAATGACAAACGTAACTGTACTTTCTAGAGTCCCATGCACACTGTACGACTTTTTCACGGGTGTTACCTTTAATGCTTCTATAACTGCTGGTGGGTAGCTCAGTCCAACCATGTTGGATGTCCGTCTATACATTCTGGCAAAGTCAGAGAGGGAGAAAAGGCAACATTACACCTTACGGAGAAGAATTAGCAGCCCACAGACTTCCACCGAGTATTGACAAATAATGAAAAGTCGTGACATCTGGCGACCCAAGGAATCTAAAATGTCTTTTTTAGAGTCACTCAGTGGCCTCAGTGTAAAATTCAAAAGAAATTAACACAATCCCAAACACATGTACTGTTGGAAACAAAAAATTAATCTATGTGGCTCAGATTAGAAATTAAATTATTAAAATGGGTCACCGGTTCTGCCAGAAGTGAATTATAGTTCAGCACAGCTATATAGTATTTAATGCAGAATTTTAACCAGGACAAAGAAGCCCTGTGGGCAGCCCATTCAGGAGCACAGTTCTTCAGAACTGCCAAAAACACGCAGGAAAACGTCCCAGGGGAACTGTGGTGTTTCTAAAACCTATCATTGTACCACAGGAGTATAGGAAGAATAAATCCACTTGTATAATAAGGATTATAGGAAGAATTGATCGATTTCTGGACTCGATTTCCAGGGAAGAGGGGGACAATTCCATTTCAAAGAACAAAATGGCAAACCGAATTGGAAAGTGTCATGGGGAACTCCAACCCTTTCCATGAGCTGCCCTCCCTGGGTCAACAAGCTGTCCCTGACCTGTTCCCAATGCAGACATCATCCACACATGTCAAAGGATGATAGATTAGATGATGTCCTTCAAAAACGAGAGACTGAACTCCAAGTAAATCTCCTCTAGTTAGCGAAGGGAATCGGAGCAAAGGCAAAGCTTGTCCTATTGCACTACAGAGATTAAGGTGGCTCTGTGTTTGCCATCCCTCATTCAAGACTGTCTCCACCCAGAATTCTCATTATTTACAAAGACACCAAAACTACATCAAAGCAACCCTTCCAGTTTTGGGTCATCAGATGACAGTT
The DNA here is from genome assembly GCF_022682495.2 of Desmodus rotundus. NCBI lineage: Eukaryota > Metazoa > Chordata > Mammalia > Chiroptera > Phyllostomidae > Desmodus > Desmodus rotundus. The sequence goes on along the minus strand of NC_071392.1, from coordinate 9,135,060 downwards.
GTCTTTACCTCTCTACAAATATCCCAGCCTGCACTGCGTGCACGATGGTCTTGAACCGCGGCTTCTCCTCGCTCCTCCTGAGCATCATCCCCATCTGCCGCGTGAAGGTGGAGGCCAGCCAGTCTCGGACCTCAGAAGGCACCGCGTCCGACTGGATGTCACTGAGCTCATCCTCCGTATCCAGGAGTCGCCTGAACACAAGAAACACACCCAGGACACTGAGATGGGACCTGAAGTTCGAGCTCTCTGTTCCAACAGTTGCTCTGCCTCTCAAAGAAACCAAATTAAACTGGCCACAAAAACAGCCCCTTTTTGGTAAGGCTTGTGACAGCTCATCACTTGTCTTTCAGGTATGACGTTTCCACAATGTTTGTTTCAGGATGGCTGTCTCTACCAGACTGGACAAAGGAACAGAGTCAGAGAGAGTCAACTGTAGTCCATCTCGGTTCTGCGGGTCCCAGAAACCGTGCACTCGGGAGCACCCCGATCTTCATTCCTGGGTTTGTGGAATTTGAATGGAATCTAAAACTCCCATTTAAATATGCATCCACAGGGAGGTTTATTTCATAGATGCACCATGTGGCATTATTTTGTTTTGTTTTAAATCGACATGTAAAGACTTTGCTATAGACAGCAATATGGTATTATACATGTTAAAGTTGCTAAGAGACTAGATCTTAATTGTTCCCACCATAAAAATACAGGGTCCAGCAGAAGGCCTGCTTGAGTGTGGTGGGTAGGGTAATAATATGGGTGTAATAATTTATAGTTTTAATTTGAACATTTCACCTAAAATGTCATATGGTGTGCTTGAGTGCGATATTGTTATGTTACAGAATTATACGCGTACGATTTTGTAATAAAAAGGGGGCGTTATCTGTGCCGGACCCTGTATTGTGATTCCCATGTGACAGAGATGTTAGCTAATGCTATGGTGTAACACACTGCAGTGTATAAACGTATCAAATCAACACACAGTCCCCCTTAACCTTATACAATGTCATATGCTAATTATCTCCACAAAAGCAATTTTTTACAAAAGAATAATAAAGAGACCATGAAGTACAATATTACCCAAGTTATATCAACCCAAACAATGTCAAACTGATCCTGCCTCTCGTTTCATTGAACATCACAGAAACTTCAATGTCTAAGTCCGAGCAACGTTTCCAAAATAGACAGTGCTTTCTTTGAGCACAGAGATTTGTCATCTGTCAGGTGTGCTCAGCTGATTTTTCAAATTTTTTCATCATAGGTCAGACCACTAGAACAGAACGTAAATAGTACTAAGTTACCATAAATCTTAAAATTGTGTTTTACACTTAAATTAAGCCCTACTAAAAATAAGGAGTAAAAACAGGTGTCAATGAAAAGATTTTTTTTTTTTCCTTCAGACACATCAGTTGGGGGAAGAGGAGAGAGTGTACCGTTTTGGGGGAAAAAAGGTATGATATCAATTTCCTTAAATTAGGAACCAAGCATGTTACCAAAAACTAAGTCACACAGTTCTTAGATCAGTGGGAAGTGCTTTCCAACTGGAATTGGGCATAGAATGCAAGAAAGCACAAATGCTCAGGAAGGAGCCTGTCTGAATTTCAAAAAGGAGGGGAAAAAAGCCTTTCATATTCATCATTTCAGTATTTTTCGAAGGAAAATCAATTTTGTTATTTTCAAATGCGCTTGGTAACTGGACGTGCTTTAATACTTGTGGGTATTAAAGTGCACAGAGTCTGCTAAGAAAACCAGTAACATACTTGGGGTTGGCGGAGGAACACCGGGTGCTGAAGAGAACCGACGCTTCTCCATCACCACCGGACCCTCCGCGTGCAGACACACACCGCGAATGACGGCAGGACCTCGGTATTTAGACGGCGGCTAACAACATGCAATATTCATCGTGGAACCCTACATTTGATTTTTTAAAAAAAACCTAACCAGATTTTTTTACAATTACCTTTTCCCCTCTTACCTGGTCTCACTGCATTGCCCTATGGGCCGTGCGAGGTAAGGTGTATTATACAAGCTCCTTTTTGTAGATGAGGAGGTACGGAGGTGGCATGATGCTCAAACCTACCCCATTTGCCCGTGGACACTGGAGCTCCAAGGCCGGTCATTGGAATGCTACCCCGTTCACGCCATGGGACACTTCAGAAAAGCCGTGGAGCAGGGGATTCACCATCACTGCACTAACTTCTTGCCGTCTTTAGCTCACCTGGTTTCGTCGATGTACACAGATTCAAGCACTGTGGCTGCATATTCCAAATTCTTCTTGAGATCTACCACTGAAGCCTCCCCTCTCTCTAACTGTTTGACCAAAGACCGCAACCTGGTGGGGGGGAAAGACATAATTCAATTAGAATAAAGGAAACAAGGAATAATCCTACAACTATAGTGACACACTTTACAGCCATTAAATATTTTTATTTGTTCCACTATATTGAAAAGGAAAATACGAATCTAATGATGGAGCTGACCAGTATTTCTCAAGGAGCAAGTTATAAAATAAAGGCACACATTTAATAAATGACCACCACCAACACTTTTCCAGCTCCCTTTAATCTTTCACGAGTTCCCTGAGTGATCAGTGGTTTTGCTGCTTCTCTGATTTTAATTCTTGTCCTGATTGGATGTAGTCAGGCGTGACCAGCAACAACATCATGAGCTTGAGATTCTGCTATGTGGACGGTGCTTTGTTTACAGTGACCGAAGAGAACTGCAGCCTTCTGGCCCAAGGGTCTTCCCAGACAGCAAGCAGATCTAAATCACCAAAATAATCCTACAGGGCTACACAGGTGTACATGAAGGCAAACGATTTCTCCGGACAGGAAGGATTCTCCCTTAGGAGCAGGTAAGTACCCTACTTTAAAATGAAAAAATGAGGGTAGATGACAAACCAAGTCGCTGACACAAGACCTTCTCCGATGCTAGTCAGGAGTGCCAGAGAGTGTAAGAGAGACGATAAAGGACGCTCCCCTCAGCGAGGGACTTAGTATGTGGGCCACAAAATGCCAACAGATGATCAGAGCCCAGTCACTGGGGACACGAAAGACCCCAGAGTCTCGGAGGTAGGACAACACTTCAGACAGACAGCAGCAGACAAAGAGCAGGCACGTGGAGGACGCGTCACAGCATAGTGGCTCTCAACACCCGGCAAGTTATTGAGTTTCTCCGAGTGTCAGCTGCAAAATGGAGAGCCAGCCACCCTGTTTCCTAGGTTGCTATAAATGTTAAATCAAATTGCTATTGATATGGTCCCATCAACCATGTGACCCGATGTTGGTTTTTCCCCACCTTTTTTGACATATAATTGACACATCACATGGTGTGAGTTTAAGGTGCACAATGGGATGATGTGATTCGTGTATATATTGGGAAACGATTATCACCACGTGGTTAGTTAACACATCCAGCACCTCACCTAATTACGGGGTTCTTTTTCTGTGGTGAGAATATTTAAGATTTACTCTCTTAGCAACTTTCACATATACAATACTCAAAAGTAATGCTTGCTAACTATGGTCACCATGCTGTATAGTAGGTCCCCAGAACTTACTTATGACTGGAAGTTTGTGCTCTTTGACCCACATCTCCTCATTTCCTAGATGTCTCTTTATTAAGGCAATTGTGATCATTGTTGTCATTGTCACTGTTTGGTAACTGTGATCATCCTAAGTAACAGGATGAGAAACATTCTAGCAGGACACTGAAGATTATTATCAAATCTCCGTTTGCTAAGGCTCATCCCACCTTCCTGACTTGAAAATACCCTCAGACTTGCATTTATAAGAGAGAACAGTTTGATTTCCTGGCAAGATGTAAACTACTCTCTTCCAACTCCACATGAAAATGATCAACAATAAAAAAGAAGGAGGAACTCTGGATCGACCTTGAAAAGTAGGCAAGAGGGTCATCCATACAAAAGAAATTCCCAGGTAACATACAGAGGAAACTTGATTTGAGTCCCACCTGACCTGTGACTCTCTAACAGGCAAAGGGGAATGTGCAAAGCACATCAGCAGAGTCCCAGGTCCCCTGGAGGTGAGGTTGGCCTCCCCTGAGCAGCATTAGAGAGTGTTCTGGGTTTCAGAGGCGGTGCAGGACAGGGAGTTGGCACGGAAGGGCTCAGAGTCACTCGCTCATACAAGGGAGATAGCCAGCCTGCCAAAGAACAGGACGCTGCTCCAAAGAAGGAGTGGAAGCTCTTCAGCAAAGCACATTCCTGGCCAAGCCTGTCTCTAATGTTCCCTCTCACCTCTGGGGGCCAGCTACCCCCCAGCTTGTTTGGACTGTCAACTGGCAAAGCAAAACGGGGGTAAATTGAAACTTTGTATTTCCCCCTTCATTTGAGACTGAAAGTTCCTACCAGGAATTGTCATGAATCTCTAATAGGACCCATCTCAGTTCACGAAACCTAAGAGAAAAGGACAAAACATACAAAATGGTGAGGGAAAATAGAAGATGAATAGAAGTAAGAACCTGATGGTCCTGCCTACTTGTAATGGGAATTCCATAGGAAATAACCTCACACAGGCAGCTTTAATCAATTTTAAGTCCATTTTCCTAGACTGAAGAAAAAGCTTTATAAACAGATGAAAAGGGAAAATCAAATAAAAACAGAAACAAAAAATGAAAACATCTGACGTATGCTATTGTAATTTTTTATTTCAAAGAATAAAGAAAAGACCCTGAAAATCTTTGAGAACATAAAATGTATTACTTACAAAGTAACAAAAATTCAATCTGGCCATAGACTTCTAGCCTGCCAAATATCAGAAAGCAATTTAATAACAATAGGAAGTTTTAAAAATAATATGGTATCATTCAAGATATTTCTATAGAAATATTTCATAGAGTTGCCATGTATATGTGAAGCCAACACATATATTCTCAGGTGTGGACAAATTCAAAATTTCTTCTAAAAATGCTCTCTAAAAACAAAAACTCTGAGGTATATTATGTGACATTTGTGACACATTGTGTGAATCTCAAAAGAGGCAGATTCATGGGTCTCCAGTTAAATGGACTGCGGATCCATGGCCCAGACTCAACCAAGCCAACTTTTACAAACTAGACAAGGAGTTTATCAGATGTTTTAAAAAGGGGCAGATGAAGTATAATGCTAATTATACAAAGACCAGTTAGCCCGAAAATGACTGACTTCTTTTCCTAGGACAAGTTCTTCCTAGTAGAAATGCATCCTATGTCACTTTTTTTTTTATTAGGAGTCAAACCATTAAAAATATTTATTGTTGTAAATGTCACATATTTGAGGCAGCAGAAACCAAAGCATCCTCCTTCAAATTCTCACTGCACTTGTATTTCACAGAAGTGCTTCATAACCTAGATTTCTACCACCTGCGTGGAACGTCTAGCCAAAAGGAAGTCCTGTGGAATCAAAGGCCCATGGAGTTCACTGCCAGGGCCAGGGCACGAGCCCAGGCTGATACACCCGCCACGTGCCGAGCACCTCGACATGCCCAGGAGTACTGGGGGACACACACACTTGAAGGAAGGGACCAGACACCACAGTACCAGGGTCATTCAATTCCGAAAGCACCGCCTCAAATCCCAATTCTTGACTCTATGTGATAGGCCAAAGGATGCTACTCAAGCACTGATTACAGTCAAAGTACAATTAAAATGATTGAGGCCATTACATGGAGTATCACTTAATAGCCACTCTTGCTAATAATATTGGGGACATCTTGTTGATACTATTGGGGAAGTGAAGCCCCTCCTATCTCTTATAATCTGGCCGCTAGGACCCCAGGCCAGGGCAAGAGCTGTACTCCCCGGAAAAGCATCACTTCCAATCCCACTCTGCACATCAGATCAGCAGCACTGAAAATCAGTCCCCCAGGAAGTCCCAGAATCTGTGCCACAATGAGCAGAAAATCAGCAGTGTGGCTCCTTCCCCAGAAAGGGCCACCTGGCACGCCAGACACCGGGCACAGCCACACGTGTGCATCCAGAGTGTGGGTCTGACCCGACCAAAGCTGGAAACCAAAGCAGGCACTGCTCCAAGGGTTTCGGCAAAACCAGAGGAGAAATGACACAGAATAAAGTACCTTTGGATGCCTAAATGGTACCAGAAGTTCAAGTCTACTCCCATCCTTCCAGCTTGTGAGATAAGCAGAAGATTCTACCGACACTCTGGCAGGCAGTAAAGGGAACCTTGGACCACACCCAGCCAACATTCACCTCTCTCTACATTCAAGGACAACTAAGCGGGATAAAAAAATCTGTGAAAAGATTCAGCAGTAAGGAAGCAGAGACTACAGCACTCATAATGCAAAGAAAAGACTTGCCTTTGAAAAGAAAATTCACTAAAGGAAACAGAAATAAATTTTAGGGAGCATCTGTCTGCTTTGTATTCAGTGAAATTCAAGAAAACAGATCTTTGAAACAAAGGTGAAAGCTGAAATCATGGTGTAATAAAAACTGAACATATTGAGAAAGAAGAAATTAAAAAGAAAAAAAAGACTATAAGAACTTAAAAAAAAACCAAAATGGTGACCAACCGCCTACATACCCAGCCTGCTTTTGGACTAGCACCCATTAAATACAGCTACAGCTGCCCCTGTTCCCATACAGCTGCCAGCTTTCCACTCTATGCATCTGCCACCAAACCCTAGGGCATTCCAAATGGCCATAGTTCCCAATGCTGGCAAACTTTAGGGTAGCATTCAGGTGGGTGCTGCTCCAATGGCCTCTCAGCCCACCCTTTCCCCCCGTCCTTTCTCCTTCTCAGAACATCCCATCCTGCCCTACCCTACCTTACCCTGTCTACCATCCACCTCTCGGTGACATTACCCCTTTGTAGGTAGAACAGATTTAAATTAGCTTTTTTGACACTGGTCACCAACTAGTCTCAAAAACGGAAAAATTTCCTAAAGTTTCTGGGAATAAGGAGGTACCTTCCCTATTTTCCATTACAGCACAGGTTGTCCCTAGTTCTGAATCCATCTTAAGAATGTTGTCTAGCCCTGGCCAGGAGGCTCAGTTGGTTGGGGCATCACCCCATACACCAAAAGGTTGTGGGTTCAATCCCTAGTCAGGACATATAACTAGGTTTGATCCCTGGTCAGGGCACATACAGGAGGCAACTGATTGAGGTTTCTCTCTCACATCAGTGTTTCTGTCTCACATCAATATTTCTCTCTCTCTCTCCCCCCACCCCCCACCCTCCCCTTCTTCTCTCTCTAAAATAAACAAACATATCTTTGGGCGAGGATTTTTAAAAAATACAATAGCCAAGACCATTCATACCTGTATTATAAGGTATTTTTGTTAAACATGGAGAAGACAAAAAGGGCAGGACAGCCCAGGTGTCTGCCTCTGTTTTCCTAGTAAAGTTCATCTGGATATTTTTCCATGGGGATTCATTTTACCTAAAAGGCCAAAGTCCCCAACAACAGGTCCCATGGTAAGCTGTGGTCTATATGTCTAGTTTTTAATACTACTTAAAAAAGATCTTTTTGTTTGGGCACCGAAAGGAAGGGAGAAATGGAGGAAGGGAAAAGAAAATATACAAGGATAACAATAAGTTTCTCTTCTGAGTGAATGTTCATGGTTTCCAGCACTCCATCTATTTCTGTCACTGTGGCTGCCAAATAATAGTTCCAGTATAGAAGGGCAATGCCATTTTAGGAATAGCTTATGCTTTCAAACTCCGGCAGGATGCCTTTCTGTTAATCTAGTGTGTAAGTTCATCGTGGGTGAGCCACTGCCCCTTTACACATGTCTTTCATTTCTCCGCATATCCCTTCTGCTTTGAGTGTGTTTCTTTGCTCCGACTAAAGGTTGCACCAGTTCTCGGTGCCCTGAGGCTAGAACAAGCCCTGCCCCCTGAGTTCCCGTGACACCACGCCAGTGTTGGGGACGCAGAACAGTGTCGGAAGAGAGGAACTGAATGAAGAAATGCCTGAACACTGTATTTTGAAATTTGAAAGGCTGCCTCAGTAGAATAAAGTCTTCTTTTTTCCCCACAAAGATAATTTCTAAGACCCAGGGGGTTTTCTTTATTAGGAAGCAACTGTTTGACTCAACTTCATAGCTTAGAAAAACCCACAATGGAGCGGGCACTGTTCCTAGTCAGGCGAGGTTCTGAAAACCCTACAATACTACGCCTTGAGAACACATACATTTGTTGAGCTTTAGACACTACTAGAATGAAACCATCAGAAAAGCACAAGCACACATAAACTGGAATAAAAAGGCATGGAACACACTTTCCTACATCTGTCTATGCCGCCCAAGGTCATTCCCTCCGAGAGTGGAGGAGCAGCTCCTAAGACGTCAGCGTGGCCAAGGGTGGCTATCGTCTTGGACAGGCTGTGTTTCCTTGGAAAGAATGTGAAAGGGAACTGGGTCTTTCCCAGCACTTCCTTATATGTCCCCATGAATCACGAGTCCTAAAAACTCATTTGAGTAAAACAGTCACTGTTTCCGTTCCTCACACCCGTGGATTCGTAAGCCAAAGGCGTCCTTTTCGCACACCTGTCTTTTTCATGTCCCTCCCACCCCCTGCCACTTACCTAAATGTCATAGAAAGGAAATTAAAACCACTCCCCCGAATGAAATGTCTAACACGACTTTCAGGTTTATGCTTGAATGTCATCCGTGACGCCAGCTCAGTACTTTTCTGGTGATGTGTTTGTTTCTGTAATTAATTAAGATGACTGCACTTGAGACACTCATTCAAATTAGGTGTGTTCTGGCGTCAGGCACTGTGATGGGCTCCAGAAATACCAGCGAGGGGAATGAAGCGTCTTCCCTCAGTTAGGAAGGACGGGCAGCTCATGCGCACCCACCAAGCAGGACAGCAAGTGTGATGGCAGAGGTGGGACAAGGGTGCCAAGAAAGCACAGAGGAGAAAAATCTCCAAATAACAAGTCCCTCTCTAGAGAAGGTAACATCAGAGCTGTCTTGAGGCCTAACAGGCATCAGCCAGGCAAGCAAGATGGGATGGAGAAAAGGTGGACTCCGGACTGAGAAAGCAGCCTAAAGACTGTGATCCATCCAGAAAATTCCATGGATGGCTGGGACTCGGGGATTAGTGAAGAGATAAAACTTCAGAAGAAGGCTGAAGCCAGACAGACCCTGGTGGACTTAGCATTCCAAGCTAAAGAAATTTAATTTTCTCCTGGAGATAAGGGGGAGCCCCTGGAAGTTTTTTAAATGAGGTGAAGGGGTTAGCATAATAAGATTTGCATTTTAGAAAAATCAATCTGGCAGAAGAGTTGAAGAATGCAGGCATTAAGTGAGGGGGAATATTCTATATGTTTTTTGTTATAAATAGGCTTGTCTGGTACCCTGAATGGTGCAGTATAAATATTCTCTCTCGTACATTTTGATAGGGTATTGCAGGAATTTAGTGATGGTATGGATCACTGCTTTCAATGGGTTCCGGGAAAGGGCTTGTTTTGGGCGTGCTGTTTCCTGCTTTAGTGGCCTCTAAACCGAAGACAGAAACACCAACAAAAATGATTGGCAAGAAGAGCCTAGTGATATAACTTACACTTTTTGTTAATGCCATAAATAAAAAAGAAGGATGCTTCTGTGATTCCCAAGTACCCATGCATAAGGTAGATGTACAAATAGGTTTAAATGAATTACTGCGCTGTAATTAATGTTTCACTTAAGAAAAAAATTAGGTTTATATCTGCATTTTTACATACATCTCATATAAGTTATTAACTAGTTCAAAAGTTACTAAGGCTATTGAAGATTTTAAACAGTATCATTAACAACACTGACCCAACTGAACACAGTTGCAGAGCACAACACGCTCTTCAAGTGCACAAGTGCCAGCTACCAAAACGGGCCACCTGCTGGGTCACAGCAAAAGGTCTCAACGAATGTCACACAACTGAAATCATACAGACTGTGTTCTCTGATAACAGTGAAACTCAGCTTGAAATTAACAATAAAAAAAGGACTGGAAATATTCCAAAGGTGTGGAAATTTCAGAATATACTTCTAAATAACCCTGGGTCAAAAATTAAATTAGAAAATAAATTTAAATATTAGTGAAAATACGATACACCAAAACTTGTAGCATGCAGGTAAAGCAGTGCTGAGAGGAAAATGTACAGTCTGAAGTAAATACATTAGAAAAAGAGAAAATCTGAAAATAAGTAGTTTCATTAACTATCTCAATTTAAAAAATGTTACCAAAAGACAGCAATCAATAGACACAAAAACAAAACTTAATTAAGTAGAAAACAAACTTATAACAGAAATAATCCACAAAGCCAAAAGCTGCATCTTTGAAAAGCTTAATAAGTCAAAACTTAAAATCAGAATATTAATACAGATCCTAAAGACATTCAAAAGAGTAACAAAAGAATATCATACTTTTCTGTAGATACATTTAAAATTTATATGAAATAGAAAAATTCCATGACAAAGTAATTTATCAAAACTGACACAAGAAAAAACATAAAGTATGAGTACCTTCTCTATCTATTGAAGAACCTGAATCCATAGTTTAATATTTTCCCACAAAAAAACCCCTACTGTGCTAAATCACATCATCCATGAAGTCATTTAAACAGTTGAGGCAGAAATAACAGTCTTCCAGAGAAAAGCAAAAGACAAAACACTTCCAACTCACTTTATGTGGCTAGCACATGCCTGATTCCTAAACCAAACAAGAACATTGTAAGAAGAGAAATATAGGCCAGCCTCTCTCGTGAACATAGGTGCAAAAACCCTAAACAAAATTTTGACAAGTTAAATCCAGCAATAAATAGAAAGGAAAGTAAGCACCAAGCGAAAATACAAGAATGCAAGGTTGGTTAAACATTTTTAATCAATGAATAAATGTTATTCGCTCTTTTAACATGAATACAAGAGAAAAAGCATATGATCATAACAGATATTTTAAAAGCATTTGAGAAAATACCTGTTCATAGTAAGTATCTTAGCAAAGAAGGAGTCAAAATAAATTTCCTACATCTGATATTGGGTCTTTAACACAAAGATGCTGTAGAAAACATTGTACATAACACTGAAATACAGGAAGCTTTTCTGTTGAACTAGCTAATAATGAGGATGCTTATGACCACTACTTCTCTTCAAGATTGTATGGGAAGTTTTCACCAGTCCAATAAGAAAAAAGGAAATAAAAAATAGGCAAACACTGGAAAGAAAAAATAAAACTGTCACTACAGATAAAATAACACAAAGGCAGGATATCTAAAAGAATTTGCAAACAAATTAGTACATTTAAAATGAGAACTAGGCAAGGTCACTGGATAAACAACAATAAGCAATCAGAAAATGGTACTATCTAAAAAAAAATCAAAATAAGAAGTATCTAGGAATAAATCTTACCAAAGACACAAAAGCACTCTGTGTAGAAAAACTGTAAGACATTGTTGAAAGAACTCTAAATGACCCAAATAAATGGGAGGGTGATCCATGTTCATAAATCTAAGCACAGTATTTTAGAAATGTGAATTTTTCCTAAACTTACCTATAGATTCCTTGTAATCCCAAACAAATTCTCCACCGGTCATTTGGTAGAAACTGATAGGCTGATGTAAAATTTCTTTGGAAGTGCGAATAACCAAGCATGCCCCATGTGGTTTTGATTACAAAAAGAACAAAGCGGAAGCACTTACACTCCCAAAGAACAAAACACCCGCTTTGTAACGCATTTAGCTCTGGGCCTGCAACCCTCTACCACCTCACTCTTCCAGCCCCTCCCTCTCAGCACGCAGCTGGTTTGTGCAAGGATGTGCACACGTACTTTAATGTTAACATAGGCACAAGAAAAAAACATCTGCCACAAGAAAAAAATAAAACAGCCAAGTACCCACTGCTTGTGAATTACCCCATTCTACCTGTGCCCGTTCAGCTCCATCAGCACGGGCCCATTCTTCAGATGCCCACACGAGGGTACCACCACATACCCTCTTGGTTGCTGTGGATCTTCTGGCGAACATTTGCATCCCTTTTGTTTTCATGAAACTGTGCCATGGAGCATCCCTGCATATTCAGTCTTCAGCTGGTGGCTGTTCTACACGGTAAATCTCCTTCCCAGACGCATGCATGCTTGTGGGTATGAGAATGAGTGAGTGTGCATGCGTATACGCTCCCTGTGAATACTAGGCAGAAAGCACTGTTTGGTGCAAAAGAAGCCTGTATTGTTATGGTATTCTAGAAGGTATTATGACCCAGGGTTAGAGCTTCAATTCCCTGTGAGTTTATAATACTGATTTTGTTCCTTTGGCATTCTTGTGGTAAGATAATACAGTGATTTAGAAAGGTGTTTCTTCCGCACCCCTAATCATTCTTGATCTTACAAAAAATATTTCTTAAAAACCAACTTATCCCATACTTATTTTTACCATCACTCAACTCACACATTTTGTGAAAAAGAAACAGTGTCTTAAAAAGTGCAGATTCACAATTATTCTAGGAAAGCACCGTCTCCCTACAATATGACTCTGGGTGGGCAGAGCTTATGGGGAAAGCATGCTGATAGAAGAACCCACTTTACTGGGCATCATTCTTTGGGAAAAAGGACTAAAAACAGTGAGAAAGGAAACCCAGAGCATCATCAGAGCATCATTCTACCATAGGCTGTGCTGGGGACTGTGGAGGGGGGAGGGCTTCAAATCCTGCCAGGCTGCCAAAAAGGTAAGTTCCAGAAGCCAGTTTTCATTTGCAGCTATTCATGTGGAAAGAATCATCACCACTTTTCTCTGCTGATAAACATGTCACTTCAAAAACATCTGCTTCAATAGACCAGAGAAATAAGAACTAAAAACATCTCTGAATGGTGGTAATGAGAACAGGGAGATGAGCAGAAGCTAGAACAAAGTCTGCAGGAAGATTGAGGAAGGTTGAAACCACGCACAGGCACGATTCTCTCCATCCCGAGAGCCCACCCCACCCCAGAGCTCCCTCCATTTTCTCCCCTCACTTCAGTTCCTCATTTAATCTGCATCGCATTGGGTTGGCAGAGTTATCCAGATGGTGAAGCTCACTCGCCCGGCAAAATCACAGGAACTCTACCATACCAGAAACATAGTACGTTTCAGCGAGATAAATCCAAGATTACCTATTTTCTCCACTTTTTTCTTTTATAGTAAGAGATACACTTATTTCATGGATAAAAACCTGCAAAGAATGGCTAATGAGGTGCTGAATTAGCACAGCTGCCTTCTTAAAGATTAATTCCCAAAGAATTATGGAATAAAACAACCTAACTCAAAGAACACTGAGAGACTCCTAAGGTGTCTTGCTTTGAATGCAGGGGGACAGTGCTGTTGGCGTCCTTGGTCCGGAACAGACCCAGGGAGGAAATGACAGGACAGGAAGTGATACAGTCTGCTGTTGTTTCCCGCCCTTGGCCACCTCCAGACGCCCCCCAACTCTGATGACTCACGACTCTAAAAGCTCAGAAGACCCTGGAGGGTTCAGCCAGAGTCGTTTGTCCCACCTTGTGGCTCCACTAGGTTTGACATAAGTTTCCAGGAAGGAGAAGAATGTGGAAGGACATGTGTGGGAGGTTTCTGTGAACCTGACTGGAACTGGCACACATGGCGTCTAATCACTCCTCACTGTCCAGAATCCAGTCCATGGCCACCTTTCCCAGAGAGAAGCCGGGAACTGCAGCCCCGCTGCCTGCCCTGGAGGACGAGGAAGGAGGTTTGGTGAAGAGCCCGCAGAGTTCTGCCACACTGGATAATGGAACCCTGTCATCTCTACTCATTTTTTTCTTTTAAGCCTTTTGTTTCTACACTGCTGAGAGCATCCAGTGAATGTTGTATGTTAAAGTGGCTTGTTAACGTTACACACAGCCCATTAAACTGAGAAATGTGACCATCCACATAACCAGATTACCTCCCAAAGCTTGGGATAACGATGAGACGGTCCTCAAGGGAATTATCCTGTGTGAACAAAACCAATCCCAAAAGGTTACCTACTATATTATTCCATTTATGTAAAATTTTTGAAATGACAGAATTATGTAGTAAAGGACAGGTTAGTGGTTGTCGGGGGTTAGAGGGAGAGAAGAGTAGGATGAAAACACGTGTAAAAAGGGAGCCCGTGATGATGACCTTGACTGTGGTTAATAGATGCACAGACCTACATACATAATAAAATCGCACCCAAATAACATGCACGCACACATGTGCACATATATGTAATAAAACTGGGGAAATTTGAAGGAGTAGGTGGAACACATTAACATCAATATTCTGGGTGTCCCACAGTTTTGCAAGATATTTGTGTTGGAGAAAACTGGCTAAAGGGTTACATGGAAATCTCTTTGCATTATTTCTTATTAAATGTGAATCTACAATTATTCAAAATACAAAGTTTAATAAAAAAGAAAAGGACACAGCCTTACAGTTCAGTGGGATATTGATGCTAATAGGCTGCATTTAAGTTGTCCTCACCCTGGCTGCTTTTATAAGGGCATGGGGTCTATTTAGTATTGCTCTCCCAGGTCCTTCTGCTTGGCAGTAGGGAGACAGAAAGAAATGTTCATGGGTGAGCTGTTAGCCATGTCCAGTGGCTTTGGGGAGGATCCATCAAGGGCTTACCACCAATGACGTTGGGAGCTTGGTGAGAACCAGAGAAAGACCGAAGGTTATTACGTGCTGAAGGTTCTCAGGATCTGCTGAAGAAACTGAGATGCCAGCAAGTGGCCTTCTCACCGACCAGATGAGGGAGAAAGAACTCAGTGACTTTACTAAAGGGTCACCAATTCCACCATCCACTGACCACCATCCCTCAGGACCTCTAAGGTAGGAGGCCCTTTCCCTCCGGCACACTCACTGTCCCTTTTCTACTCACGCTCAGAAGTCAGTTTAATATTGAGGGTAATTTCACTACAGTAGGCTGTCCAGGAAGGGTTTGTAAAGAAAGTCAGAGCGAGGAGGTGTGAGGCTGATGGAGTGGGTAAGCATTGAAATAGGTCACGGCTGCGAAAGAGCCTGTTGTGGTGATCGTCTTGTGCTGTATAGTCCTTCCCACTCAAATAGAAAAACAATTTGCATACTATTAACATTTGAAGTTTGCTTTCAACATAGTTATTGTTCAATTTCCTTCCCACCACAAAGCATTCTGCAATAGCTTTGGGCTTGTGGGGGGCGGGTAGGGATCTTGACCTGTAGCGTGTTATCACTCATTGTCTGTCTCCTCTAGCATATTCTAATAACTGAATGTGCCACAAGTCAAAAGCTTCCCCCCTTTTTTTGCTATATATTAATAGAAAAAGATGAGTTGAGAGATTTGTTATTCATTCAACTATTACCATTAAAGTATGCCTCCTGCCACCCCCATGGTTAGAAACACAAGCTTGAAACAGCTCAGGCAGCTAAACAAGGTAAAAGCTAAGGCAGGACCCACCTCCCATAACTATTTAGGAGCAAAACTCATCCTCTGTTAGCTATTTGCCATCAGAATTTACAAGGGGAGTTGACTTACAAAGGAATTAGCAGTAGTCCTACCAAATACTCACGATCAACATAGATAAAGCACTCCACTGGCCCAAATCAATCAGCCCTCAGCATTGACGATGGGGACTTGTGGTTTGAAATTAGTATCTGGTGCTTTGCAGTCGGCCCCTCGTGAGCAGTGTGGGCCTCCACTGCACTAGGACTTCCTCATTTAGTGCTTTTCAAACCTCCTAAATCTCAGCACATCCGCTGTAAGATTTTTTAAATGACACTTGAACCTTTGTGGTGTCATAATATGTTCTATTATTGAGTATAAAAAGAGGAAATTTTTTCAGGAGAGATTTGTTGAGCTTTAGTTTCTAGCACGGGGACTGGAAAGAAGAATCAACAATGCTATTAAATGATTCTCTATTAAAGTGAAAAGAGAAACCGAGGGAATCACAGAACATCCAACACTTGATATTGACTCTTGGGAAGGGTACATAAGCATTGTAAACTCCCGAGGAGGGGGTGGGGCATTCACACCTACGCTATGGAGTGTTTCTAGAAGGGAATGTTCTGTTCTCCCTGCCAGGCCACACACACAAACACCTGGGGCTCGGTGACGTCCCTGGCCTGGCACTGCAGCAGAGATGCTGCTCTGTCCACAACCCAGTGGAGCACGGGCCAACCACAGCAGGTGTGAGCCCTGGTTGTGGGTCTCCTGCAGCGGAGAGGTGGCTGAGCTTGTCCGGCGTGGCTGTGTAATAAGAACAACACGAGCATCTTTACTGGTGCAGGACCGGTCTTTAACATTCACAGTCAGACATACAGCTGCCTGAACAGCCCGTACCCCTTCCGTGTGTGCCTCTGCCTCTGGGCTACTAACCGCTGCCTGCTGCAGATGCAGACGAGGCATAGAGCCTGCCTCCCTTTCCTTAGTCTGGACCTGCTCGCATTTCCCTGAGCAAAGATGCCATGGGAATCAGAAGTGAAAAGCTGAACCCTGTGGCCTAACAACCTACTGCATTTGTCTTCCTTCACCTAAGACCCAGTGCCTCCTCGGGCAGGGGGCAGGGGTTTCCACCTCCTGAATTCCCTGGTACTGCACAGAAAAGGGTATTCTGAGTTTACATTCCACCCTCCCCTCCCCAGTTGGCTGCCCAGTCATTCCCACCATGACGAGTCCGCAGGGAGCGGTGGAAAGAAGAGGCTTGAGAAAGAGAAAGTCTAGGAAGTGGATAGTGTCCTACTCCAAAGTCCAGAGGTAGGAGGATGTGAGATGGGTCAGGGGAAAGCTGAGAGCTGAGGCTTTCTGTGTTGGGCAAGGAGATGACCTCTACAATGACTCCCAGGACATCCCCACCACAACCCAGGACAGGGCCATTGGAGCGTAAGCAGCTACTAGGTGATGGTTAGATGGAAGGAGGCTACAGTCTAGATCCCTCGAGTCTTACTTGGCTCCTGGGCAGGGAGGAAGGAGAAAGGTGTTGGAGGTCCCCTGTTCCCTGGAGAAGAATGTGGAAGTGCCTGACAGCGCTGACAGGCATGATCCCCAGGGTGCCACCATAGCTGTGGGCCACAGGGACCAAGGGAGACTTACCGCCTGACCTCAGCAGGATCACAGTGCCACAGGAACTGAGCAGGGTGACATCAGTGGGGAGGAACAGTCACAGAAGGTGGCTAGAGATGGCACTAAGACTTGCAGTGACAAGTAAACAAGAAGCATCACCATGGAGACAAGAGATGCCAGAGGATAATCCAAGAACACCTGGACCAGTGCTGTCTTGGAGAGCAGTGGGAGAGGAATAAGGAAATCTAAAAGTCTAAGCATTTAGATTTTCCAAAAAGAGAGTCACCTAAAAATGATGAAATTGGATGATTTGTGAATTGGATTGTGTTTAGTTTCTCCTTCTAGCTTAATCCCCATCTCCCTCTCTCTCTCTCTCTCCCTCCCTCTCTCTCTCTCACACTCACACACACACACAAACACACACACACACGCACACGCACACACATTATAGACCCAGACTCAGCGGGTAGAGCTCACGACAGTCGGGTGGCACGCAGGAAGTACAGATGCCACTGTATCTTTGTGCATCTTGAGTGCGCTGTGAACAAATGACTGGCGCTGCTACACACATGACAGCAAGTACCTCTTCGGTGGGAGGCACGGTGCACGGGAAGCCGGAGCAGACCCGGTGCAACAGCTGCTTCCACGGCACTCACACCAAGTGCGGGAGGCAAAGGCAAAAACAACATCTCCAGCAAATGCTGTCATGGAGCTACAACCAAATATTGAAGCTCAGAGAAGAGGAAGATTACTCCTGGCGGCAGTAGGACAAGACTGTGTCATGCAAGTGGAATTCAACAGTTTGAGTAACAAATATGTCGTGGGCACCCGCACTAGGGCCGCTCCCGCGCTGGGTCTGCGCAGCGTGAGGGCGCAGTCTGCTGGGGAAGGCGGACACAGAGATATCACTCCACATAGCACATCAAGTCCTAAATCGGGCTTGCACTGAACATTACGGAATTTATCAAAGAATTCACAAAGTATGCGTCTGTCAACTTCAATTTCTAAAGAACACCGTGAAACCCCAAGTTGAAAGCAACCAGTGGCTCTCTACTTTCTGCTTAGGAGTAAAGAGTCCTTTAAAAAAGAGATATCGTGAGAAGGGTTTAGGAGAGAGAGATGAGATTATTTCCGAGTGATGTCCTGAACTGCGTTCCTTCAGATTTGGGACTCTAATAGTACCTCCGGCCCCACTGAAGGAGGCGAACGCGAGTGCAGTGTTCTGCCGTGGCTCCCCAGAGAATAAACGCTGCAGCTGCCGGCCGGCAGCCCTGCGCACCTCCCAGGTGGGCAAAGAACAGCGACCGTGAACTGAGAGGCGATGGCTGCCTATCCGCACAGTCCTCGATGCCCCAAACAGAGAAGAATGGAAGGGGAGGAGAGAAAAAGTTAGGATTAAGAAACAATTCAGGCTTCGCTCTTCCAAAATGTGGTCTGTAAGGAAGGGAAGGAATCCCAAAAGGATGGAAACACGAGTAAACATGGCAGCTCTTGAAGTGATTTGGGGTTTTCTGTCCTACGTGAAACTGGAGAGTAGGGAGCAAATGCGGGGCAGAAGGACTCTCCCTGCTTTGGAGAGTGTCTCCCCGCTGGTCATTTCAGTTCGGGCGAAATGTCCACATGCTAAATGAGGGGGTGCTCTGGGCGCCCCTGTCACACTGAGGCTTCTGCTCCTTGGCCACAGGGAGGGGTCTGCAGTGGGACGGAAGCAGGACACCAGTGGCGAAGGCGGAGGAAGCTGGATCACCAAATTGCTTGATTTTATCACAAGAAGTACAGTTTCCTTATTCTTCGGGGCTGCCCTCTGTCTCTGCCAGCAATTGCTAGCTCTTTTGTTCCCCTGGGGAAGGATTTGTTCCCACCACCGTCCTTGACCAGTGGGTGCAGCTAGCAGGGCCTCGGGCAATATGCTCTCCAGGATTCTCTCCTTCACATGTCTGCGGCCATCTGCCCCCGTGGCAGCCAGTCAACGGGCAGTGGTCATGAGGTAGGAAGGGAAGAAAGAGTTTTGAAGAAGTAATAGCAATATTGCTATAGTAATAGTAATATTATTGTAGTGATGTAATATTACTACAGTACTGTAGCAATACTAATGTTTGTATAGTAACAGTAATACTAATATTACTGTTACAGTAGTATAATATACTACTATACATTACTAATATGACTATAATAGTAATAATATACTACTTTGTCTCTAAATATGACATTTCTCTAATTTTTTTTCTTCCTCTTTCTGGACACTCTGTGATGACCAGTTAACATAGTTGACAAGCACAAATGGGCATGTTGTTATGACTGTCGATTCCCAGATGTACGATTCCATGTTTTAAATATTGCCCCTGGATGAAGCCCCAGACACCACAACCTATTCATTCTTCCACATTCACATGCTTTGTTTAGAAGAATTTAGAAAAGTTTCTGGGAAAGACTACAAACAGCCCGACCAGTGGAAAACAAATACTTCCTTCCTTTCCACGAGTCAGAAAACCAATAACCCATTGTGCGCACACCCCAGAACCCCCTCAACTACAATTCTGGTGTGTAGTTTTTCTCAGGTTTTATTGACCATGTTTCCTAACACTCCTCTAAGTAACAGAGGGCATTTTTTTACTCTAACATGTGTAAAAATGTGAGCTGAAAGTAAAGCTTTCTGTCGCTTGTGTTCTTTTAAAAATGCCAGAGAAGATTCCAAACGGAGTAAGTATTTCATAAATGACAAACACGGCTGTCACTGGCATTTTCCTTTAAGGTCACCCACTTGAGTTTCTGAAATTTTAAAAATCTTTGCTTTATTTGTATTCCAAAAAGAATAGTTGGTCATTGTAGAAAATTTATAAAATAACGTATTAAAAAAAGAAAAGAAAAATCACATCGAGCTGTACCACCTAGAGATAAAAATAATGATGAGCTTAAATGATTTCTAATCTTCCCCACACCAACTATTTAGTAGAATACTTTTATACTTAATATATTACCAATAGCTTCCAATCTTTTTCTAATGTAATTTTAATAACAACATAGTTTTCAACTAAATATATATTATAATTTATACAATCAGCCCATTAATGTAGAACATTTAGATTGTTTCTAATTTTTGCTATTAGAAACTGTATTTAAATGAAGTTTTTATAATAATATTTTTGTGCACTGTTTTTTTATTGCAAAATTTAGAAGTCTAATATAAGAATTAAAGAAAAGAAATATTTCTAAACTTTGTGAAGTTAAATTCCCCACCAAAAACTTGATGGAGACTCCTCCTTTGTCACCAGCAGAATAGGAGCACGCCCATGGCTCCAGGGCGGCACAAAATCCCAGGAAAGCTGTTGGAAAGGCAATGGAATATATTTGCATAAATATGTATTAGTCTAATTTCTGTATGCCTCAGATTTCCAGGAAGAACTTTGAAAGGAGGGAAGTAACCATTTCTAGATATGATGATCACTTTTAACTGGAACAGCTCCCTCCATCTCAACTCCGTTTAACTGAAGGAAGTTATTTATGTTTCTAATATAAAGCAGTAAAAAGCTGTCTTCTCTCCTCCCTGCTTCTCTGCCCGGCGACTCTGAGGCCATCATTCATTCAGTCCAGCCTCCTGCCAGACAGCCCTGAGCACAGCACGGCTCTCGGTCCCAGTCCCTTCCAAGGGCACAGAGAGAGGCCCCTTTATACCAGTCAGTCTTGACTGTAGATAATAGCGTGTCAAAAAGTGACCACTGATATTGCAAGGCCCAGAAGATCCTTAAACGTCCAGCTATTAACAGGTGTTTTTAAAAAATCATCGCACATTTCACGTGTGACGTATTGGGACCAAGGTATTGCGACTAAGTGGAGGTAAAGAAACAGAGTAAAAGAAAAAAGTAAGGAGAGATGGGGGTGGAAGGGAGGACAGGCAGGGAAGAAGGGAGTGATGAAAATAATGTGTAAACCTTTAGAACAACCATGTCTGTGTTTCCCTCAATAAGTGAAAGGAAAAAGATGAATCTACTACCTATTTCGTTGTGCCCAAAGGCCTCCTAGATTAAGATGGCGCATAACGTTCACCATTACTTCTCATCCTCTGACCCACACGGGTTCTCGAGCGGCGGCGATTTTGTCCCCCGTGGAAAGTTAAGCAATGTCTGAAGGCATTCTGGATTTAGCAGGAAGGTGTTCCTGGAATCTGGTACATTAGAGGCCAGGGATACAGCAAAACATCCACGCACAGGACAGCCCCCCACAACAAAGGATTACCTGGTTCTAAGGGGCTTTAAGCTTTACCAACTAATAATTCTAAGGAAACCCTGATGAAATCATGCATAGATTGTTTTTAGTTCAAATTATTTAAAAGAGACAACATTAAGACACCAAAATGGATTAAAATAGATCTCAATGGGAGACTCAAACGCTTCTCATTGTGGGTAACAATCACCTGGATTTGCTCTTACATCATGAAATTTACAAGCAAAATCATTGATGGTGAAAAATCTATATGCAATTAAAGAAATGACAATTGTTAATATTGCAGATTCTTCAGGGTTTCCTAAATGGGAGCATCACATCACTATTTAAATATATATATATATATATTTATATAAATCCAGGGTGTTCAGACATGTAGATGTGAAGCAAGCAGGTTTTATGTACAATTATTCTCCTGCCAGTCACTGCTAAGTACTGCTTCAACTCACTATAGAAATGGCTAAAAATAGGAATTTTTCCCAACATTCACTGACTTGCCATCATTCCTCTGAGAAAGAACCAACTCAATAAAGACCTCATTAAAACTCTCGTCTCAATTGAACTGAGTAAAATTAATATGTTAACAGTAAATTATGCATCCTTGATGGTTCATGCCTGTAACTAATTAACTTCAAATGGCTTATGGAAATGGTTAGGATGCTTTGCCAATTGCCCGTATTTGTTGATGACATGATTTTGTCATCATAAACTAGGAGCACCTCAAACAGTAGTTGCCTATAGGACCTAGTTATCATTCCATCGAAAATCTGGTAAAAACTATGCTAAGACTTTGTTATTTCCTTATTTTATATCCTGGATAAGCATGCTGACTGCAGGCTGGATGCTACGTTAGACACTGGGCAGAGTGGCAGAGGAATCCAACACAGACATTGGTCCCATATAACCTACCACCTAATGGTATGAGGTCACCACAGATATCGAATGATTGCTTCCAGTGAATATAATAAGCATTTAAAGACTGCCCACATGCTATACATTATTCTGGGCCCAAGGAAATAAAAGTGAATGGGTCACAAATTGGCAATATCCTATTTGGTTTCAGACATACAAATAAGAGAATATCTCTATTTGTACAGATTATCTAAGTATTATCACTACGATATATTATATATTCTGAACTCTGTTATCTTGAATTCCTGAAAAAAATCGAATTAAGATAAAACGTTATACCATCTAGTTTTAGAGAAATTTTAGAGATGAAAATGTCTATTTGAAAACATTTTGCCTCTTTTTGCAAAATCACGCTATGCAAAGGTTTGTACTAAATTCCTTCTACACTTGAGAGCCAGAACGCAATTTGCCACTTCAGTGGGACTGTGGGAACTATAAAACTTAATGTTTACAAATTTTTGTCATTTTAAAAAGTCTCTATGGTCGAAATTTCCTTTATAGTACTACGATCAGAGTGGACATTAAGTAAATATGTTGGATGAATAATAAATGCCAAGCCAATCTTTTCACTTTAAGTACATTTTTTGTGCATAAATTGAATGCAAAATGGGGCATGATTTTTCCAAAATCTTCATATGTTTGAAGTTATTATCTAACCACAACCTTCTCCTTTTTATGTTAAATATCCCCATCATTTTCTCATAAACACCCACATTTAACATGTTTAATCATCTCACTCATTCTCACACAACTCTTTCAGTATCTCCAGATTCTTTGTAAAGTGTTAGCATCATGAGATTTTAATTAGTTCTTTTCTCTCAAATGTCAACTTCTCTTAATAAGTCCCACAAATATGTTAACTTTTTGTATTACAGTAGAAGCTCACACTCAGAGGACAATCTGTGAATCTCGTCTTTGCTTTGCTTTAAATAAGTCACCTGTACAGAGAACTGCACTGTCTTTGCGTTGGTGTCCATATAGGGGGATGTGTAGACTGGAGATCCCCTGCTACTGGCTGGGTGCATTACTGAGTCAACAGCGTTTGTTGCTGCCAAGTCCCTGGCAGGTGCCCAATGGGCTATGGAGGAAAAGATGCAAGAAGCTTCCAGTTGAGTAAGGGAGACATTCAGTCATGCAAAAATGAGTAAACAAAAGAAGAGCTAGCCCAGAAGGTCAGCATGTGGCCTTAGGGGTACAACATTCTGTTCCAAAGCTTGACTTCTTTACTTACTAGTTGTATGACCTTGAACAACTTTGTCGAACTCCCAATATTTCCATTTCCCCTTTGGTAAGAAAGGGGTGATGAGACTATCTACTTCACAGGTTTGGTGATGATTACGTTAAATAATGTATCTAGAGAGGTTAGCACAATGCTTCTAAGCCCTAGAGCTGCTCTGCGTGTACACTTTGTTCCAGGTACTCTCCCGGGTATAAGAATAACTATAATGTAAGTCAGAATTTTAAAAGAAGAGTTAAGCTGAAGATCAAGAACTGACTGTGAGAATGAGCCAACTACCCCCTGATATGTGTGTGTACAGTCAACCTAACCACAGAGGGTGGGAAGTTCTGGGCCCTACAAGTAGAAGCAAGATGAATAACTGTGTCCAAAGAAGCAAAGAGCAAGAAAGTAGCATTCACGTTGTATTAGATGGGAATCCTCATCCTGCGTTTCCGGGCATGATTCCGTCCCTTCCAAAACATATAGACCTCCATAGACAGGGTCAACTGTGACTCATACCTCACTCTGTATAGAGACTATCACTGAGAAAAATCAGCAAGAATAAAAGGTATGTAATAAATTAGAACCTACATAACTTTATGGGAAGCAGGTGTTTGAGTCCCATTTTATAGAACACGAACCAAACAAGAAGGGTGGCAGGAACTATTGTGAGGTTGTTCTGCCTGTGAACAATAATGGGAATGTAATCATGTGCCCCACGAGCTAGACTATGATATGTCCCCTATTGTTAAGATAATGCTGTTCACACACCTATTTATACTTCTACATTCATCCCTTTCATTGTATTCTTCACTGAAAGTTAACGTATTGCAACTCACTGACAGTCGATTTATTTTAGGGTAAAAAGTAATGTAATAAAAACCAAAATCTGTGAATGTATAAAAATAACTCAAAGCTATAAGCATATTTATTATACACAGCTGGAACATACATCTTTTATATGAAGGCATCTATAAAATGAGTTAACTTCTCTATGCACAAGTTCTTTGGAAATATACTTGACAGAGTCATTTACTTTCAGTGTCAGAAATCACCTGAGAAAAGGTGAAAATTACTCCGACAAGTCAAGAAGTATTTATTATGTAGCCAAATAACCAGAGCAAAATAAAACCTTATGGGAGAAATAGATGAGTGCACTAAAAATGAAGGAGGCAGAGAAGAGAGAAAGATGTAAAACACTAATTTAAAGCCAAAGTTAAAAAGAGACCCAGTAATTACACAATGACTTACTTGACTTCATTTGACAACTCTCAGTAGGTAAATCTCTAGGAAAGTGATACTCAATCATTTAGCAATGTTGCCCTAAAACCTAGAAATTTCTTTACGATCTTTAGATTTACTTCTTGAGGTCGTGAATCTGACTTTCCATGCAAAGATTTAATATAGTTTTCTTTAATTGTTGCTTCTTGATGGAACAACTCTTCTTTTACTGGGTCATTAATCTCAGTGCCAAGGTTTTTCTTAAGATTTTATATATTTTTAGAGAGAGGTGAAGGGAGGGAGAAAGAGGGAGAGAAACATCAACTGGTTGCCTCTCAGAGGCCCCCAGTTGGGGACCTGCCCAGCCCACGCACGTGCCCTGACTGGGAACTGAACCAGCAATGTTTCAGTTCGCAGGCTGGTGCTCAATCCACTGAGCCACACCAGCCAAGGCTCAACACCAGGTTTTGATGGTGCTGCTCAGGTTCACTATCTACATGGGTAGGGGATGGTCATAACATCCCTCCACAGTAAAAGTCTGCAGGTGTTATCACTTCAGTGTGCTTCCACCGTGCCCTGGACACCCACCATGAATGGGCACATCACGGTGTGCTGCTGTGGTCAGGTTGTACGTCTCTGTCAGCACCTGTGCCAGGCTACACCATACCAGGGCTGAAGGTCAAGTCTATGACCTCAAGAGGTAAATACTCTGACTTCACAGGATAACCTCATTTAGTACTCAAAACAAATCTACGAAGTAGTGAATATTATTATTGCTATTTCACAATAGAAATTGTATAAATTCCTGTACCTTTTCCAGGGTCACACACCTAGAAAGTGTTAGCGTTTGACTCCAGAGTCTGTGTTTTCAGCCATTATGCCATTCAACAAATATAGATTGGGTGACTTAACAGATGGCTACACAAATAAACAAAACACACTACAATGGACTAAGTGCCATAATCATAGCCCCATTCGGCCTCTCAAGCTTCTTTAAGATGGAACTTGCTGAAATTTCAGTTTGGAAATTTCTCAAATCAAAGTGAGATCCCAGAGACATGCCCACTGTTTCGGGCACCGCCAGTGAAAGATGGCGAGAAATACCAGGAACCAGAGACGGTCTCCTCAAAATACCGACACAACTCATTACACATTTTACACTTCAGTTTATAAACTGACCAAATTGATGCAAAATTGTATCTATTTATTTTTCATTTCACTGATTCTAGCATCTATTGTGATGTTTTATAAATATATCCCAAATAATGCAATAATGTTTAACGTGCCTTTAGAAAATGAACAGTGTCCTGAGATAGTCTGGCCATTACTAATCCATTAAATACACAGTTCAAAAGCATTTTCCCCCCGAACTTTCCTGTGGTGTCTTTTTGATGAGTCACCTTGGCTAGGCTAGTCCCCAGTTATTTAATCAAACACTGATCTACGTGTTGCTGTGAAGGTATTTTGTAGATCACGAAATTCCATAGTGAGTTGACTTTAAATAAAGGAGATTATATCAGACCATTTGAATGAACCAGTTGAAAGGCCTTCAAAGCAGAACTGAGACTTCCCAGAAGAATAAATTCTGCCAACGGACAGTAGCTTCAACCGTGGCTGAGAGTTCCAGACGGCCCTGCCTGATGACCTTCCCTGCAGATCTGGGACTCACCTAGCCAGACCCCAACACTGAGTGAGCCTGTTCCGTAATGATAACTCTCTTAGTACATGTCTCCTACTGGCTCCACTTTTCTGGTTGGGCCGCAGTTGATAAAATTATTCAAGAAACACACCAGGTTGACAGCAGTATAAAACTTGGCAACAGCTAGGAGTTCCTCCCACTGTTGTAATGAAAAATACATTATAAAAAAGGACAACACCTAGATACACAGATTTTTAATAATGGCCCTGAACTCTTACTCATCTTTATGACTCCAGTGACTATCCCATTGTACGTGCTCAACAAATGTGTTAGGAGTGAGTGAATGAGTCAATGATGGATTGAGAGAATGGATGAGTTGGTTTGGCTGATAGTTCTCTTGTGCTTTATTTCTCAGATTCCCCACTGCAATGTCTGGGGTTCATTAACATCAAAGAGGGAACTGAGAGGAAGGAAGGAAAAGGAAACATTCCTTCTTGTTCCCCTCTGCCCCTGGTCATGTAGCGCCTGCGCGTGTGCCAAGAACTGTGAACACACATCCATTTATCTTATCGAAACCCTATGAAACAGGTGAAATAATATGTAATCAATTCTAAGACATTTACTCTCACCAACACAGAAAGAATCAACACGCTAATGAACGAGTCTTTAACACTGGTGGCAGCTCTTCATTCTGACACAGGGCATGACAAGGCAGCAGAAATTGCCAAGACAGCACGTGAAAATGAACCAGCCTTAGAGCAACTGCTGCTGAACTTGGCTGTATCACAGCAGAGCAGTTTGGTGAGTGGGTAGAACCTTAGGACATGCTGGGCCCAGAGTGATTTCAATAAATTTATAATAAAAATAATTATGCTGTATGAAATAAAAAATGAAACAGGCTCCTTACAGTTCTGAAACAAAAATGGATAAATGTGAATTTAAAAAGCTGCTCTTAAAACTTGACTACGTGTAGCAGAGCAGCTGGGTCAGTGCACAAAGCTCCAGGACGTGCCAGGTCCAAAGTGAATTAAAAAGTATAAAACAAAATAATTGAATTGTAAAAAATAATCAATCAATCAATAAAAATTATTCTCTCTGAAATGTATTTCTATCCAAAGTGTCAGAGGAGCTTTTCATCTTTGCTGTTCCTGTTCAGGCAGGTGACATTAAACCCAAGGTGTTAGTTTTTCTTTTCATCAAAAGTTAAATCCGTTGGTTCCCAGGGAGCAAAGGGTTACTCTACAGAGGCCGGAGTAATGCTAACGGACTAAAAGGTATGTATACAAGTCACCATGATCAGAAAGAGGGTCGAAATCAATGAAACCTACTAATGCTGAAGCAATAGATGAGAAAGAACTCTGGCTCAAATCTAGTTAATCTTAGGGACTTATGCCACACGGTCATTCCCATAAATATTCAGAGTATTTTGACTTGACACACAAATGCCTTCCCATGTGGGTAAATATGTATTTTTAAAATGGAATTTACTTTGGGAGAGGAAGTACTATTTTCATTTCATGGTTATTAAAACATAGATAATAAATGTTTTGGCCTTTGAGTCAGGGTGTTTGTTGCCATAAAGTAGCAGGATGTATCAGTCAGTAGGACTGTTTTTTAAAAAGACAGCAGAGTTAGCTGGTAGAAATCATGTGGAAAATAGATTTTATTGTTTGCATGCAGTAACATGCTTAACAGGTATCACTGAGGATGACTACATTTCCCAGATTAGTACTCTAATGTTTGCCCACGTAGCTGGACTTGATTCTTACCTTCTTGACCACAAGTGGTTGGCTCCACAAAGTGTTTTAAATTTTGACCTGCTGTTTTGGTGGTCAAGAGACCTTAGGGCCCAGGAACTGAGAGGTCTTCCCAGCTCTGTTGAATTACCATGTAAATTTGAGGATACAATATCCTGGACTTCGGCTTTCTTCCATGAAAAGGATGGTGGTAAGGGCTCATTACTATTATTTTTTCCTTTTTATTGAATTTACTGGGTGACACTGGTTAGCAAAATTATACAGGTTTCAGGTGCACAATTCCACAACACATCATCTGTACACTGTATTGTATGTTCATCACCCCAAGTCAAGTCTCTGTCCCTCACTATTTATCCCCTCCACCTTCTTCTACCCCTGCCCCCTGCAACCAACACACTGTGGTCCGTGTGCATGAGTTTTTCTCTTTTTTAAATTTTTTGCTCAATCCTTTCACCTACCCCTCTCAACCCCCTCCCCCCAGAACTGTCACCTGCTCTTTATTATGAGTCTGTCTCTATTTTGCTTGCTAGTTCACTTTGTTCATGAGATTCCACATATGAGTGAAATCCTGTGGTACTTGTCTTCTTCTGACTGGCTTATTTCACTTAGCATAATTATTATCACAATTAAAGGATGTATACATTTGGGGCTACACTTTGTCCCACACTATTTAGAATTCATAAACCCTATTTTCAACTTTCAATTTAGCTCTCTATGTGTTACACAGCTAATCACATGAATTTTCAATGAAAATTTTTCAACAAAACTTCAAAACTGCTTAAAGGAAAAGCAGTCCCTACATTACAAGCCAGTGCTTTGCAACAGTTGTGTCTGACTCTATTTTATTAGGAAGTGAACTGGGAGGGCAGGGGGGGCATCATAAATAAGAAGTTGTAGCCAAGTTGGGTCATGTAGCAGGAGAAAGGCTAATGATAACAGCCAACTTTGAGCCAAAAAGACAAAGTCAAAACCAGAAGGGCAGGAGTTATGCCAGATGTCAAATTAGAGATGTGGCTATGGATGAGCGGGGGAATAACAGATGAGAGATACGAGAATTGGAATAAGGCAAGCACTAGGGTGATTTGATGTGTAAAGGCAACCCACGTGATCGAATCAAGTCTGGGATTTGTGGTCTGGGACCGAGACAAGAACAATCTAGAGCAACGAAGCAGCGATTTTCAACCTTTCCATCTCATGGCGTGCATGAACTAGTTACTAAAATTCTGGGTCACACCCAAAAATGTAATTTTTGCCAGTCTGACAAAAAAAAATAGGTATAATTTTGATTCATTCACACTGGATGGCTACTGTTGTGTTGGCTGTGGGCCTTATTTTATTTGACAGACTAAGGGAAAAGAGGTCAGTGCCCCAGACTAAGTAGTCAGGCATGGCATGTTTTGAAAGTTCTTGTGGCCCACTGGGTGACAATCACTGCCGTAGAGTAATTTCATTCAATGGCACCAGCACCCTTTCTGAAGGTATTTGTCTTTACAAAGAGCTCTGCGACCCTGGCCTCAAAAAACCAGTTCAGCGTTTGTGTGCTGGTTTCCCATCTCTACCCAGGAGCACAAAAAGCAGAGGTGTTTTTTTAAAAAGCTCCTGCACCGTCCAGCTTGCTACCTTCCGCCTACATCTCGAGGCTGTATGCCAGATCCATCCACAACAGTTATATTTTTAAACCAGCAATTATCCTCATTCCTTCACACACTGACACACCACACAGTCAGTCTGGTTTAGGTCCAAGGCAAAAAAAAAAGAAAAAAAGCATGTTCTAGCTAAAATAAATTCACATAAACATAACTCAGATTGGCTCGAAATCACTCAGATGATTTTTAAGCAGTTCCAGTCGGATTTACAGGTCAGGGTCAAAGTTGGTTCTACACCAAGTATGAATCAATTCCTCAGACATTTCCAAAGCAACTAGAAAAGTCAAAGGCCAAGACCTTAACTAAAATACAGTTTACTTTAGAGAATGTAGAAGTTGTCATTGGAAACCCCTGCACATCGAGACAAGTAAAAGAGTTTGGATTATACGTGTAATCCAGACTGGAAGAGAAAGCTTTATGACAAGCAGTTCAGGGAAGAATTTAGCAATTCTACATCCAACTTGATCCATCTACACTCAAATGCCAACATATACCTTGGTTTTTCTGTATGTGCAGTAAACAGGGATGCTTACCCTCGCCATAATAATAAAAGGAATTGAGTGAGAGCAAATAGCAGACCTACCACAGTACCTGTCACTTTAACTATAGTTAACTCACTCTAAATACATGTTTACAAGGTAAGGACAAGTAGACTAAGTAAGCTGATTCTTTTTTCCTCCGGTATCATCCATCTTCCTCAATCATCACTAAGGCTAACTCCTAAGCTGCCAAGTACATCAGACCATGTTGCCTCAAGAACAACTTTGATCAAAGCTGCTCCTGCCACAAAGACAAATGTAATTTATAGTTTTCTCAAGTGTTTTCTTCTATTTTAAGTGCTGGCATCTATAACAGCAAAAATTGCTGCTCAGTTGAAAAAAGTTTGAAAGACAAGACGTCTGTTGGATTCTGGAAGAGTCGCTATTCCTCTGAAGCTATGAGAGTTTGCTCCTGAATAAATTCATGATTACAGAAAAATCACTCACGTGACAATGCTGCCTGTCTGCCTCGAAATAAATATCCTTGGTTCACTGAGCTCTACTCAGCCTCACAAGATGATTTTCATTGATTCACTGACTCATTCATTCATTCCATTATTCTTCTAGAACCAATCCATTTGCTACCCAGAATAGGATTTAAGATCCCCAAGAATCTAATCCAAAGCCAGCCTTATTGCTGCAGAGGCTCTGATCTGGGGACTCTGAGCCTGTGTCCTTTAATAAGATTCTGCCCAACAACAACTGTGACTTCATGTCCCAACATCTGTCACCACTGCCCAGCCTACATGGTCCCCGGCAGCCCTAGACCCAGGCTTGGCCTTGCTCTCCAGGGTTCACAATATGGTCCTTCCACCTGGGCTGGATATTGCTCTGCCTTCCTAAAAATCCCTGCCTTCTGTTAACCCTGCTACCTGCTGACATGAAAATCTGTCCAACCTCCCATTCGACACTGACAAAGCTGGCCTAGACTGATGCCACTTATGTGTTTTCAGAATTAATGATATCCACATATCCTTCGATTTCACTAAATCCAAAGACATTTTCTTTGGGATCACTTAACCTTAAATGTCTTTACTATCTTCTCTGTCTTGGTTTTCTTATCTGTAAAAGGGGACTAATGTTAGTAATATCCACCACAGAGGGCACCATGAAGATGAAATGATATATAAGCATATAAAACAGACATTTTATAAATTTCGTAAGTATATAAAACTTAGAAACTTACAACGGTGCCTGGCAGATAACACACACTCTGTAAGTGAAGCTCCCGTTATCAGTACTGTGACTGTTGACTTTCCACTGTCAGCTACAGGACGCCGAAGATGGAGACTGCCTCTCCTTCTTGAAACCCCTCAGAGCTACAGGGGGATTTGTGTATCTCAGGCAGTAAGTAGTTATCTAATAAAAAATTGAGTTACTGAGCACTTTACAAAGACAGCTGGAAATCTTACGTCTACTATATAACTGTAGGAAGTAAGACCATGGAAATGGAATTGCCTATTTAAAGTCATAAAGTCACTAAAAGAGCCCGGAATGCAAGACAGTCACAATGAGCCCGTGAGCACCACTTTCATACCACACTGTTTTCCTGATATGAGAATCAATGCATTTACCTCGACCTTGGGTTTTACGAACGTTTACTTCTCCTTGGGCAAGGGCAGGGCTTTGGGGAGCGTAGACATTGTTTTCTCATTCATATAATTACTGAGCAGCCCTGCACCAGACTCTATGTTAGGCATAAGGAGACTATAGCAAACCAAACCGATGAAAAGCATGGCCTCGTGGAGCTTACTTTTAATTTCTTTTGTGGGGTGGAGTCCTAGACAATAAATAAAACATTAGATTATATTGTGATGTGCAAAGCATAACATTGAGAGGATGCTCAATAGTACATCACCTCTGATGACGATATAAGTTCCTATCCGATATATTCATATCGCTTGGAGGGCTGCCGGACCAGTCTTCTCCGACACTTGATCGGTGAAGGGAAATGCTTTGTTGATGTGATGCTGACAGGAGTGTGATATAGTTATTTTGCTGCCGGTCCCCATGACAAAATATATACTTCACAGGCTGCCATGGGAGGGGCCCCACTGCTGG
Source organism: Desmodus rotundus (assembly GCF_022682495.2). NCBI lineage: Eukaryota > Metazoa > Chordata > Mammalia > Chiroptera > Phyllostomidae > Desmodus > Desmodus rotundus. The sequence continues at coordinate 9,102,868 of NC_071392.1, read as the reverse complement.
GTAAGGACAGAGACTTAAGTGGCCCTAGGAAGGCTCAGCAGTTCAAAGTGAGGCAGCTGTCTTGGGGGGGGAAAGGCATTGCTTCCATTCAGCCACAGGTAGTGAAGGAAATGGCCCCAGTCCTGTCCCAGGTTCCAACTCAAATATAACCACAAGATAAACAGAGCTCACTGTGGTGGGGATAATTCTCTTTTTACAAATAGAAGGTTAGAAGGTATGTTATATTCAATTATGTACTCTAAGAGCCCAGGCATTATTTTAAAGAAAAATAAGATTTTTATAGACATCAATTTCATTTTAAGGCTTGCAGGCACATTCAAGATTTTATGATCTTTTACCAAGGCAACAATCACAGATGGGTATCGCCCTTTCAAGCACATTAACGTCAACCTAAGTATAAATGAGTCAGGCCTCAGAGTCCCCAAGCACTATGGCTCATTACACTGCTGAAACCAAATCTTTGCAGAGTAGTTTTAACTCTCTGGCTCCGTGAATAAGGCTGTTGAAGAAATATTTTACTGAATGACACTAATTGTCTGGATATTGGGTTCATATAGCAACTGAATGAAAAAAACCATACAAACCTAACAAGAAAGAAAACCATAGAAATCAATCAATATGTTCTTTTCCCCCAAATCATTATATTAAATCTCAGTAAGGACCTGGCAAGCTATTGATCCACTCTTCATAATTCTCTGTTCGTTCTAAATAACCACACTCTTCAGAAAAATGATGCTCTTCAATCATGAGGTTTGCCAAGTGACCTAGTGACCTATTAAAATCATCTATACCCGTGCTGTGCAGAAGCCTCTGTTAAAAATGACATATTGAATAGTTCAGACTCAAATATCTGCCCTGATTTAAACCCCGTGCAAATAATAACATTACAGTAAATAATATCGAATGCTACCCACAACCCCATACATCAAAGACCGTCAAAGATGTTTAGCATTGAAAGCCTTCCCCATACTAAGCCCTGGGAGATTTACAAGAGGTCAATGATTAGACCTCTGTAATTAGAATGTAAATTCATGTATGGATTTATTGTATCAAGTAGATCCATGAGTAGCTACTGATTTTTGTAGCATGTTCATTTTCTATATCAATGATGAATATCAATTAAACATTAATCAGAATCCCCGACCTTACTTGTTGTTTCAGGGTCCTGGGCTCAAGGTAAGCAGGACAAGGACATTTCCTGTTACAATTTTCTCCCATTCTGGCTTGAGAGTTACAGAAATTGAACACCCCACACTAAAACAAAATTTGCACCAAACTGCCAAGTCAGAGGCAAAATATTATTCATTTGTATAAAAGTATGTATCATGCATATATGTCTAGGCCAGCTCTGCAGACCCATGAAAACTTGGGTGATTTCTCCTTCATCCCAGAGGGGAGAAAGGCGGGGGGGATGGGAGGAGGGTAGAGAGAAAGCAAGGAAGCAGGGAGGGGAATATAGGTGCTTAGCTGTGCATGCCGCAGAGGGATCTGGGGGTGTAACTGTTTCTGTGAAGACTGTGAACCACTCATTCAGAGCTTCGTCATGCCCCCCAGTCCTGAGTCTTTCTGCACCACGAATGTACTTGCCTCCTGCCACCTTCTCTCTCTGAAGCCTTTTCTTTTCTGCTGTCTCCAGTCTGGTAAGACAGCATGAGTTCGTGCAATTTCCAGCTTTCAAATTTTTGTTAACATCTTTTTTCTCTGTCATTTCCTCTGCCCTTTTGTTCTTGAACACTTGGGCCTTCCTCATTGTTTTACTGTCATAGGGAAGAGTTTTCAAGAGGAGCGGAGGTAAATCCATGTGTTTCATCTGCCATGTTGAGCCAGAAGTCCCCATGTACTACAGCACATCACTCCAGTCTAAATGTAGTTGACCCAAAGTCGCTCATTTCTAAGGTGGGATAGGCTAACAAAAAATAAAGTGAATGCCATTCTTTTGTTCTTTCTTGTTTCCAGGGATCAGGATCTATGCCAATAATAATCAGCAGCACTGCTATGAATAAATCATATTAGGGTGGGGCTTAACAATAAATACCAAAGTCCACATTTGAATTATCAGGTCAATTATTTATCATCTTATTAAGATATTAAAAATGTGCAATAACACTCAGGACAACAGAAATAGTTGAGTCATGATGTCAGGACATACCATGCCCACCCTCCACATGTAGCACTGATAATATGGTTGTGTGTGGACAGAAAGAAAGAGGTTGATAGAGTAAAGATTCCATGATAAAAGAACACCACTTCCTTTTCTCCCCTTAACCTAGTCTGCTGTTGAACCCCTCTAGTCCATCTTTTCAGTTTAATTATTGTATTCTTCATCTCTTTGATTTCTGTTTAGGACTTTCTTATGTTTTCTATTTTCTGCATTTCTCATTTTGTTTATGCATTGCTTTCCTGACCTTTATCACCATTTTTTGGAACTCTCTATTCCATGAATCCCTGGTCTCCATTTCATTAAGCTATGTTTGTGAATGCTTGTCATGTCCTTTTGTTTGGAACATACTCCCTGGTTCCCTCATTTTCCTCGACTCTGTGTTGGTTTCTGTGTATCTCATCAAACATATCACATCAGACAGCCACCTCTGCCAGCCTTGACAGCATTGCCTTGTGTAGGAGGTGAACCTCACCAATCAGCCCAGCTTGAGCTCCTATTTGCCTCTCAAACCACTGTGATTGTTCAAGCCATGCCTTTGTTCTTAGTGGCTCCCAGGAGGTGAGCATGTGTCAGGATTCCACAGTGTCCCAAAGGGGAGCATTACAGTCAGCACCTACATGCAGGCTGATCAGAAGTCGAAGCCTTCCTCAGGCAGCAGGTGGGAAATTACACAGTGAAGCCCCTCCAGAGAGAGACTAGGGAACCAGCATTTCTGCACTTGATTGTTGGAGGAAGCACAATGGGGAGGTGAAGGAAGGAAGTGCCCATCGGGTCTTTTGGGCTCCAGGGAAGATGTCTGTCACTACCTAGACGAGTGCTGATTAGAAGCAACACCCTCGGGTAGCAGCCTGTGATGTGTGCAGTCAAAGCCCTTCCAGGGAGAGCCTGGGGATGGGTATTTTCATCTCTTCCCTCTGCACTGCGCCCTGGGGGAGAGGGGAGGGCCCTCGGTTCATAACTGCTTCTTTGTTTGCTCCGGTCCTATGGGACTCGGCAGTGCCAGCCCCTCTGGCTTTCAGAGCCAGGGGATTTGGGGACCCCTGGTAGCAACCTTGAAAGCTGGCATGCTAGAGGGGTAGTCTAATCCTTTCCTTCCTCAGGGAGAAGCTGGAATCTGGGGGGGCTCCCTCTTGATTACATGGTGCTGTGCTGGTGGTGGGTTTCTGGTGAGGGTGTCTCAGCCTTTACCACATGATTCCGTGTGGGTATCTTCTCAGTCATCTGATGGGTGGGCGTGAGCCCACTAGTTTCTGGATTTCTCTCAGAGGAAACCGCTCCATATGTAGCTGTATATTCGCTGCACATTGGGAGGAGGAACTTCAGGAGCCTCCTATGTCGCCATCTTGGCCCCGGGGCCAAGTTTGATTTTTTTTTCTTGGTGAAAGGTTCTTCATTCCTCAATGGAATCAACAGAAGCAATGCTGCTTCTATTAGTAATAATTATAATATTTAACTATTTAAATAATAACTATTTGTTGAATATTTCTTTTATATCAGGCACTATGCCTTTGATCTATATTCACTCATTTTATCCACACAACCATATGAGATACACATTATTAATACCTATCATATAGGTGAGAAAATTGGAAGTAAGAGACATTAAGAAATAATTTGCCAAAGTTACACAGCTAAGTGGTAGAGCTACAGTCTGAATTCTGCCAGTCCCCAAAATTCACCTCTTGACCCCTTTATTATACAACTGGAATGCTCCCATGAAACCCCGTGGCATGAAGAATGAAAAACACATCTGTATTGATAATGTTTAACTTTTCTTTGAATTCCTTCTTGTATGATATCCTTGGCTCCTCTTATACTTCAGATTATTTTAGGTAGACTCTAATAATCTTAGCAAAATGCTCTGGGAACACCATTGAAATTGATCTTTTAATATACAAAGTCTCATTGCCCAGAGCAAGAATTCTCCCTGAAATTAGAGCTAGATTTTGCTTATGATGTAACAGTCTTTTTTCTTTTTGCTATCATTTGCATAGTGATACAGCTTTAATAGTTTTAATTCTGAATTCATATTCCAAAAATGTCAATCTGGAGGCTGTAACCCTACTAACTTGCCTTTAAGCTTATTTTGTTCTGACTACGTCTAAGTGTTTATTTTCTTTAAGCAGCCTATTTCAGAGGTGAAATGTATTCCGAAGGCTTTAATCTAAGCACACGCTGTCATCAAACTTCCCCAGCATGTCTCTCTCTTACAGTGAACCAAACCACGTGGGGGTATTTGAAGCAAAGGAGGAAATAACAAAGTGATTTGGGTGGACAAAATGTAGGAACTGCATCCTGTTTATGGGACATTTTCATAATTGTATAGGCTGACAGCTATGCTTAGAGAAACAGTTAAAGAAGCAAAATTATTCATGCAGTGGGTTATAAACAAAAGAGAAAAAGGGATGTTAACCTTCAAGATAAAAGTGAGGAGTCAAGCCCTGGCAGGGTGGCTCAGTTGGTTGGAGTGTCATCCCGTGCACCAAAAGGTTGAGGGTTTGATTCCCAGTCCGGGTGCATACAGTAGGCAGCTGATCAATGTTTATCTCTCACATCTACGTTTCTCTCTCCCCCAACTTCCTCTCTCTCTCTATAAAATCAATTTTAAAATGTGAAAATTTTTAAAAAGGAGTCAAAAATGAGTTTTTGTAAAGAATTCATTACAAAGTCCTTGAAAAAATAAACAAGACAACAATTCATAATGACTACTGGAGAAGTGGGCCCTCCATTTCCAAACTGGAAGTCTCTGTCTTTCTTTCTGTGCCTCTCTATATATAAAGATGTTTCTGTCAGCTTGGTGCATTTTCATCAAATCTGGGAAGCTATGACTAAACATAGACCAATGACATATGCTGCACTGACCTGGATGGGGAGGTGTTACTCAGCGCAGCTGACGCTGAAGCACAGTAGGGAGCCCCCTGCAATACTCATCAGGAGTCTCTAAACACAGAATGCCCACAGAGAGCCTAACCGTGAGCCCCCAATCGCTGACTCCAGTGGCAGATGCTCTGAAGAGCTCTTCTGATGTTAGACTGAGCTGCTTCTCCCCTGAGCCACACGGCATGATTCAGGCACAATGGCTGGACATTAACATCACTTGGAGGACTTGAAAAGACTCTGGCTGCCCAAATCCCAGCCAGATGAACTAAATTGGAATTTCCGGAGGTGGAGGACAGAGAGGTGGACAAGTGCCTCCAAGGCACCAGGTGATTCTAAGGAGGAGTCTGAGTTGAGAACTACTGACTCAGGATGAGGAGCAGCCAGAATGTATTTAATAATGGTCAATGATTCCCTTCTGAGTAACACGGAAGAGGTTAGCTGGCATTATAGAATATCAACATGGCACTTTGCCTATAAATAATTTAAAGTATTTTATGTCAACCATCTATGTCTGTGTCTCACAGTCCATTACAAGAAGCTTAGACACTGAAAAGCTAGACACCTGCAGGCGGTCAGAAGTGGGACTTGGCCAAGTGAGGTCCACCCAAGTCCGGTGTTTACAGCAAGAGTACCTTGGCATTTTGTTGTTAAGGATAACATAATAATTAATGTTCCCCTGTCACTCACTCCAGTGGCACCTTTCTCTGTGCAACATGTTCACTTCATGTTCCCAGCACAACCTCTTTGAAGTAGATTTGTGACAAAAAAATCTCCAGCAAAAACAATGAGCATAACCGCTAAAAAGTCGCCCTAGCTTATGCAAATTCACGTCAGGTGGGTTTATATGGTAAAACTGTCTGTGCTCTGTCTCATAACCTAAAAATTAATGGTAAAAATATCCCAAAGTTATCTCACTTTGTAGTACAGGGGAGGACAAGTAATTTTTCCTTAGGTCCCATTCTCTTTAAGAGCCAGGGTGTGACCAGAACTTCTACTAAAAGTCACTTACAGGCCCTGGTGTTCTCAGGGTGATGAGGGGCCGGGCTTGCCTTCTGTTCTCTGTAGGACCTCTGTGGGCCAGAAGACGGGGAAGTCTAGTTCTATAAGAAATAAAGTCCTCAAGTACTGGATTCCCTTTCCAATGACACTAACACTTGATTTCGGGGGGGAGGGGGAGTGAGTGACTATGTCCAAATTCATTTTTAAGTGCAATAATAATACTGCACCTTCAAACTAAAAATCACATTCCTGGAACATACATCTAAGGATAAAAATGTCAAGTTAACGGATTTGTCTTGTCACATAACCTTCCCTTATGACAAAGGAAGCACAGGCTCAAAGGCCTTCTTTAATAAGAGCCAATGGGTAAAGGTCTCGCCCACACACAGCCTATAAATTCTAAAATGTCAAGACATCGAAATACTGAAGGGAAGGCAACGTGCTGGATAGAAGGGAATTTCACATACTGACACAAAACTCTTTTGTTTCATTGAAATCAATACTTTAAAAACACAGCTGGCTGACCGCCCTGGGCATTCTCCATTTCCTTAACAAACCCAGTAAGTCCTCTCAGCTCTGCCCCTTGCCCCAGGCCAGTACTTCCTCATTCACACACCTTCCCTCCTACCAGTTTCAGGGCACCCAGTCTCCTCTGGATCTTCCTCTTCACACTGAAGTCATACCCCTGAAGGAAAAACCTACAAATCTGTTCTCAGGACAAATGAAAAGCCAGCAATGCCAAGGTCAGAGAAAGGTTCCAATGATACGAGGTCATCTTCATTCATTCATTCATTCATTCATTCATTCACAAGTCCCCACTCTGTGGCAGACCCAGCACTAGGCCCTAAAGACAGACAGAACAACAAATATGACCTAATCCCCATGTCTCAAGGTGTTTAAAATGAGGTCGGAATGAACAAAACGAATTAAAGCTAAGGCACATGTGCTGAGAACAGTATAAATAAAATGATAGGGCAGTTCCAGGAAGAGGGCTCTGGGATTCTTTGCACTGAAGCTTCATTGCCTCTGGGGCCTCCTATGTACCAGGGCTGAACAGGCAACCAGTAGGGAAGAAGGACAATTCTAGCAGTAACAGCAGCTTCTGCAATGCTCATTGCAATGAGCACAGGTTGGTGGGAGGAGGGGACAGCAAGGCCTATTACCCACACTTCTCACATTTTGATAGAGAGGAGGGGACCCCACTGTACTCCCCATAGGGAGCAGAGGAGAGAATACCTTCCATGTGATGTGGGCAGCAACCTCTGTCCAGCTTCCAATCATTTTCCCGTTCCGTACTTCCACGGTGACCATATATTGCAAACCCAAAATTAGATGTGGCCTAATTAAAAACTGGGTATATTTATATCCTTTTAAAGACTAAAGATAGAATCACATATGGCTAGATACTTGGAAAATAGTCTTTATTAATTCAGAAATGGCCAGAAACACTCGTTGCATGTGTTGGGATGGAGAGAAACAAGTTTTACCACGCTCAAATTATGCTGATGCTGGTGATACAAAAGCCAATTAGAGGAATTATTTCTGCCAATTGCTGACAAAAGCTTAAGTTTTCTTTCCTACAGATTTTAAAGAAAAGGCTTACAGAAAGGAAACTAAGAATGCTCTAGCAAACCACACCTATGGCACCCTGATTTTATTGCTTCCAAGAGAGAAGAGAAAAAAACTCTAGAGAGTGACAACACCTCATTTATCCCAAACTTACAGGCGTGAGAAATGCACACATGTGCAGGCACACGGACAGGACAAGAGAGTCCCCCATTAGGTCAGGCACTAAACTGCATGAAAGTGATGGCAACAAGCAAGACACTTAGAGATTCGTGGACCCTATTCATTCATATGTTGCATCCAAGTGTAAAAACTTCGCTTCTTGGGTCTAACAGCTCCTAGCAGATTGGGAACCAGGAATTATAAAGTAAGAGGAAAGCTACTTCGTTACGCACATGAACAGTGCTGGTACATAGTATATGCACTGCAGATATTTGTTCCCTGAATGCATGAATGAATGAGAAAATGAGTCATATTGAATAGCCGTGTAATACACAATGTACTAAAAGCTTATCAAAAGACATCTAGGACCTAGAATGGGAGGAAGTGCTTACAGTTATATACCTGATCATATATATACCTGATTAGTATCCAGAATATATAAAGAACTCCTATAACTCAACAACAACAAAAGAAAACCCAAATAACTCAATTTAAAAATGAGCAAAAGATTTTGAATTTCTCCAAAGAAGTTACAGAATGGCCAATAAACATAGTAAAGGGTGTTAACATCACTAATCACAAGAGAAATGGAAATCAAAACCACAATGAGTTATTACCTCACATCTATTGGGATGGCTACTATGAAAAAGTAAAAACAAAAAAATAATAGTAAGTGTTAGTAAGGACGCGATCCAGCTGTAACCCTTCTGGACTGCTGGGATGTTCGCACAACTATGTTCCTGGCAGCATTATTCACAATAGCCAAGAACGGAAGCAACTCAAATGTCCATTGAAAATGGAAAGACAAGATGTGGTATATACTTACCATGAAGCATTATTCAACCTTAAAAAGGCCAATTGGTACATGAAAAGATGCTCAACATCAATAGTCATTAGGAAAATGCAAAGTAAACCTACAATGAGACATCCCCTACACCTATTAGAACGGCCACGGTCACAATGACAAGAGATAACAAAGGCTGGCAGGGATGTGGAGAGAAGGGGATCCTGTGCACTGTTGGTGGGATAGTAAACAGTATGGAGTTTCCTCAAACAATTAAAAATGTAACTACAATCCCATATGACCCAGCAATTCCACATCTAAGAATATATTCAAAGGAAACAAAAACACTAACTCGAAAGGTATCTGCACCCCTGTTATAAGAGCAACATTATTTAGCATTATAGGCAAGACATGGAAACAGCCAACGTGCTCATCAACGAATGGATGGATAAAGAAGTTGTGGTTATATATACCATGGAATATTATTCAGCCCTAAAAAATGAGGATGCCCTACCATTTGTGACAACATGGGTGGATCTTGAAGGCATTATGCCAAGTGAAATAAGTCAGAGAGAAAAAGACAAATGTTCTATGATCTAAATTATATGTGGAATCTAAAATAATAACAATAAAAAAACCCCACAAAGTCAGAGAAAAAGAGATCAGACTACTTACGGTTACCAGAGACAGAGGGTGGGGGAGGGGACTGAAAGACAGTGATCAACAGATACAAACGTCTAGTTATAAGACAAATAAGGACTAGGGACCACTGCGCCATATGACGACTACAGTTAACACTGCCACATAATATCTAGGAAAGGTGTTAAGAGGGTAACTTCTAAGAGTTCTCATCACAAGGAGAGTTTTTTTTCTTCTTTCTTTCTTTTCCCTTTATTGCATCTAGGTGAGATAATGGGTGTTAGCTAAGCCTGTTGTGCTAATCATTTCCCAATATATGTAAATCAAACCTTCATGCTGTGCTCCTTAAACTTATCCAGTAATGTATGTCAATTATCTCTCAATAAAACTGAGGGTGGGGGGAAAGGAGGGAAATCCTATCCCATGCTACGACATGGGTGAACATTGAAGACATCATGCTAAGTGAAATACGCCAGTCACAAAAAGACAAATACTGTCTGAGCCTACTTGTATGAGATATTTCAAGGAGTCAAATTTGCCCTGGCCCATGAGGCTCAGTTGGTTGGAGCATCATCCTGTAAACAAAAGATTGTGGGTTTGATCTCCAGTCCAGGAGGGTAGGGTCCCCAATCTGGCACTTATGGGAGGCAACAGATCAATGTTTCTCTTTCACACTGATGTTTCTCTCCCTTCCTCCCTCCCTTCCTGTCTCTGTAAAAACAATGAAAACTATGTCCTCAGGTGAGGATTAAAAAATAAAAGAAAAAACAAAGTAGTCAAATTCATAGAGAAAAAGTAGAATAGTGGTTGCCGGGCCTGTGGGGAAGCTGGAAACGAGGAGTCGTTGTTTTATGGGACCAGAGTTCCAGTTTTGCAGGGTAAAAAAGCTTTAGAGATCTGTCACACAACAGAGTGAACATAATCAACACTACTGAACTGTGTACTCAGTCATGGTGAAAATCGTAAAATGTTACATGCTCTTTTCTATAATTAAAAATCTTTTTCAAAAGACATCCAGAACCATTTATTGCCATTATACATTTTTCCACACACCGGCTATGCTCACCACTATTTGCCAATATTAATGACACTAACTGTTAGGAAACTCAAACTTCATTCAGTGTCTTATAGTTCACATGGAACACGAAACAGTACTTTCAAGATTGTCCAACGCAGAACAGTTTTTGCAAGTGGCATCTGCCATAGCAAATTTCAGGTGTTCGTAAAATTCATTAATATGCGGCACTCCATTCCCAGACAATGCAAGATAAAGTGTTTCTCTATTTCACCAAAAAAAAAAAAGCCCTGCTTTATTTATAGGGGTGTTTTGCACTCAGTTAAAATAAATCCCTTTATGATGAACAGAAAGCCGTTTTTTGTCCTGAATCATCCAGACTAGAGATCTGTATTGATTGAGCCCTGTGGCTTATTACTCATCACACATCCCATATTGTGTAGATACAATCTAACACCTATTATAGGACTTGCAAACACTTTTGAAATTCTTGCAAGAATGTCATTTTGGAAGATGGATCCATTTTTTGATTCAACAGCAGTTATTAATCTAGTATCCTAGAAAAAATCAGTAGGCATTGAATATACTTAAAATCAGTCTGTAGAGGTCTAACATGTATAGTTTCCAAAACTATTCACTAACCTTGGTAATCACAAATAGTTACTCTGTGGCTTTGGTCTCGTTAAACATTTCAAAAAAGGGCTGGCCATTTAGATAAAATGAGGTTCAACAGGCCAAATGACTTAAAGCCAGAATCAAGTATACTCAATATAAAACTTTATTCTTAGAATACTTTGTTTTTAATATGTTCAGCGCCATACTTACCTGCCTCTGTCTCACTAATGCCAAAACATTGACAAAAGCTTACCATAAAGCTTTATAAAGATCTACTTTGAGTCATCTTTACACATCATAATTAGCTCCGAACACAAATAAGTATTCCATCATTTAAAATTTTGTGCTGAATGAGTAATTGAACGGCTTGTTCTATAGGCCTCAGTGACACCATGGCAAATGGGATATCTCTAACCTTAATCAAGGTCATGTGTGTTGCGGAGACAGCATCACTGTCCAGGCCTCAGCCTTGACACCACCAGCACCCGCACCAAAGCATTCTTAGCTCCAAGGGGCATGCTCCACGTATCACACGGAACAACCCAGAGCATAATGCAGTCCTTTAGGAGAGTCCGAAATGAACAAGCCCAAGCCCAAGTTTCATTTGAAATTATTACTCTAGCAGCCTGGGGACAAAACTATTCAGGTGACTAGGCTACTTCTTACTTTTTCATGGCACACACACAGAATAAAGAAAGTAACTAAAGCATGTACGGTCATGCGCCCACACACCGATGGGACGGGGCTGCATTCTGAGAAACGTGTCATTGGGCGATTGTGTCGTTGTACGAACAGCACAGAGTGCACTCACGTAAACCTGGACGGCACAGCCTGCTACACATCTAGTATACCGTGTACACCACCGCCATATATGGGGTACGTCATTGATGGAGACGACGTCATGGGGCACGTGACTGTACCCCAATACTAAGTGATGCGTCACTCACATAATTAGACAAGGTAACAACTTCACTGAATTTTCAAGGTTGATATCCACTAAGTTGACAGTTTGACAGGAGTTAAAAGGAAAACAAGTGTTAAAGGTAAACCCTTGCTTTGTTCTTAATATTTATTGATATGACCTTTAATATTTAGGAATAGGATCATTAGATTGCCATGATCACATGCCAGTAACACAGAAGAGCCACGAACAAGTATCTGATATGAGACAGGCATGAAGTCAACCTGAGAGCTGAGAAAATTAAGGGGGAATAATTGGTGAAAGGGATGGAGAGTGCCCATAAAGCTTTCAAAGAACAGCTTCGGAACATGCAAGAATCATTCTCATTCTGCTCGACTCACTGGGCCAGAAAATGGTAATTATCTCCTCTTGACCAGATAGACCAGTGAAAAAGGACAGAAACAGACCAAAATAACAGAAAAGAAAGAGGAGGTAAAACATAAGAGAGTTACGCGACATAGGTCAGCACACAATGAAAAGGAGTCACCCAGAAAAATAAAAAGGATTGGCAACTCTCAAAGGACAGTCTGCTCAGGACCGGTTGAGAGTCACACAGAGGAGGCAGGCCACTGTCCCCAGTGTGGGGGAAGGCCGTGTCACCTGTCATCATGCAGAGACGTGCAATATAGAAGCTGTGGAACTGGGAGATTTCCCCCAAACTGGGGGTCGCAAATGGGAAAAATGTCACACCGCTGGTGTCCGGCTCTGGCTGTACCTTTGAGCCACCTGAGCAACTTTAAAAACTACCAGCTCCTAGGTCCCACCTGGAGAGGCCAATTCATTTGATTCAGGTTGGATCTGCGTGTGGAAATAATTTTCAAGCTTCCAGGTGATTGCAATACATAGTCAGAAGCATGATCTTCATTCTAACTGTTTGACAGAGAAGAAACTACAGCCCAGGAGAGATTGGAATTCATCTTCTCCAGTAGTCTTCTGACTATTTTCTCTTTAGGATGTCGTTTAGCATCTGTTGATATTATAGGTCATGGAACAAGCAACTAGCAGGGAAGCCAGAGGCCTTACTTCAAGTGCGGACTCTTCTACAAGCCTTCCATGCTGCAGAGCAGGGGTGTCAAACTCATTTTCACGGGGGGGCCACATCAGCCTCGCGGTTTCCTTCACGGGGCTGAAATAATTGTGGGACTGTATAAATGTAGCCACTCCTTAACTGCTAAGGAGTTGAAATTACATTCGGCCCTTTGAAGGCAACCTCGAGGCTGACGTGGCCCATGGTGAAAAGGAGTTTGACACCCCTGCTGTGGAGGTAAAGCAAAGGGCCAAGTGGCCACCTACACCCTTCTGCAGAGCACAGAGGCCATTTCCTTACTAAAGTAGCTCCCTCCAAAGTGCTTTCTCATCTTCTTCCTTGTTGCAGTCAAAGTCTTTTTGTGTATCAGTAGGCTCACATCACCCTCGCCTCGGCCTCGCCATTAGCGGATACCTGCTCTTCCCTCTGCACCCAGTTTATTCATGGGATTCGAAGGAGGCTCTTCCTTCTTCATTTCAGAAAGTCGTAACCAAGCATTCACGAGAGGGCTTCTTGCAACATCTGGTTTTCAGCAGAAAATCACACTCTCAGATATGGGCCAGCGCACAACCTTTTCTAAGCTCTCCAACAATGTTTGCCTTTGAAATAAGTCAAGGCATGAAACGAGGTAAATGACATTTTTAATATTAAGTCGATACTGAAACTCTACACGTGGGATCTACCTGATGGATCTACTTTCTCACCGTCTCCTCTGAAACCTTCTCTCAAGGAAGTGAGACTTGTCACCTGAGACGAAAGCAGATGCAGTGATGGGGAGAGCAGATGGGACAGGCCTGCTCTGGGATTCCCCTGAGTGATCTCCCAGTGCTCCTGTGCACAGTGGGTGTGTTGATGCATCCTCTTTGGACTGGGAGGAAGTATGTGCAAAGGCTGGAAGTCCAGACAAAGGATGGAGCTCTAAGAAACATGCAAATGGTCCCGTGTGGCTGGTCCTGAGAGGCCAAGGAGAGGGAGGGGAGGGGAGGGGCCAGGCAGGAGAAATTGCAGGACAAAGCATCTGGGGAGCCCATAGAACCCATGGAGTCAGACTCCCTGAGACCCTCAGAAGAGGGACCATGATTCAGAGCTTCCCAGAAGGGCAACAAGGCCTGTGTCCAGGAACCTGCACAGGATCGGGTCCCGTGTACTCCCTCACTGGTTCTCATTTACTGAGCTCTGACTCCAGTAAGAAACTGGGGATGACAAGATCAATGAAACCCAGTCACTCTCTGGCACAGGTGAGTCCAGAATGTCCCCCTAACTGGGACATCTTCCTCCAGCCCATAGAGCTACCAACTCATTTCCTCACTTGCCCTCCCTCCAGGTCCCTTTGCCCTGGCCATTCCGCCTCTTATTAGAAGATACCGTGCATACAGCTGCCACCTCACACACCCGCACACAAGTTCAGGGTTAAACTCAAATAGGAAGTGAATTCCAGTGAAAGCCCCATTAACGCCCATGACAGATAATGAGCAAAACACCAATCTTCTAAGTGGAAACGGGGATATTCAAAACACGAAACAGCTACCATCTCAGCTGTCCGCCCAAGCACAGAGCAGTGTCCCAAGGCACAAGACTACCAGAACATTCTACCGTGGAGCAGAGGGGATCTGAACTCTGTCTACCTTGAAGTTTGGGAAACTACATCCAACGTGGTACTGTAAACACACTGCGTATAACACTAAAACGCAGTGTTGACAGGCAAGCAAAGGTGACAGCCGAGAGGAGCCTCTCCCCTGGGGGACAGAAGCCACTGACTCTGAGGAGCTGAGGGATGGAGAAGACCTGCCCCCCAAGCACTGCCTCCATCCTAGAGTCAAGTCCATGACCTCTAGCACCAGCTCATCTTCCTGCAAAAGACATTGGTACAAATTCCAACAGTACGGAACTCGCAGAAGTGGTGCTGGAGGATGACAGAAAAGATCTTTTAGCTGAAGCCACTGAAGGTATTTCTTTGGACAGCCCAGAAGAGGAAGCTATCTTTTCCTCTGTACTCACTCCTGTCACCCCAACGACATTCCTTCCTCCCAGAATTGAATGAAAGGGCGCATTTGCTCCTGGGAGCTGTGACAGATCCAGGGAGGAGGTACGGAATGACGTCTGCACTTTAAATTAATATGTAAACATTAAGGACTTGGGTACCCTCCCAGCACCCCCTTCCTGTCATCATTCTTAATCAAAGTCCTTCAGACATTGGTGGTGGGGAGCATTGGACTAAAACTGTCAGGGAATCTAACTTCAAATTTTATCTCTACCGCTCTTTAACCCCAAGGCCTGGGCACATCCTGCACTGTCTTAGGTCAAGGAGTTTGTCCTCTGCAATCTCGCGACGATAAACGTGAGCTTCTCAGGGCTCGTAGGCTGGTCAAGTAAGATGATGTACGAACGTGCTCTGAAAACTCTTCATCATAGCTTAGTGGTATTCTGAGTGATTTTGTTTGATAGAATCATGCAACAAATACTGCTGATGCTTAAGACATATAAAGCAAAGATGTACAAAACGAGGAATTAGACTTCCAGCAACACTGTGAAACGGATTTCTACTCATGTGAACACAGAGAAGGGAGGAAGATTCCCTTCTGGGGCACACACCCCTCCAGAGACAGCTGAACTCTTCCAAAGATCGGAGGAAAGCACAGCCCGAAGCCCCCGCCCTCAGAGCCTCGAGTATGACCAGACTCTAGTTGATGAGTCTTGGGTACCTCCTTCGAAAGCTCAGGGTGGGGAGCATGAGCTATACCAAGAGTCGTGTTTTGTGTCAGTCTGAATCCTACCTCCTGCCGACTTTTCTGGGACAGGATCAGTTTCTGGTTTACTAGCTCCCAACTTATATCCTTAAACTAGCCTTTCATCAGAGCCCAGTTCCCTCACACTGCCTGGGGTTGCCCCAGAAGAGAGTACATTTGTTCCAAGTTATGACTCTCAATAATTCATGAACCCGCCAGAATGATGTAAAGCCGCTTGAATCCCCAGAGGAAATACACCCTAGAAGTGGCCCGAACTGAAATTGATCTAAGGGGTACTGGGATGAGCGCGCGCTGCCTTTTCTCTCACAGGTAATAGATGATGCTGTGCCTGCAGGCAGCGATGCAAAATATGAGACAGATTGGAGATAGCAGCTCCTGATCATTCTTCCCGGAAGCCGCTCATTTAGAGAGGAGAGGGATGGCTGCTCTCTGGGGGCAGTGACAAGGAAGCGCGGTCTTGCCTGGGTTAAATCTATTGTGATGGCCGATTGCTATCCTTAGGTCGTGTTCAACACGGAAAGCAACACATCCTGCGCTGTCCCCATTTAAATTTCATGCAGTTGTGCTGATCCTCGTATGTGATAACAAAGATTTCTTCACTCACTCAGGGAACCGTTTCCTGATCATAAGTCTAAGTCTTGTTCCTGTCACACACACACACACACACACACACACACACACACACACACACACACAAATGCTGTTTAAAAATACTGTTTTTTGTTATTGTTGTTCATCGTTGACACAGAAAAACTTCATACTTTTCATGTACACAATTGGGTGAGTTTAGACACATACATAAATCTATGAAACCCTATCCCAATAAGTGTTATAAAAAATAAAATAAAGGCATATATATAAAAGCAAAAAACAATACCCTTTGGGCAATTATAGGAACAAGGTGTCAATAACGCTCAAACATACACTTGGCCATGACTGGTGGGGAATGAATAGCTGTAGCCATGGAAACAGGCCAGGACCAGGCCCTCACATAAAGGAAATTCCCGATGCCTGAAAGCACGCAGACCCCAACTCTAGGTGTGCAGCGTGGCTAGACCAGCCCTGAAAGAGACCTTGCCCTTCAGCAGTTTGCAAACCTTGGAGCTTCAGAGTGCAGGATGCATGTGAAAGAGCTACAAATGCAGGAAGAAACGCTGCTAGATTAGTTCCATACAAGGCAACCATTACGAGCTGTGTGCGGACGAGCTGTGTGCAGACGAGCTATCTCCCAACACCGAAAGGGTCTGTGATGCCTCTCCCAGGGAGGCTCAGAACTCGAGATTTCACCTTTGCCTACGTTCACTGCTCGTCGGAGGTGAGAAGCCTTCAGGAAATTGTGTCCAAGGGAAGTCTCCTTCAACAAAAAGCCGTATTGATGATTGATTCTATATGTATATACTATAAATGAGATACACAAATAAAATGTATACATGCAGAGAGAAAATACACAGATAGATAAATCTGTATCTATATAAGTATAGACACATAAATATACTTACATAGACACAGATAAATCTATACACAAAGAGATTAATTGTAAGAAACTGGCTCATTTAACTGTAGACTTTGGCAAGGCCAGCATTTGCACGGTAGGGTAGCAGGCTGGACAGCAGGGAGTTCAATATTGTAGCTCAAGGCCAAAGGCAGTCCGCTGGCAGAATGGCCTTTCCCCCAGGGAAGCCAGCATTTTTTTCTGTTAAGGCCTTCAAAACTGATCGGGTCAACTGATTAGATGACATCCACCCCAAAGTCTACGGATTTAAACTTTTAATCTAATGGAAATAAACAATGCTTTCACCAAAACACCCAGAATAACGTTTGACCAAATATCTGGGTTTTGTGGCCCAGCCAAGTTGACACATAAAATTAACCGTCACATGTGTTCATGTTATATTGGAATGAAAGCCATGATTTACCTCCGTTTAAAAAAAAAAAAAGGAACTTTTAAGAACTGGCAGGACTCTGGCCGGGTCTTTTCCATTGCTAAAGGCATCACTGCACTGGTGCAAAGTTAGCCAGGCCTTCACATACTCGGTTCACCCACAGAAAAGCCCCCAATCACCTACCACTGCTAAGCGAAGCACCCCAAAGATCGCTTTACGGAGCTCTGTTACTGTCCTTCACGTACATAGGGTCACCAACAGTAAATATTCCCATCGTCCGTGCCCTGAACGAAACCGCTTTCAGGAATTTAATGCAGAATCCCTCAAGGTCCTGCCTGAACGTCTACTGCAGTCAAGTCCTTGCAGCGGATCCACACGGAGGAAGTCCCTCCAGGAGCTGCCAGGGTAACCGCAGAGACAGGAGGCATCGTCTCATTCGACATACATCCTTAAGGGGAGGCCTGTCCAGATACGAGGTGTACCTACCTGGAAAGGTGCACTGTAGGCCTACCACCAGTCTAAAGAACATGCAGGATGGTGTACAGGCGGTGGATAATGTTGAGAGACTCACCTCTATTTTCAGGGTCACATCACAGACTGAGAGGCTAAACCCAGTACCAGCTGAATCCGCCATGAGATCCCGTCCAGCCCTTGAGACACGGCTGGGCCTCAACCACGACTTCGCTCTGGACTTTTTTAACCACCCAGCTCACCAGGCAAGGACGGGACATCTCTTCACATGCTGATGTAAAAACACATTCCGATTTCTCTACAGATGCCAGTTTCAGGGACTCATTTGTGAATTCCTCCCTCATGGATACAACTATGTGTACTTTGGAGCTGACTAATAGGAACTCGCTTATTTGGTAAACACAGATGAGTATCTTAGCTGATTGGCAACCAGGAAAAGGAGCTGTAAATGATAAACCCTGCAGAGATATACATTCAGTTTCCCTTCAATCAACAGTTTAGATGTTGGCTGAAGAAAAGATCATCTAAAGTTTAAAAACAATTATTTAAAGTGACAGTTGAATTTTATTCTATTCATATCACTCAGAAATAATTCATTCCTTTCCATTCACTTAGCTCCAGCTATGTCCTCCAATTCAATCCTCTGCTATCATAAGTGAGCAACACTCACCAATATGAGGCCTAGAAGGCTAAGAAAGGTCCCATCGGGGTAGCCAAGTGGCATCTCCCCAGGACTCCCACTCCCTCCTCCGCAGTGCACAGGTGTCGCTGGGAGGTGGGTACCCAGCCAAGGGCTGCGTTTCCCAACCTTCTGGCCCCCAGAAGAGGCCGTGGCACCAGTTCTTGAGTATAGGTGACGTGGGTCACTTCGGGACCAAGAACCTTAAGGAGCCACTGTCCCTTCTTCACTCTTTTTCCCCCTTCTCCAGTTGAATGCACAGGTTTCAGAGGCTGGGCCACAAAGCAGAAAGAGTCTGGGTACCCAAATCACCAGCTGGAAGGCCGGCCACCCACGCGGCCGGGAACAGGAGAGCGAGAAGTCAGTTGCAGTAACACTAAGCCCCTCGGAGTCTGGCGTTTGTCGCAGCAGCTCGTGTTTACCCTGATTCATCCAGTTTGCTATTTTAGTTTTCTACTACACAGCTTTTCATTTTGATGTGTCTTTGAATGGACCTACTACTCTATAATTAACAGATTGCATTCTCTGATCTACTCCTGGCTCTTATGCACCGTGAAGATTGCCAAGAACCTGTCCCTCTGGCTTACAGAAAGAGTTATCTATCTACTCTCTTCTCCATTTATCTGTAGCGGCTTGGAAGTACTTAGGGTAGAGTTGTAGAGTAGTGTATAGCTGTAAGTGTGAACGTCAATTCTGGGTAACCCCAGGTGAATGCTTGACTTTCACTGAGTCTCAGTTTCCTCCGATGCAAAAGGACAATAACACATGTTCCCGTGGCTTTGACATTTTATTCTCTTATCTCAAAATGGGAAAAGAGAGCTTTTCACTCAGTCCCAAACAGTGCACACCTATCATTCTGCACTCTCTGAATCTCTGTCCCAGCAGCCCGTGCACTTAAAACAAGACGTACTAAGGCGTCTTGTTTTACCTGACAGGTTTTTTTTTTACCTAACAGATAAGAAGAACATCTGGCAGCAGCCGCAATGTGATTGGATGCAGGACAGTTCATCTTGACAAGCCTCTCCACCCCCAGCTTGGATTATGTTACGTGCAATTGGATGCGGCTGCTTATTTGTAAGCTTTGATTTATCACGCTGCTCCTTACTGCGCCCATTTCATTAAATCCTTCCTGCTGAAACAGAACCCATGGATCCCCGGGGTCACTGCTTTTTCTCCTCCTTATTCCAGCTTAAGGAAATAGGGCTAAAGTTTTACCCTCACTGGGCAAGCTATTCACCCTCAGATCAAAACAAAATGCTAAGACCATCAGTTAAAAAGGAGCTAATCTAACAAGGTCAAAAAGCTTGGTCTTCAGTAGGCAATTTCCAGAAAGGGAGGTCAAAGTCACAAATATCCTAGTGCCCAAAATGGGGTGGGTCAGTATGAAGTCATTGATGAATAGTCTTAACATTGAAAAATCCCCCATTCCCCATAAATAGCTGCAGGACTCCAGATTGGACATGTAAGCTGTTGAAGTACACATTTGGGCACTTGGAGACTATTACCACATGGCATCCTGTCCATCTGTCTTACTTTAAAAGTAAAGAAATGAGGCCCCAGGAAGTGAAGTGGCTTTCTGTGGTCACTGAAGGAACGCACTCATTTACCACGCAACAGCCACGTGAGTCCCATGGCCTGGCGTCTGGTCACTCTGGTGTCAGAAGCTCACTGTAGAGCTGCCTGTCTGTCTTCACTGTCTTCCTTTGGAGGCAACGTGGCCTGTGCTAGGACCTTTGAGGACACGCAGACCTGATCGGAGTTGAATGACCTCAATCCTGTCACTGTTCATCTCTGAGGTTCAGTTTCCTTAGCGGTAAAATGGGATTAGTAACGGCGCCCACGCCAAGGGCTGTGGTGGGGAGCTGACACTGGACGTGGCCTCCGGAGTGTCCTCGAGGTCTGGGTGCAGAGCAAGAGGACAATAGGAAGTGACTCAGCATTTGGGAACTGTGCCACCACTGACAAACTTAAACTGGTTTTCTGTAAGATCTAACAAGAGAATTCCTCCTTTTCCTAATAGCTCTGTCATTTTTTTCAAATGGGCCACGTTGGCCACGGCAGGACAGTTTTCATGGGGCGTGGCATACTCTGGTTGTTCCTTTCCAGCCAAAGAGCCTATTTTCAGCAGTTCATGCCCCCAGGTGTGGCTTTGTTACTGCTGGCGGAGGTGGGGCTGTGGGCAGGCCAGGTAGGAAAACTTCACCCTGTCAAAACCACCGAGCAGTAAACCGTGACCCGACGCACTTTATGTTTTTGAACAAAATGCCATCGTCCAAATGTTATACGACTCTGAAGATTTACTGGGTTTTATTAAAAGCACAGTTTCCGATCTCACGTCTGGGCCACACAGAATGCTGGATATGCCAGTGAGCCCTTGGCCTGCCAGTCGCTTCAGAGTTCTCGACCTGGGATGGACAGCGGGGATGAGATTAAATGCCTTTTCAGATTTACAATGGTTTTAAAGTGAACATTGTCCAAACAATGTTTCGCATTCAAACATCTGCCCGGCAAATCGCCTTGCGTTCGTGCTAGAGCCCAGCAAGCCCAGTAATACAGACAAGAAAGGCCTGACCTTGGTTTCCCCATTCAGGGTCACGCATTTTTCCAGGTCTCATTCATTTACCTGAATAAGCCTCCAACCAACATCTGTAATTGCTTCCTTTAAAAATTGCAGTCACCTTTAAACATACCTTAGATTTGTAAACATGTGTTCCAGGCATAGAGGTACATCTGACAAATAGGGTCAAAATACCACCGAGGAACTGTCTATAAACCGATTTTTTTTCTTTGGGTAAATTGGGCAGTGTGAAAGTGCAAAAGAGAGTGCTCCTTATTTATTGAAACTCTATGACTAATTCTTTCGCAAAGTTCCCTTTTACAATCTAAACATCCATCCCTGATTTATCCGTTTCGTAACTGCCGATCTTTGTACGTTAAGCATATCCAGAAAGTGCCTACCACAGCAGCTGGCAGACAGCAGTCACTCCATACATATTCTTGTCAGTTTAATGATCTCGCTGCAGTTTCAGGAACTCCACAAAATGTTCCACTGTACATCCTAGACACGCCCTGTAAAACTGTGTGCAAGTTTATGACCTGGGAATAATTTGGGCATTTCGTTCTCTCTCAGACCTTAGACGATTCTATGGAATTTTTGAATTCTAGAAAAGCATTTGGGTTGGGTTGACTAGCACAGAGGGGTTCACCTGGGAAATCAGCTTCCAGATTTCTGTGTGTTGTTTGTCCGAGAGGTCACCTTCCTGCAACCAAGGCTTCCTGCCACTTCTTCTTCCCATCATTCCTTTCCCCACAGAGAAACCTCAGTGGTGGCAAATGCAAACACAAGACAGAATGGGGGTCCTCAACACCTAGTTTAATCAAGGCACCCAAACCACCTCCGTCTGTTGTATTAAGAGATACATTGTTAACTTTCTTATTTATATGCAATAATTATTTATTTGTAAAACATAGTTCATTCAAATAGCTTTGACCATTTTTATACTAACAGTAATGTAAAGATAACTCAAACCAGAGGGGAAAAAAATGAATGCTTAAAGACTTATGGTCATAGGAAACTGGAAATAAACACAGTCTAATTAATATTTGTATTGTTTTTTCAGGACACCAAGATCAAGAAGAGATGTTCAAACACGGATAATGTTCTCTTGGGGAAGTGGAATAAAAATAAGTTTCCAACTGCTAAAGAAAAACTTTTTCCTGCTATTTTTTTAAAAGATGATATTAGCTATTAAATCAAATCAAATGAAATAATTCTGTTGCAGGCACATTAAGGAGTGATATAAGAGTTTCATTTTAAATTATTCATAATTGCAATACACCAAAATAACATAATTTTCAACCTACTAAAGTTAAAATAGTAACTTTACAGCAGAGAAATCTGGAGGGTACTCTTGGCCAAGTGATCAGGTTTGACAGACCAACAACGGGACGATGGCGCCCCGCCCCGGCCCCCCAATGCATCATGTCATCGTGAGAAGGGCACAACCTCACTGCCGGGACATTCCTGCCAAAGACGCACAACTCGAGTCTAATTGTGAGAAATTTCTGACAAACCCAGACTGGGGGATATCCCACAAAATAACTAGTCTTGACTCTTCAAGGTCACAAAAGCCAGGCAGATGGGGGAAGTGTTTGGGATTCATGCAATCGGTGGTCCGGGACTAGAGGAAACGGCTATGCATGAAGACAAGTGGTAATATTTGAATACAAAGCTGTCAGATAACATTTTATCAGTGTAACTTCTTGAGTTGGTGACGGAACTGTGTTTACGTTAGAACATGTCATTGTTCTTTGGAAACGCACACTGTAGTGTGTAAGGGTAAGAGAGTCCCCAACTCTCCCATGGTTCAGAGAAAAAACTTAGAGGGAGACAGACAAATAGAAAGACAGACAGACAGGTAGAAAGACAGATCAAAAATGAATGATGAAGGAACACTGACAAAATATTACTAATATCAACAATTAATGAGTCTGATAAAGGCCATATGGGAGTTCTTTGCAATTCTCCTTCCGCCTGCAATGATTTCCAAATACAAAGTAAATAAAGTCTACACATCAAATTAAAACATGGAATGTCTACATAATTTTCCAAAATCTTGTCAGGCGTATCAGTCAAAACGTGGCAAAAGGCTGCAAATTCTGGATTCCTTTTTCCTTTCTCTCCCCCAAGACCTTGTCAATCATACAGTTTCTACCCTCCCAAGCTCCTCCTGTTCAGGCGTTCTAGCAACGTGGTCTGCATGTTCAATTTTATCATCTCCTCTCTCGGTTGTGTCTAACAAGTTGACACTGTCTGTCTTCCGCCCTCTTAAGAAGTAGTAAAGAAAGTGTCGCTCTCTAGTCGATAAGCATAAACTGCTTTGCCTAGAGAAGCAATGAATTAATTAACTTTAAAGATGAATGATCTACAATTAATCTAGCTGAGTTTACAGTGTCAGCATATGCAAAAAAAATCCTTCCAGTAGAAAACAAAATGTATCTAAAACTCTTCACTACCATTAAATCACTTCTATCTACAGCCTATACATAGGATATTTCGACTACATTATATATTATACACAATACATACATACTTGCCTGTATAATTGAATTTAGATTATATGAATAAAGTTACTCTGCATATGTCCAGTATTTGGTAAACTATATAAGAAATAATATTAAAATTTCTCTTTAAAAGGAATGAAGTGGCTCTAAATGAATATTTTGTATTTGTTTCATATGTGGTCTCAGAGTATGTGAAACACAGGTGCTCACTTGTCCCACCCCATTCTGCTGAGGAAAACAGCAAATCATCCCATGTGACAGACAAGAACCCTGGGGGAAATTGGGACAAGGGGCCTGTACTGTATAAAACCACAGGTAGGGAAACTGGCCAATTGAACTGAGAAATTAGCCCTCCCAGCTGCCCATCTACAGTTCTATGTGGGTCATGCTGGGATCTGCTGGGATTTCCCCATGTACATGCATGTTACATATTACATGTGTGCACGAACATATGTACATGGGTATGTTAAACATGTACATCGCTTCCCCCGAACTCAGGCAAAAACCAACAGCAATACAATTACCTCCAGAAACCATTTTCTCTCTTCCCACCCTCATCGACAGAGGTAATGAATATGCGCTGAGAAGAAAGTATTTACAGAGACAAACCCTGCTTCCGATTGCTTCAGCCTAGACCGTTCAGATGTCAAGTCTTAGAAACACAGCCAGCAAGCCTGGTAAAATCTAGAGGAAATGCCTAAAGAAGAGTCTGTCTGCCTACAATGCCCAGAGTTTCATAATCAGAAATCAAACTCTGGCTTCTAAATGTCCAAAAACCGTCCAGCACTTTTTCATCAAAATAACACAAAATAAAAAGTACTTTGTTTCTGCTGACCTCCTGGGCCTTTTCCTGAAAGCAAACCAGTTCTAACTAGAGGAGCCTAGATAATATTTCAAAAGTGTTGCCACTCCTAAAAATCTCTTTAACTTGGAAGCACCCAGGCGCTTTCAAAGCAAGTTCACCTCAGCTGTGCCAAAGACCCCAAGAGTCTGCACAGAACAGTGAGTCCTTTGGGGCAATCTGCAACAGTTGAAATCCGAAGCGTTCTAGTTTGAAACAGTGCTGTTGGAAAATAAATAAGTAAATCCTGCAGTGGGTAGGCTTCATGGGACACATTTTCTACTCGAGGAGAAGTGACTCACTTCTGCTTCAACTGCGTTCCCAAAGGGGCTAGAGAAGGGCTGGGGCTGAGCGGGAGGGGGTCAGAGAAAGGTGGAGGTGGCGTGCAATTAGAACGAGAGCAATGAGACCTCCAAATTCTCTGGCCAGAAGACCTAGGGAAGGCTTCAGCAGGATACACAAGAAAGGGCTGACACTGTGGGTTCCTTCCCCATAAAGGGGAAGACAGCCGACAGAAATGAACTGGGCCTGGGAGGTCAGCGAGCTAACATGGGGCTTCCAGACGCCCAGTGGGTCTCCCTAGGATCAGTCTCGGCCAGATGATTCAGCTCCCCCACATCTGAGTTTGAAATCCAGTCCCCTCCATTTTCACTCCAGTCACACCCATACACAGAGGTCAGAAGCTGGCTAGGTAAGGGGTCCGCAGTATTAATTTGAGGACCAAGACAAGCCACAAGTTGAACATGAACACATCAAAGGTCTTTGGAAAAGACAGGTGACTTGCCATGTGACCCAAGCCTGTTGCCAGGTCAACTCCCTCATGAAGGTTGGACCTTTTAAAGAACATCTTGCTTAAGGTATCGTCAGACTTACTCTTTTCCTTCTGATTAAAAGTAACATTTGTTAACTGCTCACTATAAAAGCAATGCTTTAACTTTTTTTTAAAGATTTTATTTATTTTTAGAGAGAGGGGAAGGGAGGGAGAA
The DNA here is from genome assembly GCF_022682495.2 of Desmodus rotundus. Taxonomy (NCBI): domain Eukaryota; kingdom Metazoa; phylum Chordata; class Mammalia; order Chiroptera; family Phyllostomidae; genus Desmodus; species Desmodus rotundus. The sequence continues at coordinate 9,077,388 of NC_071392.1, read as the reverse complement.
AGAAGGAGAGAAACATCAATGTGTGGTTGCCTCCCATGCACCCCCCTACTGGGGACCTGGCCCGCAACCCAGGCATGTGCCCTGACTGGGAATCGAACCAGTGACCCTTTGGTTTGCAGGCCCACGCTCAATTCACTGAGCTACACCAGCCAGGGCTTGAAACCAATGCTTTAAATAAATTAAAAACTACAGGCCCTGGCTGAGTTGTTCAACTGGTTAGAGCATCCTTCAGATATATCAAGTCTGCGGATTGGACCCCCAGTCAGGGCCTATACAAGAAGCAAACAATGAATGCACACATAAGTGGAACAACAAATCTCTCTCTCTCCCTCTCTCTCTCTATCTCTCCCTCTCTCCCTCTCCTTCCTTCCCTCCCTCTCCCTCTAAAACCAATAAATTAAAAAATTAAAATTAAAAATACAAATTTTAAAAAGCCAGATGCTCACCATTTTTAACCTCTAGATAAGGGTAATAACAAAAATAAAATAACTGCTTATACTTAATGACTAATAACTACATGCCAGAGACCCTATTAAGCGTTTTACAGATATTACCTTATTGAATATGACCACCAAACCTGTTTTTAAAAAAGTAAAAAAATAGGTGTGGGCCCCATTTTAGGTTTAAGACCCAGTGTCATGTGGAGTCCCTAGATTATATTGCCCAGCATATATTTGCTTGTTTGCTTATTTGTTATATACTTAGTGTATTTACTTAGCGATGAAATAATTTCATCTTAAAATTCAAAGTCTTCCCATTCAGAAACATGGAATATTTCCTAATTTATTCAGAGCCTCTCTCAGTAAAGAACTACAGCATTCTTCATACAATTTCTGCTCATACTTTGTTAAGTTTATTCCTTAGTTTCGATGCAATTATGACTAGGATCCTTTTCTGCCAATTATGCTATTGCTTGTTTATTTATTCTGGATTCTCTGTGATTTTGAGAGTAATCCATCACATTTGAGAAGACCAAAAGAGATCGTTTAATAAAAATTAAATGGGGGAGGGACGGGGGACAGAAGGAGGCAGGGGTAACAGAAAATTAATTTGAATTGGTTGCCTTACAGAGACAGAAATAAATGCCAACTATAGTAAACATCAATCAGCACCTATTAATTGACTTGGTCCGGCATTGAATTAGCACTAGAGGGTTATGAAAGAATTCTATAACCGCTGACCTTGACATGAAAGAGATTATAAGATGGCTGGGAGGGTGGAAGTTCACGTATGAAAATCTATTAGCTACAGAGACAGTAAATACTAAATCATGCTAGGTGTTAAGAAAGGAAGTTTCTAGAGGGCCACGCTGGTGGGAAAAGAACCCACCAAAATAAACAAAACCTTGTATTATCAGTGAGTCATGGGACAGTGGGCAGATAAGAAGCCAATATAAACACAGAGACTTTTTTAAACATAAAACTGGAATAGCACCTTTGTGAGGAGCTTGCATTACTCACTAAACTCCAACAGTAAGAACAATCAACAACAATCCCACTGAAAAACCTTGGAAGAAGGAAGGAGACACAGACCTAGGAAATTGCTTCTCACCCTTGAAACATGTTGCTAAGGTGCAGGAAAAGTGAAAAAGCATGGGGCTGTCTTCTTTCTTGAGTCTTTATTTATTCCATTGTTTTGGGCACAAACCTCCTTTCTTTGATTCAGAATTTAGTGCAGTTTTGCTTTTCCTAAGGAGTGAAAATTGCATTGTGGAATAAACAACTTGTAAAGCTATCTATTTTGCTCCCTTCACTAAATTTCCATTCACAAATGTCCCTCAACACATCACTAGATCTAAACTGACATTGAGGAGAGCCCTTGAAGGAACAAGGGGGAAAGACTGTGTGAAGCCCTCCTCCTCCACTGGGGAGGCCAGCGTCCTGGCCACATGGGGCTTCAGGCCACTGTATTCTTTCCCATTTTGATCTGGAAGAGGATGACTAAAGAGGAGGGCAGAAGGGCATGAGTCACTGCTGAGCGTACGGCCTTAGGAACAGAAGACTAGGGTCCAGCAGCTCTGCTGCTTACTAGTAATGTGATCTTTTTTTCCCCAGAGCTTTTTCAGGGCTTGCTGTTTCTTTTCTTTTCACTGGGTCAACACTGCTTAATAAAATTGCATAGGTTTCAGGTACGTAATTCTATAACACATCAATTGTCTATCGTATTATGTATTCACCACAAGCTGCGTGATCATGAGTGAGTTAATGAAGCTGAGGCTTAGTTTTCTCATCAATAAAATGGGGAGAAAAAAAGTTTTTGCTGGTTAACAGAAGAGCTGGCGTTGGAACCCAGCTCTCTGCCCCTGAACCTGTGTCAACATGCCTCAGTTCCTCCCTGACTACCCCGAGCCTAGGAGTCACTGTGAGGGTTATTTATAGAGCGTATTATGAGGGTCCAGGCTCACCAAGGATCACATGTGCAGAGCACTCAGCACAGGGCCTGGCCTGTCGCAAGCGTGCAAGATGACCGCTGATTATGATGACCTGGGCGAGTCCCCTGTTTGCCTCCACCTCCGCTTGGGATGATCCTCCTGCCCCCTCTGCCCTGCTCGACACCTGAGACTTCCTGCTGAAGATGCATCACCAGAGCCCCCACACTGGCAGCCATCTGGTCCGATCGGATCAATCGGAGCCACTAACAACGAGTCAAAGGTCGGGAGGAGAGAAGTTGAGGTGCTCCTGCCCACTCTCTTCTTTCTCTGAGTTCTGCTTTCTGGCAATGACTGTGTCCCTCGGTGACTCTCGCTCCTGTGAGGACACCCATCACCTCCTCCTGCTGTCGTTGGCTTCCTGTGAAGTGCTTCCCACCCCCTCGTGCCCTCAGAGCTACGGGCCAGTGCTTGACAAGGGTCAGGGTTAGAGACTGAAACTGGAGCAGTAGTTTAAGACCCACCACTATTAAATAACCATTCTCAGGCAGGACAGGAGCGTTGTTCAAATGTACTTGGCAGTTACCGAAAAACACATCTGGGGATTTATTGTGGCAGTATTGAAAACGTTCTCCCTCTCACCCCAGAAGCCCCAGCCCAGGTGCACAGCTTGGTCCAAACCCAGCCCTGCCCATCACACCAGTGATGACCCTACTTGCTCTCTGAGAAAGGTTGACCCGCCTTTATTCTCAGAAAAAAAGGAAGACCCAAGACTCTTCATCAAATCTTGGAGAACACTCCCCAAATCAGCCAGCACCATCCTTTTCAGTCATCCTAAAAACGGTGTATCACAAACTCAAACTCTGCAAACCACCATTATCAAAATACCGCCAGAACCATTTTTACAAACCAACATTTTTAACCATGCTCAGCTACAACTTGACAGGAGCCACTTTACCAGGTCTCATTTTTTTTTCCCCTAGCAATTTCATGTGCAATTGCCAACCCGTCCATGGGGCATGAATAAACGTGTAATTACTCAGTTAAAGAGTAACTGTATGGGCATTCATTTGTGCCCTCCAAGCTCAAGGGATGTTGGATACAATATCCAAGAGAGACGCACTGTATGTTTTCAAAGACCCAAATTTGTTTGCTTCAGTGTTTCCTTTCTGCTGTTTCTGTGGATCTTTTTATAGCTTTTGTTTTGGTGCACAGTTTTGCTGTGGGACGCTTAGGCGCATTAGAGGAATCGTTTGAAGTAATGCGCCTCAGTGGTTCACGTGACTGTAATCAGTTTTGATGATTTGAGGCAATTTCATCTGTGGCCCCACATTATTAGTGAATCATTGCAAATTTCCCATTTTGCAACAAAGCACTAAAACAGTGGTCTTAATTGCTGGGCATCAACCAGCTTCAAGCTGGCAAGGCCGGCATGGAGCAGGAGCTCCGCAAACCTGGCAGCTTGCCACTTCCAATAATTATATTCTGCCCATCTTAGTTCTCAGCTGCAATGTCAGCTGGATACAGAACTTCTACCCACTTCCTGCCCTGGACACCATGCCATGCAACCTCACAGCTGCTGGGTTTTGCCCCACATGCCAGGGCATTCCACCGTGGATTAAGTGGTGGCTTACGAAAGTGTGTCCTGTTAGAGAGAAGGGCTGTGAGAATATTTTGGAGTCGAATGGGTCCAGGAGGAAGGAGGCACCTCAGCCACAGTCCCTTATCACCTGGGCCTCCTCGCACCCACTTTATTCATCCAGACCTAGTCATCCTTATTGTCGGGATGTCTCTGTATTTACATTCACCCTCTCCGTTGTCAGTCCCTGCATCGCTCTCGGGCTACTGCCTAGCACAGAGTAGGCAAAAATCAGTACCTGATAAATGGGTAGATAAATAAGCAAAAGGATGAATGAATTAATGGGTCCACCTGGATGTCCCAAAACATAGCTCTTCCTCAATGTTCCATACCAAAGGTTCTGAGCATCCTGTACCCATCAGAGCCTACCTGGTTTGCAGCCACTCAGCAAACTCAACCTGCGGCTCCACCTGGCATCTGTGCTGCCTCGACTGGAGCAACGAGCTTGGCCCCTGCCTTGTCCCTTCTCCAGCTGCTGTGTCAGTTTCCTATTGAGTCATCCAAAAAGGCACACCATGGGACTCTACCCTGTCCATACGGGGCTCCCCACCCATGCCAAACCCACTGCAATCAGCCATACAAGAGGGACTATATCTGGCATACAGTAATCGCTCAGCAAATGCCTTCTATTGTCAGTATGAACAATTTGATAAATACCACACCCTCCTCTGAGTGCTACATTAGTGACTTAAAATGTGCCTGTCAACTTTCACCCATATATTTTTCACAGAAGTCACTGACATTTTGGAAAGAGCAGCCAATAAATTTAAGCCACAGTACCACACCAAACCTTAAGGAGAAAAACAGCAAACGCGGCATGGCAATGCCAAGAAAATCAGGCAATTGTTTCCCTTTGGAAGGAACGCAGAGGGCGTGGCGTTCAGTCTGCCCCTTCCTTTCTGAAGCTGCGGGTCCCACAGCGGTGATACTCCTAAGCAAAATCACAGCACTATTTAACAGCACAGTCCTGGCCATGCATTCCAACTCCCTGGACAGGAAACGAGGGTGGCAGAGGAAGAGCAGATAATGAGCAAGACCAAGGTGAAGTTTGGTTGAATCACCTCATGGCAAAAGGGGGAAAAGAGAAAGTACTGGAACTTTGAAACTGATATTCCCTCCTATTAGTCCCCACCACTGATCAGCCCCTCACTGACAAGGCTAACCAGAAGAGCATGGCAAAGGCTCTGAGAACTTAATTACTGAGACTACAGTCCCCAAAAGTAGACTAGAACCTGGGTGCTGAGTCTATGTAGGACCACCGCCTGCTAAAACAGGATGAGATAGGACCCAGAGTCTCCTACCTTACTGTCCAAAGGTCCAGGATGCCTCTTTAACCTCACAGATCATCCCAAGAAGCAGGAAAATCACAACTTGAATGAGAAGAGACCATCAGCAGAGGCCAACAGTGCGATGAATCCAATGTTAGAATTATCTACCAAGGATTTTAAACTAGTTATAGAAATGTGTTGTTTTTCATTTTTAATATAGGAATTATAGATGCCTTTGAACAAATGAAACATAGGAAATCTCAGAAAATAAAAGGTATGAAAAAGAACAAAATGGAAATTACAGAACTTAAAATTGCAATGACTGCAATTAAAAACCCACTGGAAGGGTTCATTTGCAGAATGAAAAAGATAGAGGGGAAAAAAAAGTGATCTTGAAGATAGAACAATAGGAAGAGACCCCTATGAGCCAAGAGCCAAAGCTCCAGCAGTCATATCACGGGATTCTGGATGGAAAACAGAGAGGGACTGAAAAAACATACTCAAAGAATTACCGAAAGTGCCCCAAATTTGGTGAGTGAATGACAAACTTACAGATTCAAGATGCTGAGAGAACCCCAAAGAGGAAAAACTTAAAGAAATCCACACTAAGACCCATCATAATGAAACTTCTGAAAACTAATGACAAAAACAGTCACAGGGTTAATATAAGAAAAGTCGAGGTTTGATTATATTAAGTACTGGGAAGCCTTTGCCTACTAAAAATGCAAATCGATTTCTGCCGAATGGATATAGAAATATAGATAGATGTGGACGTAAATATAATACAATAATATACTCTTTACAATGTTCGGGAACTTATGAGCACTTTGACAAATATTGCCTCATTCAATTCTCAAAACCATCTTATTAGGTAAGTATCAGTATCGTCACTTACTTGCCCAGGGTCACAAAGGCAGTGAGTGGCACAGCCCAGGATTCAAACTCAGGCATTCTGGCTCTCGAGTTCGGACTTGTAACCACTGTATGTGTGAGCATATTAGAATCAATAGCCAAATAGGACAAGGTGCTTGTGCACTAGGCAATAAGACAGGGGAATAACGTAGGACAGGTTTTCTTTAAAATATGTTAGGGTGGGACATGATGGCTTACGTAAGCCTGAATGTCAATGACTTTCATTGTTCAGAACTGATTCTAAACTGAAGCCATACTTGGTGAGAACAATATGCTTTTCCACCGGAATCATATAGTAAAAGACATCCGGGACTGGTATGTTTAAAGTTGCAATTAAGTAGTAGTCTTTGCGTCTTAATGCTTTCATTAAACATCAAAGTTCATGTCTTTTTCCACATACCCTCATCCGAAATAGCTTCTATTAAGATAGACGTGCTCTCAAATATGAAAAGCAGATCTCTTCACTATTCTGTTAATTAAAAGGGGGGTACAAAAGGAAACAAGAGGGGAGACATCTGACAGCTAAACAACACAGGCACAGTGAACAATGAGGATCTTTTGCCAAATTTGAGAACGGCCCAGGTCTCAGGGTTAAATTTTCCTTTTCAGGATTGCCCAGCCAAGATTGTCTTTTTGTTCTAATATGTAACAACTTGCAGAAATGTGGTTTCCTGTCAACTGAAAGTGAAGTGTTTTGTCACACTAAACTACATGAATGCTCACTGTGGATGACAGCACTGTTTATAAGTGACATTTACTCTGAGACTGGAGGAAGCCACTTGGGACGCACTGGGACACGAAGGACTCAATAAATATAAGCTTGATGGATTTGAGGGAGGAAGAGAGGGAGGGAGACCCAGACTCTGGGCTTATCTCCCTCCTATCGCCCCGTCACTCCCAGAGTCCTTGAATAAAATGTAAAAGTAATGCCTTGGAAAGTCTGCAGAGTGGGAATTAACTGCAAATGGAAAGAGCTCTGTGGGGTGATGGAAATTTCCTAAAACTGTTGGGGTGATAATTGCACAACTCAGTACATTTACTAAAAATTACTGAATTGTACGCTTAGGCAAGTTTTATGATATGGAAATTACACCTCGATAATGCTGTTTTTAAAAAATCTCCCCCTTGCATCATAAAGCCCAAGTTCATGAACACATGTAAGATCCTTGACGATAAGGCTCCTGCTTAACTCACACCTTACCTTGTTTGTCACCCACGTTCCCCAACCCTCTGACCCACCACTCCACCTGCCTTCTGTTTACTGAGCCACCTGCAGTTTCCAGAAACTCAGAGGTGGTTTTACACCCCATGGATCTGCAACTCCGCCCTCCGCCTTCGGGGGTAGAGCACACGACTCAACCTACTCCCTATTCTAGGGAGCTTTTGCGACCCCTTGGGAAGAACTAGCCATTTCTCCTTGCGTACCCTTCAGGGGTTCACTCTCTACACATTTTCCTTAAAATGACAAGGACTTCTGCCCTGGCCACGTTGCTCGGTTGGTTGGATCATCATCCTGTAAACCAAAAGGCTGCAAGTTCAATTCCCAGTCAGGGCACATGCCTAGGTTATGGGTTCCAGGGCACGTAAGGGAGGCAGCTAATCAATGTTTCTCTCTCACATTGATGTCTCTCTCTCTCTCTTCCTTCCTCCCTAGCTAAAATCAATAAAGATGTCCTCAGATGAGAATTTTAAAAAAAGGTGACAAGGACATCTGCAATGCCACCCAAATGCCCATGTAGTACGAATACTTTCCTCCAGTAAACATAAAAAGAATATGCAAGATGTACTGAAGGTGATCTGCTGTGGAAGGAAACCCCCCAAAACAAAGGGTCTATTCTGCCTGCAGCACTCAAGTCAAAGAACTACATTAACAGCAACGGAAAGAGTGGGTTTAGAAAAGAAAAGCAGCCACATACAGTAGAAAAACATAAGTTTTGGTATCAGAGACCAAACTTTAAACCCTCGGTTTAACCTGAAAAAAACCTTCACAGCTGAGACTGACTCAGTCTCATGTCTCAGCGCATCTCCATCTGCTGATAAAACCAGGGATCAGGCGATGTTCGCAATCAGCCCATACGCCATCAAGAAAATACCGAATGCTTAGAGCACTGTATAAGAAGGTGGGCATATATACATATGGAGTATAAGCAGGTTTTCTTCAAAGGAAAAATGAACATTTTAGCATAAAATGAATTAACATGCAATCTGGGAAATTAAATAATATGTAATTGCATGCTCCCATAGTAGAATTCTTATGGAGGGTTTCTGTTTGCAGTCCAATATAGGGAGGAGAAATTTATTCACTCAACAACCATTCAAACATTTGTTAAACAAATGATGAATGAAAAGATGCAAGAACCAGTCAAGAAGGTGGCCCGTCACCTGTGATCTGTAGGTGAAATGCATGTTACAAAGGAGCCTGAAAGGATCACTGGTGACCCTTGATTTTGGAATGGTAAAAAAGACTCAGGATCAGTGATGATTAAATTCATAATAAGTATGTAAAAGAATGACCAGTTCCAAAGTGACAGAAGATGAACATCTCCTAGCAGATACAGAGTTTCCATTAAATGTCTATTATTAGTTAAATCATCCTTGACTAGAGCCTTTCACCTAGCCATATCCAAACTATCAGCAAGCATGAAAGGTCTACCTCCAAAATGCATGTTGAGTCTGTGCACCCCCTGTCACCAAACTGGCCCATGCCACTCCAGTCCCTCACAGGGGCAATTCTAGTAGCCTCCTGACCACAGGCCTCTGCACAGCACTAAGAGTGAGCCTTTGAAAACATATATCAAGTTATATCATGCCCCAGATTAATACTGATCAAGGGCTTCCCATTGTACTTAGAATGAAGAAGCAAATCTTTTCTCATAGACCCCATGACTGTCCCACCCGGGCCCCCGCCTGCCTCTTTAACCTCTTCCTCTACCACCCATCAGCTCACTACGCTCAAGTCAATGGTTCTCGGAGTGTGGTCCCAAGACCAGCAACACCAATGTTACCTGGGACCCTCCTTAGAAACGCAGATTTTCAGACCCCATCTCAGACCTGCCGAATCACAGACTCAGGACTGGAGGCCCAGCGAGCTGTGGCCTAACAGGCTCTGCAATGACTCAGAAACACCCGGGAGATGAGAACCACTCTTCTGGCTACATTAGCCTTCTACGGCTAGAACGTGCCAACTCTTTTCCACCTCTGAGCCTGCGCGTTTACTGCGGCTCCGCCTGGAATGTGCCCACCTGGCCCCGCTACCTGGGCTCCTCTTCTCCATCAACAACGGGACAACTACCTCTGACCTCAGTGACTCTCCAACCCGCAACAGCTCAGTCTGATTTCCTCTTGTTTACCGGCTGTGTGTGTTGACTTCCTGCCTGTGCGTTCAAACAGGAGCTCCTTAAGAGCAAGGATCTTGTCTGTCTTATTAACCACAGGGGCCCCAGTGAGTCGCTCACAGTACTTGCTCAACAACTACTAAATAAATTACTGAATAAACCCAGGAAAAACCCAGTGAACACAAGGTTAGAACGATAATAGCAATAGAGACGCAAAACTGATTTATAACAAGTATCCAAATTGCCTGCTTCTTATGAGCCAGTCCCTGGGTGAAGTCTTTCCTGGGGTTTTCTCCTTTAATTCTCCCCAGAGCTCAGTGAGGTGGAGGTATCCTCATGCCCGCTTTAGAGATGGAGGCACTGAGAGGCAGAGAAGCAAATACATTACCTGAAACTAGAGCCAGTATTTACAGAACCAGGGTTCAGACCCAGGCTGCCCAACTCCAAAGTTCACACTTTCCACCTCGGCTTTTCCAGCCTCTGCTGGGAAAGGCATTGCCCAGATACTTGCAACATAGATTTAGGAGTCTCCCCTGCAGGGAGGCCCCAGGGAGCAGTCTTCCCAAGCCAGAGCTGCTACAATTGGAGGCCGGACAGAGAGGGAGCTGATTCTGTCACCCGAGCCTCATGAAAATAATGTTCACTGATGAGTGCTCAGAAAATGCACCTTTCAGAAGACTCAAATTGAGTACAGATGTTGAGATTAGTGTCCAATGAGGAAGCAGTAAACAGACATTAAGGCAGACCAAAGAGGTCTTTTTGGGAAGCTGAATCTGAATGGAGGAGTGTGTGTTAGCTAAGTAGGCCGGCCAGGTCGCTCAGAGGTGGTCCTCTCACTCTGCAATCAGTGGGGGGCCCGGCTTTGCCAGGCAAGGAGCAAGGAGCAAGGAGCCTGAACCCTGCAGCTGAAGGAGCAAGACACAGGCTTTCAGAGCAGGTAGAAGGAGGGCAGATTCTCCTGCCAAGACTTCTCAGCAGCTTGCAGATTCAGCACTGAAATGCGGAACAACAGCGTGTTTTCTTTTTTCTTGTGTTAAGAAAACACACACACACACACATAAGATGAGAGATTTACCCTCTTTATAAATTGCCAAACGTACAGTACATTACTGTTACCTGTAGGTGTGATGGCCCACGGGAGATGGCTAGAACTTTTTCATCAGGCGCGACTGAAACTGGGAACCTTGCTTGTTGGTGGTGGGAAGGTAGAATGGTGTCGCCGCTATAAAAAACAGTATGGAGGTGTCCCAAAAAATTAAAAATAGAACTACCATGTGATCCAGCGATTCCACATCTGGTGTTCATCCAAAAGAAGTGAAATTGGGATCTTGAAGAGACCCAGGTGCACCTGTATTCATAGCCAGATTATTCCCAACAGCCAGGACGGGGCAGAGCCACCTGAACACCCATCCATGGATGTATGGATGAAGAAAACATGCTATACACATGGAATGGAATCTTAGTCAACCTTTTAAAAAAATCTGGAGTGTTGTCTTAACCAGTAGTCAGATGCTGGGAGGGCGGGGCTGTCCTGGAACTCCACTTCTCAACAGAAACCTCCGTGAGAAAGGAAGGAGGCCCTTTCTGGGGTTTTTGAACCACACTGTGCTTTTCTTCTCATTCAGTGGTTTCATTGTGTTCAGAAAGATCTATTTCCTCATTATAAAATCTCATTCTCAAAGCGCCTTTTGGAATGCAGGTGTTGGTCTCTAAACGATGCTACATGCCCAATCACACGGGCTTAACAGAAAGGCTAGGTGAGAATAATACTCTCTCAGGTGATGAGCATTCACCTCCCCAACTCCAGGACTCGTGGCAGACATCAGCAGTAAGTCACAGCCTTCGAATCCTCCTGAATCCATCGGTCAGCACTGACCCTCAGAGACAACCTGCCTGCCCTGCCACGAGTCACTGAATGGGGTGGACGAAGCAGAGGAGGCAGTGGGGACCGGTGCTTGAGAGCCGCTCTGGAGTTGCGCAGACGTGGGTTCCCATCTCGGCCTTTCACTCACCCTTGTGTGCCACAGTTTCCATCTCTAAAGTGAAATTAAACTAGTCCCTAGCGCATCATATGGGGTTATCAACGTTAAATAATTCAGCTAAATCTACAGTCACTATTTTATTAGTAAAGTACGAAGCACCACTCTGAGTACCATTCACAGATGAACTCAGCTAATCCTCAGATAACTGTATGAGACAGAAAGTATCATTATCCCCTTTTAGGAACAGGCACGCGGAGAGATAAATTAAGTCACTCAAGGTCACACACACCCAGCAAACGTGGCAACCACTCACTCGTGGTGCCCCAGAGAGGGGTCACACTGAGGTCCCTGCCTCGTAGTGACCTGATGGGCCTCTCTCTCAACAAGCACATCAGTATGAATTCCAAAGAATAAACAACAGTTTCATATGACATTCATCTGATTGTTCTGCGTGGGAGCAGCTACGGAAAGTTACAAACCAGGAATTCAATGTCAAAACCCTGTGCTCAGTGAAGCATCATAGTCAACTCTCAGTAGCTTACTTTAAAAAATGAAAGGGTAGAGATAAAGAAAATTCACAGAAAACAGGAGCACTTCATTGGAACCAGTAGGTGTAACACTTTCTTAATACTCAAGATACTTTTATGGAAGTTTCTACACTTTCTTTCTTTTTTTCTTGCACACAGGAAACAGTCAATGGTCCCTCATAGTTTGGAAAACTCTTAAGCAAGAAGCAAAGCCACCAGGTTTCAAAAGGGGTCTGGGAAGAGCACGCACCACCACCGCCTGACGGGAGTGGGGAACCAGTTCACCGAACAGCTGTGGGATCCGGGGGTGATTGTAGGACGGACCTGAAACAAACCCTTTCATCTTCCTCCACGTTTGCAAATTTTCAAAATCAAAAGTGATAAACAAAAAAATATAAAATAGGAAAACTAATTCATAAGATACTTCAAAACATTTGGATGTTGAGACATTTTCATAAATGTGGGGCACATTCAGACAAGCCAGTTAGTTCATCTCTCCATATACAGCCCCCCCCACCCCCCAAATTACATAAAATCAACCACGTGAGTAAGTGGAAATCAGCGCTGCATCATTCCTCTTCTGAATGAACAAATGTGAACAGGGCAGAATCAACTCCTTTAGAGAGAAGTCCTTTCACAGATCATGTCATATTGACATGCACCAGAACAGCAGTTAAAATATTCCACACTCATCGCCCTCCTGGTGTCCTGTCCTTGCCACACTGGCTTGACGTCGGAGTACAACCTGCCCCGGGCTCAGCCATGACAGAAACTTCTGCCAACTGTGCCTAGTTACAGCCTCACAGATGGGTACAAGGGACATTCTACAGCCTGCGTACTCCCTAGTGAATTTAAATTTCCCCCAAATGACCCGTGACCAAAAAAAGTCTCATGGGAGTGTCCACACCAAGGAAAGAACATGAGGGCCAGGGTGGGGGTGCCCAGGGCCAGGCCGACCCAGAGAGAGTGTTTACTGCAGCCCAGTTCCCCAGTGACCCCCTCGCCCACCATGGGCAAATGCGCTGAAACGTGAATCCCATCTACTATCACAGCTGCAACCCCCAAACCTTGCATTGTTATTAGAGAGAGAAACTAGGGCTCCTGAAAGAGAGAAGCGAGCTTGAAAACACGCCATCACTCCCAGGGAGGAACGCTGCTCTGCTGTGCAAGACGAGACTGTTCCAAAGCCAAAGTGCCTGTCATGCCTTCCACCGAACATGAGTTAATGTACATACTGAAAGGTGCCCTGACCAATCATTCCAGCACCCTAGTTATTCTGCTTGTAAAACCAACTAAGCAAAAAAAAAAAAAAAAATGGGGGGGGGCACCCGTGGCAGAGGTGCAAAAAACTTCTCTGAGCTAGTACAGGTGATAAAAGTCATCCTCCACACACCTCACGCCCTCCTCCTCCTCCTTCTCCTCCTCCTCCTCTTCCTGCTCCTCCTCCTCTTGCTCCTCCTCCTCTCCCATCCCCCCTCTCAGGGGCACCACCTTCTCTGCTGGCTACTTCAACACCCTCCCCAACACCCTCCACCCCATTCCAGCATTTCTTCTTCATTTTCATCTTTTTGTTTTGCCTGCTCCTTTTCGGCAACCTTCAGACCCCAGCACAGAGCCATTCCAGCTGGCTGAAGTCAGCTCTAACAAAATAACACCGGTGAGAACTTGGGACTCGACCACACAGAAACTTGTGTCAGAAATTAGTGACCAAACAATACAGAATGGGTAACCAAACTACACGGACAGTTGCACAGAAAAAATTAGGTGAGGCTTGCGTGTCTGTGTAAACAAACCTTCCAAAAGGACACGAATCATCGTTAGTGGCTAACCCAACCAAGGTTCATTGCAGAGGGTATTTAGTGCATACACGGGCTTTACAGACTAAGTCACCTGACACCCTGGGTAAAACCATTTATTGAGGACTGCCAGCTTTAGAACCGCAGTACTTATAGAAAGACCAGTGCCTCAGAGTAGACAGGTCTGGGCCACCACCCAGGTGGAAAGCCTTTCTGGGCTTTGTTGTTTTATCTGTAGCGAGGAGAAAACACCTGACTGACAGGGGAAGAGGAAATGTGAGGGTGTACCTAAAAGGATGCATAGTATACTTTTAGTAAAAAAGAAAATAATGTGCAGGTGAGTTATTGAATGCCAGGCATTTGGAAAGTGTTTTGCCAATGTCATCTCACGTAACCCTTCCGAGAAGGTAATGAGAGGAAGTGGCAGCCCATTCCTCCCTGGGGAGATGAGTCATCATCAACAGCAGTGGTTCCCAACTTTCACTCCATGTTTCAATCACCTGGGGAGTCTTACAAAATCCTGATGCCTGCGATTCCTACTGAAGAGTTCTTGGATGTGGCCTGGGTACTGGGATTCTTAAAAGCTCCCCCAGTGACCCCCCTGTGTCACTGAGGGTGAGAATCACTGCTCTAGAAGCACCTTTGACCTCTGCACATTTCGCCTTGAGGGATGTCTTGGGTGATGCTTCCATTCACAACAGGCAAATGCATTTATTCCGCACAGTTGGACTATTTCCCCCCCACCACATCCTGGTGGCCCTTATCGATTAATTAATCAGTCAACCATTCATTCATTCACTGGGAATTTGGAGAGAAATAAGATCTAGTTACTGCTACAGGACAAAACTCAAAGTTGAGAGTGTAAATATGTGAGTAAACCAACAATAATAACCTGTAGTGCCCAATCACAATTAAACTGATTTTTAATTGAATGCCTACTGCATACCCAGCACAGTGCTAGACCCTGGAGAGACAGCACAATGAAAAAGACAGACATGGCCCGACCTGATGGGGCTCACAGTCCCTGGATAAGCACTATACCCAAGGTAAGTCCTGGTTGCCATGGAAAAACTGGAATGACGTCCCTGCGGGGTCTGTTTTCCTGAACTGCCCTTCCAAGCTGGAGAAGCACGGAGCCTTCCAGCAGACAAGTGTTCAGGAAGCCACGCAGTGTGAGGATGGGAGGGTGGAGAAGAGGAGAGGTCTGGCTAAGAACAGACATAAATGAAGGTCAAAGTGCACAGACTAAATTATCTGAAATGCCTTGAAAGCATCTCGCCCTCCCACATGCAAGCCTGGGAACTCAGGCAAGGTCTCCAGGAGGAGAGGAGCTCTGGGCTGCCTCTGAAGGAAGAGAAAGCGGCACTCCCGTTGGGAAGTGGGAGGAGGATCCCAGGGAAAGAGGAGACATGGGCAATGACATTGAGGCAACACGGGGACAAGCTGCATCCAGAAGACCCAGCCCCTTTTCTTTCCTTCTCTCCCATATTAGCTTTCTATGTCCCTTCCTCTGCCTTCTCTTTTGACTGTCTTCCCCCCACCCCTTTATTTTCCTACCCCCCCTTTTTTTTGGCCTTATTCTTTGCTTGTCCTTTCTGGGCAGCCTTCAGCGTCTGTGACCTACCCTAACCCCCCTGTGCCCTCCACTCTACTGTTCTATCCTGGGTCATCTCATTGTCCCAAAGCAGGGCCAGGTTCTTTGACACATGCTCAGAAGATCCCATCAGTTGACTGAATGCTCTGATGTCACCACCATACAATTCTTAATAATTTTTGAGCCAGGGGAGCCATGCTGGGTCCCACAAAAGACGTAGCTAGTCCTGCTGGAAGATTTAGGGATTCGCCAGCCTCGATGGAGAGTTCTGGAAAGTAATTCCTAAAGAAGGTCACCTCTGTGCAATGGCCTTTTAAAAATTGATTCAGTTTGTGCAGCCTCCGTAAACTCGGTTTATAAAAAACATTCACTGTTAAATTAAATGTTGACCTAGGTGGGTCTTGCCATGGGGGAGTACAAACTCTTCTTTTCTGTGAGAAACTCCAGCAAATGGACAAATTGCAATATGGAAGCCGCAGACAGGAAGTCCAGGAAGGTAGAGACAAGTCGTCCTTCAGAGCAGCTGTTCATTACACTTCCTTCCCCAGATCCCTCCCTCAACTTCCTGAGAGAACCAGGACCCTTACATCAAAACACCACCGGGGAAATGTGGGAAGTGATCAAAAGGCAATGCGTAAAGAAACAAACCAGTGGGAGACTGCTGCTGAGACACCATGGAACCCTGAGCCCGGAATTTCTCTTCCGAGGAAAGGTGTGCCCGCCCAGGGCTGGGCGGAGGGCAAGCTGGGCAATCGGTAGCAGGAGTATAGAGTAATACCGCACCCCACGCGGGAGGGATGAGTGTCCCCCGTAGCTCTCTTCTGCTCCACCAATGCACAGAGGGGTCTTAGGTCACATTTTTAAAACAGCACAGCTGTTTATGTCATTGCATAAATTAAATTTATGACTGACCCCAAAGAAATGGTTTCTCAGAAACCTTCATAATTCTTCCTGCCTCCAAGAAAACAAACGTCTGAACTTCAATTTACAAAATGAAATAAAATGCACTCCGTCCCACCCCTGCTCTGCACCTCCCCTGAGCAGCGCAGGTAGAACAGCGCCAGGCAACTCTTCACAGAGAGGCTGCCTTCAGGGCCCAGTAAGAAGCTCACGTATGTAAAAGTGCTTTTTAGGCTGTGTGAAGTAACCACTAATGTAAAGTCTGCTATTAATGGGACAGCGCCCTGTCTTCACCTCAATTCAAGACGTCCTAAGACTCCCGGTCAGTCCGTGCCCACCCCTGCCCTGCACACCCACAGAGGCAGCCCAGTGCACCTACACTAATCCCTGAAATTGCCAAAGGGAGGGCATGACCCCAGCCAACCCTGACCCGTCTTCTGTCAGTTGCTCTCTTTGAACCCCTACAATTCCAAAAGAGAAAGAGAATCAATGAGAAAGAGAGAGATCAAGAGCAGGCACAGGGGGAGGGAGGGGAGCAGAGAGCAGGGAGGAAGGGAAGGAGGGAGGGAGGGAGGGAGTGAGGGAGGGAGGGAGGGAGGGAGGGAGGAAGGAAGGAAAAGAAAGCAAGGTAGGAAGAAAGAAAGAAAGAAAAATAAGGAAGGAAAGATAAAAACTACATAGGAAGAAAGGCATCTGTTTCAAGACAAACTCTAAATTTATATTATTTAATATCAATACTGATTAAATCAAAGGATTATAAGAGTCAGAACAATTTAAAATTTATTGAATCTGTGCACTAAACAGCTGTGTGGAGGAGAACAATCTTGGATAGACAGGGATTAAGCTACTAAATATTTCCTTTATTTATTCGTGCATTTATTTTCTAATTTATTCATGTATTTATTTAGTGGAGTTTTTGCAAAACAGGCACCTTGAAATTGTTTATCAGAAAATCCCTGCTAAAGAAGCAACCAGCTCTTGATCAGCCAAGGATTCTCAGGAGATTAAGAAAAATAAACAGAGAGATGCAAATTAGATCCACAACTGGAAGCATTCATTCCCAGGGGCATTTAGGAACTAGGACAGGGTGGGCCCCTCCAGCTGGACTCATCTCCCCTCCACCTCACTCTCCCAGAATGTCCCTAAATATGGTCTTTCTTCTGCCCCTTCTCAGGA
Organism: Desmodus rotundus; assembly: GCF_022682495.2. Taxonomy (NCBI): domain Eukaryota; kingdom Metazoa; phylum Chordata; class Mammalia; order Chiroptera; family Phyllostomidae; genus Desmodus; species Desmodus rotundus. Next base: position 9,059,891 of record NC_071392.1, on the reverse strand, counting down.
GCAGGGCAGACACTGGTACAGAGATCTGGAACTTCTACAGTTGTCTAAAGAGAAAAACCACATTCAAGCCTAAAGTGAGAAGAATGAGCTTGAAACTAAGAAGATGTCTCCAGCCACGATCTCCCCCGCAGAGCCCAGACTCTGCAAAGTACCCAGGTGAAATGAAAGAGCAGGGCCTTGGGTAATAAAACATCCCCTTGCCTAGTAACACTAACTTATTGTAGCATCAGTACATTTTTTTCCCCTAGAGAACCATGTTACAGCTTCGTTAGCATACAAGGTAGACTTTAAAATGGTATTTTGATAACTTCAGTAATAAAACCCCTTTTGAATGATATCCCGTACAGTGCTGTCTTCTGCTGAATGCTTCTCAGGTATGAACAGGACTCTAATGAGCCCTCAGCACGCAGCAGGCATCACTAGAAAAACCTATGTATCTCTGCTGGTGGTCCTCTGCCAACTCAGATCCATGCTCCACCCTTCTCTGTGCCCGAGGGACACCCATGGGCTGCACATCTCTCCGGCCCCCAGAGACTGGCAGGAGAAGGACGCTGGGGTAGTCAGGGGACTTGTGACAGGACCATGCTGAGATCACTACCATTCTGACAGGGGCGGTGGGGCATTCCTTCCATGCAGCTCTGAGCTGTCTCCAGCCCCAAGTTACTCTGCCCCTGCCCTGCCCTATCAGGCCCAGGCAGTGACAGCTTCCTGCTACTGCCATTCCTTTGGTGCTGTTAACTCTGCCAGCCTGTCTGTGATGAGCACCTTCATCAAATGTCCTAAATTAAACCCTTGGGTCTGCTATTGGTTTCCAGCCGGAACCATGACTTGCTAAGTAATAATGCCGACATCTGTAAGTCAATTTTAAATAGGTCCCTATAATTCATATATGTAATCAGCACAACTCGTAAGATGACTTCACCTTGCCTACCTTCCCTCCATTCCACCTTTACCAGTTGAAATTCTGCCCATCCTTTAAGAATCATCTTTAACATGTTTTCTAATTGCTCACAGTTTCTTCTACACTTGGGCCCCCTATGTATATATTTTTAATTTTTAATATGTTTATTGACTTGAGAGAGAGAAGGGGCAAGAGAGAGAGAAAAAGAAATATCAATGTGAGAGAGAAACATCAATTGGTTGCCTCCCATATGTGCCCTGACTGGGAATCAAACCTCCAGATTTTGCGTATATGGGATGATGCTCCAACCAACTGAGCCGCACCAGCCAGGGCAGCCTCTGTGTTTTTATTCTTTTGTACTTTACTTGCGGTACTTTTCTCACTCTGTTTTGTGTTCAGGTCATATCCTCCTTCTGTGGCAATCACTCCTTAAGATCAATGGCGGGATGGCACTGGTATTTTTCTTTCTTTCCCACCCAGTAACTCGTTCAGAGACAGGACAGATAATGCATGTGCGCTGCTGCCCTAAGCCGCCGCCAAGCGGGTCTTTTCACTTATGCCCCCACCCTAAAACCAAGAACATTGTCCTAAGCATGCTACCAGGTTTTTGTATATTATATACACATACGTTATATATCTATATACACACCCTACACTGAAATTTTCTTGATAAACCAACTTTTCTATTTTGTTATTGATAGACACGGAAAGAGCTAAAAATAGAGAGAGATAAATACAGATGCAGATACAGGTACAGATGCAAATATAAAATGAGTTTTCACCTTTGTTCGAGTTAGTTTTCCAAACACTTCATACATTCTTATACTTCAGTGTCTCTGCTAACCCAGAGAAAATTTACTTCCTCCTTGGTTCCCTTTTCCCTCCAATGAGACCCCATGATGTCACTCATGACAGCCACAGCTGGCCCCTGATGGGCGGACTGTCTGCAGCTCTCCCTGGCTGTGACAACTCCAGAGACCACCTGGGTCTCTGTTGTCTGCCTTCTTCCAGGCAGACGCTTTCTCCCGTCTGCAGCATCTCTGATCACATATCATTGCACTCCATGATCTATCCGGTCTAAGCTTCACTTCCCTCAACTGGAGAAAAGGAGAACCATTTGGTCATTCATTGATTCGATAATTCAGTTACCACTTACGGAGTATTAGGCACTGTGCTAGGCACAGGGGAGGGGTCTGTCTGAAGCAGCTGCGCCCACAAGAAGCTTGGAGTCTGGGGGGGAGGGGAATAAAAGACTAGAAAGGCAACTATGGTGCACGTGATGTGGGAAGATGATGGGAGTTAGTGCAGGGCCTTGTGGGAGCACAGTAGGGTGTCTATTCCGATTGGTTGGTGGGAAAGGAAGAGGGCAGACTTCCCATTAGAAAGAAACACTAAACCAAGCTCCCAGTTCTAAGCTGGAGTGAGACAGATGAAGAAACACCCTCGATATCTGGCCGATTTTGAGAATTATGGAAATAATATCAATCACAGTTGCACCAGCAGAAAGGCACTTTCACAACTGAAACTAATATCAATTTACTTGCATCCTACTGTGTGTAAAGAAGAATCACCTGCTTTGGTGAGTCTGACTACTGAACATAATTCAGCTTTAAAATTAAACTATTCTGCTGCTGGAGATTCACTTACAGCAGCAAGAGGCAAGAAAAAAATAATTTAAATTAAAATTACACTTCAAATTTAAATACATCATTGCGATCTTACTATGAAATTTATGTCATGTTTAAACCACTACGACTTTTCTCCTTGTATCAAGGAGCCTCTTGCACAGTTTTTACCAGCAGCTCTGAGCCGCCTCCAGCTTGCAAGTGAGGCTCCCGGTCCTCACGGGACCAGAGAAGAAGGGTATGGACCCTGGTGAGCCATTTTCATTCTTTAATAAATTTAACTCTATTGATACTATGAAGGCCCCACCTACACATTCTCAAAGGTTGTATATTTGAACATGTACACATAGTCAAAGTGTATTGTCAGCCATTTCACTGAAATGGGACATGCCTTTTCCTATAGAAATGATAGTGAATAGGGCTTAGCCCCCCAGGCTAACCTCAGACACCTGACCCTGTGGCCTCTGGTCACCACGCCAGACAGCATCTCCGTGGGGAAAACGGGGGCAGTGGGCAAATTCACAGACCTTCAGCCCTGATTCTGATGAAGTAAATGCAGGTAAGGCCTCTGAGGCAAAGGCTGCAAGTGGGGTGGTAGGTCTGGAGTTAAGTAGGGTCTCCGGGGCTTTTGTGTGGTACAAAGGGAAGGGCTGAGGCTTAGAACTCCAACAGACCAGGGTCAGCATCTCAGATTCACCCCGACTTTGTGTCCATGAACATATCCTGGTACATACTGGTTCCCACTAAATATTGAAACCCAGTGTTTACCAGGAATTACCTATTGGGTTAAACATTCATGACGAATGATGGGGAACAATCATGTGGTCACAGCTGTTCTGTGTCTCAGACGTAGCTGAGACACGTCTGAGGCACAGTCGCAGCACTGTTTGTATTATCTCAGTGTGAAACCACTTAAATATTCACCACCACGGATCGGCGTGTATTGGAAGACAACAAAAGCATAATTGTTAGATGAGAAAAGCCCCTATAAGGATGTCCCCAAAGCAATTGACACTCAGTAAATTCTGACAGGTCCCCTCCCATTCCTCCCTTTCCTTTCTGAACCTGTTACCTGTCCCACCCTCTGGAGAAAACACCCTCCCCTATAGTGTTGGGAAAAGAATGGAATGAAATGCATGTATTTGTGGGTATGTCTGCATACATATGTGTGTGCATGTAGTATGTGTACATGCACGTATACGTGTATAAAATCAGTAAGTACTAAACACATAGTTCAGTAAATAGTAAAATCTCAATACGTAATGGCCTCTTTCCACCAGCTCCAAGCACTCTGCCGAGCAGCCTGCTTCCTTGTCCTGGACACAGCCTACAAATCCTTGATCACTATCCTGTCCCTGGGCCAGGGAAGCCACAGCCCTGAAGCCTTTCTCCCCATGGCTGGCAATACATTACAGGGTTTCCAGTTGGTTCCAGATCTCTGCGTTAATCTAGAAAAGGGGGTTGGGAGGCAGCCTGGGGACATCTATTTCCATGGGTTGATCTGCATGGCCGGAAAAAGACCCTGGGGTCAGTGCTAAGCGTAAGGAGAATGACCTGAAGGAGGGTCTGTCCCCAAAGAGGGCCCCACACACCAGGCCTGAGGAGAAGAGGGCTATGGACAGAGGCTGAGGAGCACTTCACAGCATATGAGCAAGTAGGAAAGAGAAACCCCTCTGATATACACACAGAACACGTGTGGCTGCAGCTCAGTGACACTGCGGGACCACAAAGCCACTGGGATGGCTGCGGAGCTTGTGCTTTCAGGCAGGCCGGGAACCTCCAGCCGTCCAGGGGAGCCACTTTCCTGAAGAGAACACCAGCCCCAAGAGTGAGGACAGAGGAGACACTCACCCCTGTCTCCCAAGCCCCTTGGGCATCAGGGAAGGGTGGGTTCGGACAGGACAACCACGAGCAAACTACCTCATGACCATACAAGGCATGCTGGGACCTCCCAAACAACTGGGGGAGACTTTGTCAGGGGACAGAGACGCGGTGCTGAGACTTTGGTGTCGATGCAAGTCAGGAAAATTTTAATTCCTTTGATGTGATTCATTCTGCAGCAATAGTCCAGGGAGGTCAGAGGAGCAGTGCACAGAGTGAGGTACACGGAGTCACCCCAGCACCCTTAAGTCAGGGGTGCCTGAAGTCCTTGGGGGGAGCTAAGAGTCAATGGCGTGATAGCGGAATGTAATAATTGGTTGCATTATAGCAGTATAAATAATACAGTTTCTACATAGCATGGAACCAGTATTCATAAACATGACTCTTTTATAAGCACACATATGCCAAACCCTACTGTTCATGGCCACACAGAGGTGACAGGTAACGACGGCTTGCTAGCACTTGTCAGGATCTTGGGAGAAAGACACTGTCTCACTATCAATTATGAGAAGTTGAAGTCTTCTTGTTTTCCATTCTACAGTGTCATTTTACATGTAATGAAGTTTTAATCTCTAATCCTCACACCATACAATCAGCCCCTACTTAGTGTATTGTCCATAATAATTAAACTCTGATTAGTTTATGTCAGTTGCTCTAGGAACATCTTTATATGAGTTTTTCTTATCTAATAATTAATGTCTTTGGTGTCTTCCAATATCTGACAATCTGCGGTGGTTAATATTTAAGTGCTTTCACACTGAGATAACACAAGACAGTGTTGTGACGGGCCTCGGCTATGTCTGAGATCAAGAATAGCCGTGACCTCACTCTGTTTGGACTATAACGTGATCGTTCCTGATCATTCGACATGAAGGCTTTTTTTTTAAGACTTTATTTATTTATTTTTAGAGAGAGGGGAAGGGAGGGAGAAAGAGAGGAAGAGAAACATCAGTGTGTGGTTGCCTCTCGCACACCCTCTACTGGGGACCTGGCCTGCAACCCTGGCATGTGCCCTGTCTGGGAATGGAACCAGAGACCCTTTGGTTTGGGTGGCATCATAAAAGATGTAATAGTAAAAGGTAAACAGAAAACGAGAAGGCCTGAGTTCTGGTCCTACAGCTCACACTAACTTACTTCGTGACCTTGGCAAATCTTTGCATCTCTCTCAGTGTCTTTGCTCGTAACTAACAGAAAATGATGGACCAAAGTGATCTCTTATAAAAAATTTTAAAAATTCAAAAAATAACTTTTATAACTGGCTATACTCAATAGTCCTGAGTTTTCTCTCTTTGGACAATACTGACGCTAAAAAGCATACAGCCCATGTATCAGCATGTCTCTGGATCACTCTGTGGAAGACAGGCTAGAGCACTAGCCCCCAAGGAAGAGGCACGGGCCAGGGGACATTCTATGCTGATGAGGAACCACTGCTGGTGTCTGAGAGCCCAGGCCCACTTCCTGTACTTCTTCAGTGTCATAAGCAGTAGCGAGTGCGCTGCGCCAGAGGAGGCTGGATACAAAGGCTGGCAAGGACAACAATGCGTGGTAGAAAGGGCCCCAGATCTTCGGATGCTTGGCCTCTAATCTTATTTCATGGTCTAGAGTGAGCCCCCTAATTTCCTTATGCCTCAGTTTTGTCATCTGGATAGGTAATTATTATTATCTAAGTTATCTTCGTCATGTAAAGAACAAAAATTTTTTAAATAGCCAAATGAGATGATCAAATAAATGTGTGGCATTCCTTTAACTGTAGAGTGAGTTCTTGGTAGCCTTGTCACAATCGGAAGTCACTGTGACCATTTTCCCACTCGCCCTCAGCCATTAGGTTTCACAGGTCCAGCCTCTGTGAATCAAGGACCCCTGGGATCCCTAGAACATGCAAGAACATCTACAGAGGTAGCAAATTCAACCTAAGGTTCATCACTTTATGCAAATCCGGGAAGGGTAACTAATAATTAAGGGAACCTGTGTAGTCCTCATTCTTAACTGGTTTGCAAAACAGTAGCGAGTAGAATAGCAAATGCTTGTGGTCTCCACTTCAAATGTAGCAAGAGCCAGTCTGGGATGATTGGGGTCTTCACCCGTGAAACAAAACCCACATCATCAGGACCGCCTGGGCCACGATAACGCTTTCCAGAAAAGTTTTCCTAAATCCTAAACAAGACCATCCTGGGGAGAAGCCCAAATAACCCCAGATGACCTTTGCTCATTGCATGGATATGCTTGTTTCTACAATCTGTTTTGGATATTTTTTCTTATTTAGAAAGGCAGTTTATTCCTTCCCCTGAGTAACCCATGTATTGTCTTTAATTGTGGAAATAGCTACAGCCCAAGGCCTCCTAAAATCATAGTGAGAAGGGAAGGGAAATAAAAAGAGCCAGTGAGGCCCCTCTTGGTGAAAGGTCTAATTTGTAAACTCCTTACTCGACAAGAAAGTCCATTCTGCAATTTTTGAGGCCCACCCGAAACGCACACTGACACACCCATCCGCAACAACTCACTCCCCACCACACCCCCAATGCCGGGAGCCCCATTCTACAGCACCGTGTATTTCTCCATCTTTTTCCCATTTTTCCAACTCTGCATGTAAATTTACTTAATAGTAAACCATTTTTAAATGTTTAAAATTATAACATAATTATCATATTTTAAAAAAACCCTCATTTCCTGTGAATTTTGGCATTGCAAAAATTGATTGGATCGTCAGTCTCTTATCAGCAACAACAGATTTTCCACTCAACTTTGAAATTCCCCAAAGAACCTCACAGAGGTGGATATCTAACTATACAGAGCTGGAACTGCTTATAGCTGACGGGACAACTGATCTCCTTGCAAACGGTGCCGAATCTTAGGACCAAAGCAAGCAAACAAAAAGCATCGATTCTGAACTGCCACCAGCATCCAGGCCAAACAAATGCCTTTGTATCTATTCGTGGTTTCTAGTTGGCCCATGTTCCTTGTCTACTTGAGGTGCAAGCTGCCTGTTGAGAGGGTGGAAGGAACCTTGGCAATGGGTGCAGCTGCCAGAAAACGTAGGTTTATTGGGCAGCGGGCTTTACCCCAAGAGAGACAGCTGTTCTGCAGGAAGTTCCTGCTCTACGCCAGCCCTCAGAACCATCTGCCTCTTTTTGCGTTGGGACACACACACACATACATGCACTCTTTGGCTGTGAAACCCAAGCAGGAGAGAGAAGCTGGCCGGCTACAATGTCCACCTCACAGCAGAGGCTGAAGGACCACACAGTGAAGAACCCTCATGACTTCTCCTGTCTGGGAGCAGAACAGCTTCCCACGCTGCCCAGGCCCCACTTCAGTCCCAGCCCTCATGCTAGAAGAGGAATTTATCGGCTGAAAGGCTTAACGAAGGTCATCCAAGGTGATGTCCAAAACTAAATCACAAGTCAGTAGACCTATTGTAAAGTCTTCAAACTCTCATAAAATACCCCTTTAGAACAGCTTTCAATTGGGAGAGTTAGAGGAGTGAGAGGGAAAGTGTCCTTTGGACAGAGGACCTTTGATGGCACTCTGTGATTAGAGAATAGGGTCAGTGAGGCTAATGTCCCATGAGACAGACAGACACAGGCCATGGGGAGGACAGTCACGAGCATTTCCTGCTAACATCTGGGCATGCACATACATGTATACATGCATGTATGGGGGAGAGCAAGACATGAAGCTATTGCTGCAGTGGGCCCAGTAGCTCCCTCCTGTCACACCTTGTTAAGCGGATGTCTAAGGTGGGAAAAGCTGTTTAACTGCTTAAAAACATGTTATAATGATTTTACTATCTAAACCTTACTTAAATAACTTGGAAGCTGAAGAGGCAGTTAAAATAAGAGAAAAGAGCGTAGTAAGAAATGACAGGTAGAAAGAGGGAGAGAACAGCACCAGAAATCAGAGATGAGAATTATTGCCACTGAGCATCCAATCTGGCTCTCTGGTCAGGGACAGAGGAAATCGCGAGAAGTAAAATAACGCTCACAACGTAATAAAAAGGAGTGTTATCTGCTTGCAGAAAGATAGGTCTTCCAGGCACTGAATTTAAAAGAAATTTACTGCATGAGAACATACAGAGATAGAGTGATATTTCCACAAATATTACCAAAACATTAAATAACAACAAACAACAAACAGTGCTGCAAGGAGTCACATCAGCACGGAAATTCTGAGTGTGAGTTTTGCCATAGACAGGCTGGGTTCAAATTAGTGACGGGGACATTGGCCAAGCTACTAAGCACAAGAAGCTTCTTATTCCTCATCTCTAAAGTGAAGGCGATGTTACCCACCTCTCAAGGCTGTTAGGAGGATTAAGTGATATGACACAGGTAAAGGACCTGGCATAGTACCTAGCGAGTAGGTGTGCAGGAAACGTTGGTTCCATGTCCCATCCCGCACCCCCACTCACAGTGGTTGGATGCAGGTCTTCATGTGAATAGAACAAAAGTCGGAGACCTCAGATGCCTCAAAGACATTTCCAGAGGGTATAGATTTTACTATGGTCCGAATAAATAGCTAGCCAGATGCAACAGCGGAGCTTGGGGAAGCCAAAGGAGGGTGGCTGGCCCAGCCTTTAGAATGACGATGGTCTCGACCACAATCAGGGAATTGCACAAACACAGGGAAGGGCCCAAGGAGGCTTGCAGTTGTTCATATGGAAAACAATACAATGATTAATAAATAATAATGCAAGAATAAACTGTGTTTAGCATACTCACAACTCTACACCTACTTTGGCCCCACCCTATATTGGCCATTGCTGGAGGGAGAACTTGATACTCTCATTGCCAAGTGGTGGGATGAACACCTTTCCGACTGTCTCACGCGGGAATGATTATAAAGCCAGTTCTTTGTCTCAAAGATCATACTCTGGGAACCTCTGAGGTGCTTAGACAGGGATGAATTGGGACTCCAGAACTGTGTCATAGAGCTTGGGAGCAACAACTTGAACTTGGAATATGTGAGAATAAATGTCACTTACTTAATAAAGACCAAAATATGAAATACCTCTATATGGTTGCTAAAAAAAACACCTTAGTTTTAATAGCAGTAGCACCAGATGGGAAAACGGATGTTTGCATATTGGATGGATGACTAAATGCTTAGCAATCCTTTACCATATGTCTGATTCTGTGCTAGGCCTTTGCACACATATTATTTCAATTAATTCCAGCAACAGGAAACAAAGGTAATACATTGGATTACCACTATCAGTTATGCTTGTACACATCTAGGTACAACTATAAATTTAGATTAGGGATCCATAAAAGGACTGTTAAACAAAAGAAAGCTACATGATCATGCATTGTATATGGTTCATAATGCAATTAAAGGGACTGAAGCAGAAAATGGCCATTAGTAGCAAGATTATGGTACTTTAGTCATCACATACATTGCTTTGAGCATAATGAACAATTTGGCTAACACACGCAAATTCTGATACTAGACGTTCTTTAGCTAAAGATGGGATTCACCAAAATTCATTTCCACGGCCAAATTCCAGCCCCTGGCAAATTTCGTAATATCTGCACATTTTCCTAAATGATGAAAGCCGGTCAAACAGCACCAAGCCAAAGCAACAGTTTAATTTCAGCAACTCTGTGTGCAAAAGCCACTGCACCCAAGAAGGTCACAGCCAAGGTTACTGGCCACCCCCTAAGGGCCATGCTGTCAGAAACACAAATCATTTGCAAGAACTTCAACATGAAGGAAATGTCGGGTTTCAGTATCGGAGGAGCCGATATCCTTGGAGCATTTTCAGAAGCTCTTTCCCACCCAGAAGCTTTCTCACCTCCCTGAAGACACACCATTCATTCTCTCAACATTCAGGGCTGGCTCACTGTGTGCCAGGCACTGTGCCAGAAACGGGGGGAGGGGGAGGGTGTGGTGGAGTGACAGAATGACATCAGACACTGCCAGAACTTACAGATACTCTCGGACCTAAGGAGAACCTTCAGGGGCACGGTCCTGGAAGTAAAGGGCTCAGACTCAAAACGCAGGCACGTTAATGTGCAGCTATGCTCTACACCGATTCATCATGCTCAAACTGTACTGGGAAAGCGATCCCATGGAACTGATACCACGGCGTGGGTGTGGCGAGGGGAGCTGTGAGAACAATGCTGGGCAGGGCACAGCGGAGCCTTGAAGAAGCACCAGATATCCCTCCGATTCCCAGGTTCTGGGACCTTGCATCCACCTCACCCTCAGCTCAGGACAAGGCCCAGTGACACGGTAAGTTACTAAATCTGTCGATCACATGCTAGGTCAGGAGCACAGAGGGAAGACCCTCCTACATGGACAGAAAAACACCTTTGGGCAAGATCACAGATGAACTCAAGGTGATATGTCAACAGGAAGCCATTACAGGTGTTTAGACTTTCACATATAATGTCAACCTGCCCACAGTGAGACATGGTAAGTTCAGGCAAGGTAGGGAGCCCTCACACACGGACTGCGTGACTTCGGCAAGCTGCTTAGCCACTTCCTCATGCCAGGTCCTCTTCTGTCAGGATGGAGACAACCAGGTCAAACTCAAGGTCATCGAGAGGACCACGTGACAGCGATTATGGTTATTATGTCAGACCATTCGCTCAGACTGCCATAGTCGGACACTGGGCTTCACTCACTAAAGGCATGAACTTTCGTGCCTGGGCTACCTTGTGGGTAGAAGGAAGACACACACAGCCTCTAGTGGAGGGGTGCTGAGAATCAGCGAGTACACTCACGCGGAGAACTTGGCGATCTCCGGAATGCGGTGAGAAAAGGCAAGTTTGCGCCCATCACTGCTATGCTCCTGACACTGGAGGAGGGAGGAGGGTGGGTGCTGGGAGATGCTATGAAGGAAGAGTGGGGTTTCACCAGGGAAGGCTGGTGGGAGCATGGGTGAGGGGTTGGGGACGGAAATGTGGGAATGGGAAAAAGACACAGACCAGGCAAGAGCAGGTCATTATCACAGATGGATGGAACCACCACACACAGGAACGGGTGTCCTGCCCAATGACCCCACGGGTGAGGGAGCAAATGCATTCTTATCTCCATTTTGCAGATATGGAAACTGAGGCCCAGGAGGGTCATGTGAGTGGCCAAAAGTCAAAAGGGGAGGTGAGCAGCTCAAGCAAGGCCCCCCATCAGAACTTTCCATCAGCAGTAGCGGGTGCCTTTGGTCAGACTCAGCGCTAGAGACCAATACTGTGAGAGCGACAGCTGGGCCTGCTGAGAAGGGAGATATTCCCCTGGACATGAGTCATAGTAGGCAGTGTTCTCTGGGGAAATGGTGCCAGCAGGACACAGACATGTGTGTGCCTATGCATATGTGCACACACGCACACATGAGGACATTCATTATCATGCAATCGGAGGCTGGAAGGTCCCACAGTCTGTGTCTGCTGTCTAGAGACCTGGGGAAGTCAGTGGTGTAGGTCAGTCCAAGTTCAAAGGCCTGAGAACCAGGGAACCCAATGGTGTAAACCCCAGGCCTCAGGCAGGAGATGAGACGAGATGAGATGCCCCAGGCCAAGCGGTGAGGCAAGAATTAGGGCAAGTTCCCCTTTCCTCCACCCTTTGTTCCATTCAGGCCCTTGTGGCCTGGGTGATGCCCACCGGCCCTGGGAGGGCAACCTGCTTTACTGAGTCCACCTGTTCCAGTGCTGATCTGGTCAGGATGTACCTTCACAGACACACCCAGAAACAATGTTTCAGCTCGGGCACCCCAGACCGGTCAAGATGACACATACAACTATCCATCACACTAGTGAAGTCACCTCAGAGGCACACACATGTGCATGGAAGAGAGAAACCCATAGAAAACGACCCCAAGACCCACAGGGAGCACTTCCAGGACAGTCCTGCCACCAGCAAGAGGCAGGGAGCCCAGCGGGGCTGGGCAGCCACATCTGACAAGTCACCTGGGGCAAGTTACTGATATTCTATGAGCCTGTTTCCTCATTTATAAAATGAGGAAGATCCAGGTACCCACCCAACAGGGTAACTACAAGGATCAAATAAAATAATAAATATAAAGTAATCACAACAGTGCCTGACATAGAAAGGTCTATTTAGTTTCCATTGCTATTAGAGATAAAAAGCCATAGCCAGAATAAACACCACACGCACACCCACACACAACACCGCAAGAAGAATTACTTCCATCTTCTAAGGTATTTTTTTATTGATTGATTTTAGAGAGGGAGAAACACTGATTTGTTGTTCCACTTATTCATGCATTCATTGGTTGATTCTTACACATGCCCTGCCTGGGGATTGAACCCACAACCTTGGTGTATCAGGATGATGCACTAACCAATTGAGCTATCCAGCAGGGCCACCTCCTGAGGTATTCTGCATAGACTTCTACTGTACTACTTATCATAGATACTAATTATTTGGGGGCAGATTTGTACTCTTCCTTCTAAACTGGATGTTTTCTGAAACCCAAACAGCTTTCATCTTTCTCAATTTTATGTCCTCAATGCTCAGTACTTGGGAAGTGCCTATATATTTTTGCTAAAAATGTCAAAATGGAATGAAAATTTTTTAATCATTTAGACTCATGGAGTGATAACTGCAAGCAATAGTCTGAAAATTGAAAGTCAGTTTCTTTTCATTTTGTTGATGTCTTTTTAGATAGTTCACCCAAAAAAGCAATATCCATAAATAAAGCTAACTTGTACTCTGAGGCCCACTAATGGGCTAAACCATTAGCCCTGAAGCTTCTCTTGATGTTCATTCAACTTCACTTCTGCAAAATTTAAGGCAACACATTTGACCAAATGAATCCAATTTGTCAAGGAACCCAGCCTGCCATAGACCTGCAGAGACCCAATCACCAGGTTCTCCCGGGAACGGGAAATTCAGGCCACCTTTCACAAGTGCCGTCCCTGCAGTCAGCTGTCTCTCTTTCAGTTCAGTGGGAAAGCAGGAGGCACATGTCCAGGAATTGGCATCACTGACAATGGAAACACTCACCTCTAGGCACTACACTAAGAGTCTGTGAATGGGCTAACTTCTTCGATCTCCCTGCCAAGCAGACTGGGAGACTGTGAGCTCCAAGGGGGCATTCGTAACAAATGCTATGCCATTTCCGTGTCGCACAGCCACATTTGTCCTCAGATGCAAAGAAGGTAAAACAGTATCGTGCTTATTGTCTTAAAGTGTAAGCCCCGTCTGTCATTCCTTGCCCACAGCTAGTAATGTGTCTTTCAGATAAAGACTAACTTTGGGATTGATAACTTCATTACACAACATGGTCTGTCCATTGTAACAACACAGCTATGGCTGGATCCAGCTACTGCAGTTACTCAAGCCGACCTCATCCACGGAGGCGGCAGAAGCACGGTTCCAGGAGCACTTCATTCATGCCCTAGCGACTGTTGAGGGCCCACGAAGTGCACACACTCTTCTGCCTGCTGTGGCTACTGAAGATAACAAGATAGGGAAAAGAAATCGCTCCTATGGAGTTGAATGCTAAGGAGAGAAGAGTGACAAGAATAGTCAAGCATAGCTAATTTCAGATGATGATGCATTGCTAAAAAGAATGAGCAAGGCCTTTCTAGGGAGGTGAAATACGGATGGTGATAAAGAGGCAGCCAGGGAAAGATTGCCCTTAGCACAGAATGTAACATGGCTGTTCTGTTCCAATTCCTGTGGGGCTTTGCGGATGGCCCACATTGCTCAGTCTGCTGGAAAGCCACAGCTAAGATAGACGACGAGAACTTGAACTCAACTCCATGCACCCAAATCTCAAGATCGCCAGGCCCCCAGAGAGATCTTGACAGACCCTCAGGTGCAGTTTAGGCATTTGGAAAAAGCCTCTCTTCTTTCATTGCCTGTGAACACAAAACAGCTCAGGACACCTGAAAACAGGTAGGAATCCTGTAACAAAATAGACTATTTAGAATTTTAAATAGTATCCTTCTCTGAACTTTGCCTGACGAGGAGTGAGTGACAAAGGCCTGAAGAAGACACCCAAGGGGCCCATAGATGGAGGAGACGCTCACTGTCTCTCGGCCATCTGGTGTCCTTGTCTTTTGTCAGCAGCACACTCATTTCATCCCCCATTCTCCAGTGACCTGCTGTGGGAGGGCCCGATTCCCAGAGCCAAGAGGGATAATGGAGGGAGACACTGGGCCTACAAGCTTCACTGGAACACCTAGATCAAGTCACACCTAAGTCCGACATACTCCCAGATTCTCAAATGCATCAGTTAATCAAGTATCTTTTTCCCCTTATGCTAGTTTATATGGGTTTTCTAACACATGCCCAGAAAAAACCACAGTAGAGTCTCCCAACCCCAAATTATTGAGAACAAAATGCACTTCTCAATACATTTGTAGAGAATTCTAAATTGTTACATAAGAAAAATGAGGTCTCTTCTGATTTTCGTTAATCAGCAATTCTTTATTTGGCACCTATTACGTGGTCATACTGGTGTCAGCTCCGATGGAGGATGAAAATACGTAAAATATGGCTTCTCTGGCTGCAAAGTGCATATGCTATGGTCTATCACCGTCACTAATGCTTTACTAATCCATGGAGCTTTCTAGGTTATGAAGCACTTTTGAAACACTGCTCAGATACACAGAACCAGACTGGATGCATCTAAATCCTTGGTTTATGCACTCCCCGCATTGCCCCATATGTGGCCCTTTTGTATCCAGCGCTCCCAGCATCCCGTGGCGCCTTCAAAACCAGACCAGGAAACCGAGGTTCTGATAAATTACCAAGCCTCACAATTAGCGAGCACCAGATCCAGAACTGTAATTGTGTCATCCCCATGCCCCTTCATTAGCTTGTTCATAAAACTATAGACGAAGGAGTTCTTCCAATCACACCCGCAAGGAGCCGCAGGGAGCTGGCTGGTGCATTTGAAAGTGTGATCCAGAACAGACACTTCACCACGAAGCGCAGAGCCAGCGTTTAGGGGACTGCTCCTAGTCAATTGCTGACTTGGCACCTTTGAATGTGGTCGATTTAAAGAGATTTTGCACAAATGCAATTGGTGCCTACAGGCACACTGATATATTCAAGTCAGACTTAAATCATTTTTTCAATGCAACAGTAGGAGATAGCTTAACACATCCATGAAAAAAAAATTGAAGTCACTTCTTCAAAATGTCATTACTGCTTTTCTCTGGTGACATTTTTCTTTTTGCAGATCACTAGTAAGTCAGTTGTCCCTTTCTTGGTCCCATTGGTTCTGACCAAAGCAAATCAGGTTTAAAAAAAAAAAACAAGGGCAAAGGAGTTTTATGCATTTAGTCTAGAAACAAAATCACCTAAAAAAATTTTTTTTAAATTTTTACAGGTAATTGATTTCTACTTCTTTGCTGAAATAACTCCCCTCTTATTCTCCTGACGTGTTAAATGGGTGAAGGAGTGTCCTTTTGTAGGAGCCACACTCTCAGAAGAATTAACATTCTCTGCACTGCTGATCAGTTTAGAAAAAAGTTGTCTTATTCACCCTAAAATACAAAATTCTCTCCCACACTAAACAATGCAAGGGGGTGGAGAACACAAGAGTAAAAGAAAAGAAATGCATGTACCGCGGTTGACGTTTCAGGGGACACTCTGTGGCTGAGATCCTAGACCCTTGAGCCTCCCCCAGTAGATGCATGTGCTGGATCAGAAGCCCAGTGTTCAAGGAGGGACCCCTGCCAGGCCCACCACTTGCAGCTGGTGCTGGTACAAGACAGATGGGTGCCATTTTCCGTGGGAGGACGAACAGCCCAATGTTGAATGTTTTCCTTCTACTCACAGCTCAGCAGGAAACGACAACGTGATAACCTTCTATAAGCGGGTAAATTGGGTATGGAAGAGAAATGTGGCTGACAGTGGCAATGAGGTGCACTACTGGTCAACAGGCATGAGAAAGAGGAAGACGCGGTGGCTCTTAGAGCCACGCAGCAGTGAGACACAAGGGCCACTGTGATGCAAAGTGCTCCATCTATGCCATCAGCCAGGGCAGGTCTAAATCCCAGCTCTGCCCCTCCAGCTTCGCTGCCATAGAGCAAGACACGAACAAAGGGTCCAAGTGCCTGGCACCGTGGTGGTACTGGCCTCCCTTCTTCCCCTCCCCATTCACTTTCTTTGATGGTCCTTAGCATGATGGAAGCTCCCTGCCTTCCAAGGTTTACCTTATTTTTGATGACATTTAAGTGTATGTACCATGACTAAAATAGTGAGTACAGAATTTAGAATCCCATAAGCAGCCTGTTTTTCATTAAATTGGCCTAATTAACTACATTAAGACCCAAAGAGGTCTTAAAAATAGACATTACTTGTCTCAGTATTAATTGTATGCTGTTGTCTATTCAATACATCTGCCTGTCCAGAGGCTTTGCGTCCTAAGAAACAAGGTTTACCTTCATAAATTCCCCATTAACTCGTTTCCCCCAAAGAGCCACCTCAACACACTTATCCTACTGGACTCCAAACGCTACATTTCCAACACATCCTCAGCCCACCAGCTTTTAGTATATTATAAACCCACTCGGTCGTGTTACCAATCCCCTTGGCTGAGCTCAGAAATGTGACTGAAGGAGGCTGCTGAAAGGTGATTATATAAGTAACGATCACCCACTTCAGATCTCCGCCTTTTCTCTACTCACTGTTTTTATTTGTACACCAACACCACTAACATCCCTGATACTACCATCACCACCAGGCCCAACTCGCTTTATTTTTACCCATAGAGTGGGTGGGTCCATATATTTTACTTTCTTTAAAGTAAGTCATCAATTTGTTTTTACATACACTTAATACCTAAAAAAGTACTGGCAAAGAGCATATTCTCAAAACTGCTTATTGAATGAATGGTCAGGTCTAAGATCTCTTTGAGATCTTCTTTCTAAAAGAATGCCATGCCAACAGTGAGGTGACAGCCAGAGGGAAAGGGGGCGGGGAGGTGGGAGAGGGCAAGTGGGGGCAGAGAGAGACCTGACTTTGGCCGGTGGGCGCACGATGCACTGAGCAGATGGTGTTTTGTTGAGTTGTACACTTGAAACCTGTACGGTTTTGTTATCCACTGTAACCCCAATAAACTCAATAAATCAATGACTAAATAATAAAAAGAATGTCATGAAAAATAAAAGCTAATATAATACAAAAATATGAAATTACGGGTTTCAGAAAAACTTCCAAAACAAATGGTAGAAACCTTCTTTACAAACAAAATCTTCTGACAGCAATTCAAGGCTATTTTCTAATCTTGTTTCCCAATGTTTCTTCAATAGATATTTAGGTTTTTAAAAAAAAACAACCCTTTTCAGATGTCTGCTACAACTCTAGGGCTACTCAGGCCCCGGACAACCTGTCAGACACACAGAAGATGGCAGCTATGGATATTCTAATGCCACTGGGACTAACGGCCCACCTCCACTCGCTTAGCTGCCAGCTGGCTGCTCTTTGGTCCCGTGGCTGCAGAACCCTCCAAGTTGAATAATTCTGAACAGATGCTTCACAAAGATGTGGTACAATGTAAAGTTATAGGAATAAATCTGGAGAATTACGCCTTTGACGGAGCTGAAGTGTCAGTGACCAGATTCACCCTCCCACAGGAAACCACCTCAAAACTGGCCAAATACAGAAAACAACGGTAAAACAAGACACTGACCATCAAGGGAACTGAGCAGATGGTGGACAGGTATAGCTGAGAGGCGGGACACGAATGAGGGGGCCTCTGCAAGGGCGGTGACTCCCTTCCTGTAGGAACTGGTCAGGGCTCACCACAGGGACAGGTGAGTCAGGTGCAGCCCAATGGACTCCAAGTTAGAAGGCCCTAGAGAGAACAAGGCAGCTGCAATTGGCAGGACAGGCTACCTGAGAAAGCAGAACCACACAGAGAGGAAACACCAGACAGAGAAGATCTGCAGAGAATCCACCTGAGTACCTGGCTGAGCAGTACAGTGCACGGGTACGGGCAAGCCTCGGCTGCTTCAGCACCACGGCACAGAATCAAGCAGTTACGGCAGAGACCAGGTGGCTCTCAAAGCCCAGAAGGGCTCTCTACAGAAAGAAATGGCCGACTTCTGGCTGACGTCGTACTCAGTGGTGAAAGACAGAACGTTTTCCTCCTAAGACCGAGAACAAGGCAAGGGTGTCCCCTCTCACTACCGCCATTCAACACTATTCTGGAGGTCATATCCAGTGCACGAAGGCAAGAGAATGACGCAAAAGGCATACAAATTGGAAGGGAAGAAATAAAACTCTTTTATCTACAGACAAGATGATCATTTAAGTAGAAAACTCAATAGAATCTACTCAATAGAATCAATAGAAGCTGCTTGCAGGCTGCAAAATCACTTACAGGTCTGGGGAACCCCCTCACAATATGTGGGGGGCAGAGCAGGACTGAGACCGCGTCCTTCTGCACCACAATAATTAGAAGAAAAGCAAGACACCCAAGTGCTTTGCTGAGACTTCAGAAAATGAAATAAGGAAAATTCATATGCAAGAGGCATGAAATGTCAAGGCAGTAAGAAGACAGTGTGAACACATTTAAAACCCATACAGTCAACCAAACCGAAAGCTTCCCGTGTCGTCCGAGATCACACCTTCACGATCACTGTAATGACCACAGACCAGGTTTGCTTATAAGAGCAAACACCTCCAAGAACTCGTATTTGCTGTATCGTAAATAAAAACATCAAAGCCTGTTTATAACTCTGAGATTGTAAAACACTCATTTATTCTGAGCACGTATTTTCCAAGTTCACAGAAAGAGACGAAGTCTGCAGGTCTGCATAGAAATTTTATGTGTGCTGCTGAAACCCGAGTTTTCTAGGTGTGTACGTTTAAAACTTTCAGAGGCCAAATAGACATCACTGAACAAATGAACGAAAACTGAGGAACCAAATGCTTAGCTGACAATATCGACAGTGGCCCTCCAGTTTTGGGGTCTTTACAAATACAGTAACACTTACAATAATAGTGGTCTCCATAGGCACAGGCACCAAGGCTCTTATGTAAGGTGTCAACTGTACTAAAGTCGATGAAGCTAACTATTTCCTCTCCCCACTTCTTCCCAGCAATGGGTTACACAGCCTGAGACCTGGGTTTGAATACATCCAGCTATTCATTACATCTTTGATCTTGCGCAATTTACTTAAACTCACTCAGTCTCGGTTTTGTCCTATACAAAACAGGCATAAAAATGCCACATTTTATTGTGAGGATTAAATGGAATAAAGTGCGTAAAGTGTTCAGCACAGTATTTGTCAAAAGAGAGTACTTAATATTAGCTTATAATTAAGGCAGGCATATTTCAAGTCCTCTGTCTAAACCCTTGGAAAGAGAATAAATTTGAAAAGGAGCTGGAGCCAAAATTAAGAATGTATTTCATACATATGGGAAAAACCAGATTAAAAATGAAAAAAACATCTATTTTCTAAATCCACAGCGTGAAATCAGTCTGGCTGCCACCCTCGTGCTAACCCCAGATCAGATTAGGAGGTCAGAAGATTGTTCCTCTGCTCGAGAAATAACCAGGGTACTCAGGCAGAAAATCCCAAATCCCTGAAGTTCGTGATTGGATAGTGTGTGAGTTTCCTAACCAATGTTTCTCCAAAAGTCTATACTGTCTCATACAAATGAAGTCACCTGGATTCCGAGTACAAACCATGGAGGAAAATACTGCTGAAAACCACCAGGAGACCCCTGTTCTACATCCCAGCCCATCTCACCACATACATTCTTAATGCCAAATGGTTACACTGATGCTTTATTTCTCTGTGAGCTAAAGAAATACAGATAACCAATGCTTAAAATCAAACAAGCTGGGGAAACAGGAAGGAAAATTACCACGATTCCTCATACCTTCCTCCCAGCACTGGAGGCTGGGGGAAGCCAGGCAATAGAAATAATAATTTTGACCTTTTATTTTAGAATGCAAGATGTTAAACATATTCCAACCGGGCTTACTAAAGAAGGTGCTATGAGACTTCCAATGGAGGATGTCAGGCTGGACGTGTGGGTCTGAAGGTCAGGAAACAGAGCTGGCTGAGGAATGCGGACTTGGGAATCAGAGACTAGCGGGCATGCAGGGAGTGGTGGAGTTGTCAGGGAAGAGAAGGAAGAGGGCAGACCCCCGGGAGCTCTGAACTCCTGGGCCATGAGACCCCCATCCAGGCCCCCTTGACCTCCCAGAGGTCTCCCTTCTGCCCTCAGTGACAGCTCTGTTGGCCTGGGTCACTTCAGACATAACCACTGAAGACCTTGATCTGCCTTCCTTAGCCCCAGATGCCCTGGCCCTTCATGCCCCTTCAGTGAGCATTTATCCCAGGAATATCAAGGGAAGGCTAAGTGCCGAGAGCTAACCTGGGTGTTAGGGGATAAAGAAGCCAACAAAACTCCTGCCTTAAAAAGCCCGGTTGGGCAGAGAGACAAAGAGAATGCTCGTGACCTCAGGACCCTGTGGTAAGTGGCTCTAGCAGGGGCCCCGCCCTCAGGAAAGGCACACTTCTACTCAGGAAGCATAGCAGGCACCAGCAGAGAGCACTCCCAGGGTGGGGTTTTACAGGAAGAGAAAGCAGGCACACAGACGTGAATGGTGCCCAGGAACATGGGGCAGGAGAGGGGGCAGGTCCTTCAGAATGTCTGTAGCTCAAAGGGCAAATGAGGAAATCCTTTCATCTCAAAAGAGGAGGAATCACTGAAGGATTTTGAGTTGGAAAGTGCTTTAATGAGGTTTGTGTTTTGAAAAGCAAGCAGCAAAAAGAAAACTGTAAGCCATGACCCAGAGCCCAGGTCCTACGCACCAGGGTACCTTTCAAAAGTATGAGACAGGTGCTGGTGAACAACACTACGCTAAGATGGTCAGAGCAGATACTAATAACTGAGGAGCAACTGCACCGGCCAAAGGGACCAACATCTACCTCCCGTGTAGTCTTTACACCGCCGTACTTATGATTTCGGAATCTCTTTATTACGACTGAAAATTAAACAAAGATAAACATACAGAAATTCTCTGTATTTTTCCTTTTTTTTTTTCTTTGGGTGGACAACATATAAAGGAAGGCAATTAATTCTATAAATTCTAAATTTCTTCTTCTGAAATAGGGAGCACATAAAATATACAAAGACTTGCAAAATACCAAGAGGTCATTAGGTCTGTTTCTCAACCTAATGAAGTTGGGCACTTAAGCCAAATCCCACAGATTTGAAGCACAGAAATGTGTAGGTACTTCAAAATCAGGACATGAAAATATACACAGATTCTTGGTTCTGCAGAGTAAAAACATGCAGTGCAAAACTGCAGTTCTATTTTCCAGAAGGAACACTAGACCCTCCAATCCAGGCAGTTAGTACGGGGATAAACACGCTCAAACAAGGCCCCAAAGAGTTCGTCCATGTCGGCCAAATTTCACACAGCGCTGGAGTTTTCCTCTGGCGCACAAATCAAGACCATCCCGACAAAGCACCGATTCCATGTTTGTTTTCACTGCGATCGCCAGGAACATAAAACGTGAAACCACGTTTTGCATTGCGGTAATTTCTAGACCCTTTGTCTGGGAAAACTCTCTGATGAGCTGCACAGCTGGCGCTGCCAAAGGCTTCGTTCCAGACAGAAACGAACGCCACGCAGGAGAGAAACTGCACAGAACCCACGTCTGGGGATATATGTGAGTTTCAGGAAGAGCTCCTTGTTCATCCCTCTATTACCTTTTCCCAATTTGGGCTGTGGTCCAGCTCCACTGGTGCCAACACTGTGGATTTTATCCAAGACGAAGCCAATATTCAAGGCTGCCCTGACTTTGTGCTTTCTCGGCCCACCTCCTGGACACCCCCACATTCAGAGATCATAGGCCTCCCTCGCATTTCATAAAAAGAAATATTGCCTGGAGACTTTACTTTTTGGAAATGGACTCCTCACTGTCTTCACATTGTTTTCTTAAAAATCCAGGGCACTGAATTTCTGACGGCTTTGCAGACCTGTCCCCACAAACCCTCCTTCACTGACTTCTCTTTAAACAAATCGTGCTCAGTGGAGGTTCCCAGCTCTGAGTATGTTCTTTCCACTGTAACTTTTCTCAAGAAGGGAGAAAGGCAGACAAGAGTTAGAGGCTGGCATGGGAAAAACGCAGCCTGCCTCTCGTATACACAGTTCCTGTTACCCACATATCAAGCACCTTGATCATTGGACAAGACACAAAAGGAGATACCGTACAGGTAAAGGATAAGCAAACCAAAACCTTATTTTCTACTTCTGCTTACTGTTTTTATATGTCTAGAGCTTCCAAAATGCTTGGCTGAAACATTCTGTGTACCAATAAGTTATTTTGACACATAATTTGAATTCCAATCATGTCTTATTTGACATGTGCAGTTTATTACATCAGCTCACATTCAGTTGATGTCTGTCACCAAAACAAAACTTATGGACACAATAATTTTCCTTAAGTTCGCAGAGTCCTGGATCTGGGAATGAAATAGGTCCCATTCAGCCTACAGGCATTAAGGGAGACTTCATTTTATACACCCTTGTCTCCAGAAAAAAGCAGTTTACCTTCCTTTAAAATTTCTGAAGGGATGAGTGCTTAATACTCTGTCGTGCTAAGGATATCCCCGGTGTCTCACTCTAACAATGAGAGAGGTTTTGGGGTTTTTTTAAATTCCTAATATTTAACTTAAATCATCAAGTTACTCCAGGAGCCTAATATGTGTTTTAATGCTCTCTACCCAAAGCTCCTATTACAGTGCCTGGCACATAGTAGGTGATCAGCAAATATTTAATGAATACACACAAGAGAAAAATAAAGATTGTAGGGAAAGAGGGAAGAAAAGAGAGGGAGAAAAGGAAGAGTGAGAGAGAGAAAGGAAAGAGACAGAGAGAACAAATAAATACTAAGAAAGGTCAAACGTGAATTCAAAACTTGAGAAATTAACAATAGAGTAGCAAAGACATGAAATGTAATGTAAAGTAGACACCAAGAAAAATATTAAAGGGCCACAGATAAAATGTTGGAGAAATTCAGATGGAAGTTATGCAACTTCTAGGTAGGAGAGATCAGGAGCATGGGGTAATGTGAAGTCAAGTTGTTTAAGGGGAGAATTGACTATGGGATGGGGACCCCTTAGTGTCCAGGCTTGTATAGTGATACAGCAGAAGTGTTACTAATGATTTAAGAGAGTATTTGAATGAGTAAGTGCCTAAATGAATGAACAAGTAAATAAACAAACAAATGAATTAGCTTAGACCTGGCATTTTCAAGATAAATGAAGAACATGACTATGGTTTCTATAATCCATCTGCTGACGTCAACAGCAGACTACATATCCCTCCCCCTGCCCTCTCTGACTCTGAAGGATGTTATGAGAAACCCTTCTCCCACCAAATTAGATCTACTTGAATAAAAAAATGAATGGCAAAATTTTAATTATTTCACAGTGTTTGCACGTCATTTTATTTTAATCCCAGGGATATGGGATATAAATATGAGATAACTTGCTATTTTTCCTATTACTAGCAAAGTAATCCAGTATTTTTGCCTTCCCTGCCTTTCTTTTTATTTCTAATATTTTTTAACATTTAAAAGCCTATGTGCTCCCCACCACTTAACACACATACACGTTGAAGACTGGCTGACCGATCTGTCAGTGAGGCACTCTCCCGCTGCCTTTTATGGCTGAGTTATTTCTATTAAAGAACTAAGAAATAGGACACACAGCTGCACAACTGATTCTGGCAGAAATGTTAACTCTGGAATAAGATGGATAAAACAAAATCGGAACTAAAGCCAGTGGGATTATGAAAGCGTTAGCATATGGCTGGCAGTGGTGGAAATCTCTTCTGGCCCATGAGTTTATTGAAAGTTATATTTGCTAGAAAACAACCTCACCACTGTCATTAAGTTCTAATTGAGTTTTTAGTCAATGGTTGTCAAACTTCCAAAACCACGTAATGACTTTTCTCATACTGAAGTTCAAATGATTTTCAAACACACTTCGGAGAAACTTTAATCTCTCTCATGCAAGAACTCAATCACAAATATGCCCAACAGCTTTATTTGTAACAGCCCCAAACTGGGAACTACCCAAATATCCTTCGATGAGTCAATGTTTAAACACTGTGGTACATCCATACCGTGAAGGACTACTCAGCAATAAAACAAAAGTACTGATATGCACAACAACTTGGATGAACCTGGAGGCAATGATGTTGAATGAGGAAAAAGTCAGTCTTAAAGAAGTACACACTCTATGATTCCATTTATGTAACATCTACAAAATAACAACACGATAGAGTTGTAGAACAAGTTAGTACAACAGTTGCCAGGGGTCAGGACTGGAGGAGAGGGGACGGGAGTGGCTGTAGAGTGATAACATGAAGAAGGCACATAGTAACGGTACAGCAGAGTCTTCTGATTGGGGGGCGGGGGGGGTCATGATACAAGGTACACCTGTGCCAAAATCACACAGAGCTACACACATGTGAATGAGCATGTGCATAACTGGTGAACTGTGCATAAGCGCCAAGGATCACACTAATGTTAACTGCTTGGTTTGGACATCAGACTATAGTCATGGAAGACAGTTATTACCACCGAGGAAGGCTGCAGGGTAGGGGCACAGGACTTCCCTGCACATGCACACCTAACCTCCCACGAGTCTATCATTGTCTAAAAATAAAAAGTTTTAAAAATATGCAGTCCATTCATATCAGGGGATGTTCCATGAGATTTATCTGTACTAAGTCGAAGAGTGTTCAGTCCTGAATGCAGAATAAGGTACAAAATAAATGCTTTTGTTGAAGAAAAGAAGAGAGGGATGGAAAAGGAAGATGTACAATCATCCCTAGTAGATCTAAAATTGATGAGAAACCCGATTTGGGGAACAAAGTTGTCTTAAGTTTTCAATACACCGTTACACAATGGGTACATTGTAAAGTAGTTGAGCAAATTAAAGAAATATATATGGCATTTAGTAAGGGGCTCAAGAAATAGTAATTCTTTTCCAATAATTAAAAAGAAAAAGAAAATTCTCAATCATTTTCTTCTCCTTTCCTTATTCCCTTTTTGCATGACCTTGCTTCTTGATAAAATAATCAGTCCCCCTTCACAGCCATCAGAGACAGCAAGAGGAAACATACAATCAGAGCTCATCTCCGTGGGCACCTCTGTTGTCAGCGGGCCTCCGTTCACTCCCTGAAGCCCCGAGTCACCGTTCTGCAAGCTCCCAGGAGCACAGGGCCCCATACACAGCTCGGGGCTCAGCCACAGGGCCGAAATGTCGCAGCATATTCCTAAGAGCCACACTTCGGACATTGAACTCCAAACTCTCTACCTCTGTCTCCTTCCCAAAGTAATTGCAATCTCACTTCTCTCGGTGAATATAATCCCCCTTTTTTCCTTGTAGTGAATTGTAATGGCCTAAACAGATGGCAAACAGAACACTAGCAAAGTGATGTCTTCAACTACCAGCCCAAATAGGGAGTCCATCCAGGGGGCTAACATGGAGCAGTCACACAGGTCAAGGACCAGCAAAGCAGAAAATGGTCCCAGAATTAACCAACAGAGAGGCAAATATCCCAGAATGCAATGGTCCTTGCCGACCTCCAGAGCCAAAGCAGACAGAGCAGCACACTAAGAGTCATCTTTATAGGCCTGACCAGTATGGCTCAGTGAGTTGGGCATCATCCCACAAAGTGAAAGGTCACCAGTTCGGTTCTGGTAAGGGCACATGCCTGGGGTGTGGGCCAGGTCTTTGGTGTGGGCATGCAAGAGGCAGCTGCTCAGGTGTTTCTCTTGCACACTGATGTTTCTCTCCCTCTCTTTCTCCCTCATTTCCCCTCTCTCCAAAAATAAATAAAATCTTTTTTTTTTTAAGTCATCTTCAGAATGAGTGACCATTTTTTCAGAGAACACTTTCCCATCTCTAAATGCACCTACTCATTTACATTAATTTGCATGCCAGACATCAAAAAGATAGTATAAGAGAGAGGTCAGGCACAAGGTCAGGCCAAAACCCAAGGTCAGGGTCCTGGTGGGGGTGGAGCAGAAGGGACAGGGTGGTGGCGGGCGGGGGTGGGGGGTAACAATGGGAGCTGGGTAGAGTTAGCAGGACCCAATGGGCAGTGGGGCATGAAGATGGTAATTAGGGGCCTGTATGTGCTCAGCGCCTTAACACATCACTGGAACAGCTGCCTGCTATACTCAGAACAGGCGGAGCTAATGCTAAGCAAGGCTGGCCAAGGCTTCCAAAGCAGGACAGACAACCAGAGGAGCCTGGCAGAAGTGGGCGGTGCCAGGGATGGCCAATTCCAACAGTGTCAGGAAGGAGGCAGAGCCATGCTGCAGAGGTTCACCATCGGGAGGGTTCCGCTACGGTGCAAAGAGGCTGGTTCAGGACGATCGTTGGCTGACTCAGATGAGCTCGCCCATAATTACTTATTGAGCACCCACTTTATGGACGTGCTTCCCAACTCGTACTTTTACAGCCAGAGGTCGCCCAGTCGAGATGCAGGCCCTGCGCCCCGGCTCTGCTCACAGGGGGCACATTCTCTTCTGGATCCTAAGGAGGGGAATCAGCACACCTACCTAGCTGTGTCTTTCCAGGCCAGCCAAGTTCTGGCAGCTTCTGTTTCCTTACTTTCCCAGGAATTTGCTGTGCTAATGAGGGCCCATCTGACAGCTGGTTACACAAGCTGCTCTCAGAAAACAAAATCTGCATGTTGAGGAAACCAGTACAACACACATACACATACACACACACACACACACTCTTTCTCTCGCTCTTCCCAGTACAATTCAGAAACCATGTTGAGAATGAATCCAGCCCCAAGCGGAACCAAGGCAGCCTCCGGCTTAGACTCAGCATTCCCACTTTTTCCTTTGCCAAATGCACAGCCTACACTTCCGTTCGCCCACTGAGCAGAGCTGGCCACAGCCTGCAGCTTTAGTGAAACACTGGTACCCCATCGTCTGGTCTGCTATCTCCCCATATCCCTTGGGTAGCCACCACAGAAGGGACTTGCTGTCATCTCAGACAATCAAGGACAGACCTCGGTCCTCTGAGAACGGCATTCTGCTGGTCCAAGAGAATTCCCGCTGACCCACTCACTGGTCTGGTCAGATTAAAGCGATCCTTTAACCGTTTTTTGAAAATCACCCTAATGGTGCTTAACATGTGTTAGATAATTTTACTATATATTTAATCCTCCTAATGACCTTATCTTTCACTAATGAGAAAATGGAGGCCCGGAGAGATTAAATAATGTGTTTCAAGCCCCAAACGGACGCACAGCAGAGCTGGAAGTTGAAACACCTTCTCGTTGACACCTTCTCCACAGTATCTCTAGTGCACCCACTCTGAGAAAGGAGACATTGGTGTGGAGTTGGAATATCATGAAATGATAGAAATATCAAGGGCAGGTTCCTTTGTCATATGAGGAAACTGAGGCACAAAGGTATAAAGATCTTGTCCACACAGTGTAGCTTATCTTGGGGGGACTAGAACTCAGGGCCCCTGACACCCAGCTTAGTGATCATGGGTTCAAGGAAGAAGTTGAATCTGACCAGGGTCTTAGTGAATGAGTAGAGTCGACAGAGTTGGCAGGACGCAGGAAACAGAGGCAAGAACAGTGTGGATGTGTGCTGTGAAGAACAGGACCCCCAAACCACAGGGTCCAAGGGCATGCACACAGATGTGGCAATGGGAGGAGACAGGGCAATGAAACTCTGTAACCAGACATGCTCACAGGGCACCGGAGAGTGGAAGCCATAGGTTTGTATCCCAGGAGCACCCCTGCTTGGTGGAGAAATATCAAGAGGTTGTGAAATGAGTTCCCTACTCCTAGAAGTAAGAATAGTTGCGAGGCTGTCTGACCTGGGGCACCACCCTCCACCACAAGCTTGTTGCTTCACCACAGAGTGAACAAGATGACATCCGAGGTTCCTTCCAGGGCCAAAGCTCAGACAAAAGAACAGACACTTCTGCTTAAACTGACCCTGGCGGTGTGTTGAGTTATAATCACATGTTTACAGAAATGCAGGAGGCTGCAACTGCTTAGAAAAGCCACGTGCTGTCCTGGAGAGAAGAGGCTACCTCCGGGTGGTTTTTTGTTTGTTTGTTTTTTTGTTGTTTTGTTTTTTGGAAGAAGAATGGAGACCCCATGGAATAAAAGAAAACAAAGCCACTTGCTGTCACTTGACGACTGTCAGGCTGTGTCCCAGGTCAGCAGGGACTTCACAGCAAGCCCAGGCTGCTTTTGTTTGGTTAGAAGTGTCACTATCAAGAATTTCTCACCCCCTGCAAGTTTTCCCATCTCTCTGCCACCTGGGCATACCCAGCTCCTCACAACCCCAAGGCAAGAGTCAAGTTCACTGTGACTCCATTCACGGTGGAGGGTGTGGCAGACAGCAGCTGACAACACAGCAGGACCTCCAATCCCCAAAGGCACATGTAAAGTACAGGAGGTATGCATAATAAAGACAAGTGATGGGACTGGAGGGTACAGATAACTCTGGAAGGGATGATGAGTCTATTCTCTTGTAGATGAAAATCCACCATCCTGTAGTCACATTATAAAAATGAGAAAGAGACAGACAGTGCCTCTCAGCCACCTGCACACCAACCTGTGGAGCTTCACTATTCAAAGAAGGGTCACAGACCGGGGGCATCAGCACCCCCATCAGAAAGCAGGAAGAGGAAGGAATCAAGGGTCTGTGGCCTGACAGAGGGAACTGGAGCTTCTGGGTTGTCCCCTCCCCCTCCCCCCTCCTTCCCAAGGATGGCTCAATCAGATGCCACATCTCCTCGTAAACCTCACAAACAGGAAGAAAAGCTGTTTTATACCAGCAGAGATTTGTGCCTGGCACAGAGATGCTTGCCTGGTGTGTAGACCCCCACCCCCGCCACCCCGCAGCTGGGGAAGAGGAGGCTCAGCAATTCGATCCTTTTCCTGGGCACAGTTTTAAAGTCTTCATTCTCTACAGAGGTTATTTTCCTTTTCTCCCTCAGGCATGTATGTTCATAGTAGCCCCTCCCTGGTCATGCTCAGCTTCAAGCGCACAGGAAAAACGAAACAGGCATTACCAGATGTCCAAGTATCCACAGAGAATGACTACCATCAGTACTGAGGATGAACATAATGCAAACACCAAGCCATAGCCCACTCCAACCACCGGATCCCAAGGTCCCAAAGTCAAATAGAGAGGCAGGAGAATGTGGAAGTTAAGAGTGAGCGGTCAAGAGCCAAACTGACCTCAACTGAAACCAAGCCCTACTATTTCTCACCCATAAAATTCGGATAATCATAGCACCTACCTCAGAGGGTGTATTAAATTAGAAGAGATAAGTTTGGAAAGCACTTACATCCAAGTACCAGGAATATAGTAACTATAGTGTATTATTTGCTATTATTATTTTTATTATCAGTCATCATTATTTCAAAGCAAAGTTTAATTTCTCCTCGGCCTAGCTTGTTTGCTCGTTTATTTGTTTTGAGATCTACACCACTGGTATAGATTTAAAAGTAGGAGAATAAAGAAGTAATATTTTATTATAAATGTTTATTATAAATAATTTAGAGCCCCCAAACTGAATCCCCCAGGGAAGTTCCCATTTCCCCTGGGGGAGTAAATATCACAACTCTTCTCCCTTTAGATGAGCTATCAAAAGCCAAAACGTCATACATTTGAGAGTTTCCATCGCTAAAGACTCAGGAGTTGGACATTCCACCAGGAAGAAACTGTATGAAATATGTCAACAGAGGCAGTTCCTGCCTTGGACAGTGACAGGCACCAGCGGCCAGTGAGGAATTGGGAACGGCAACCCTGCATTTCAGCTACAATGCACCCGGTCCGTCGTGAAATCTGGCATGAAGAGAGAGACACTTCAACTTGACTCCATTTGGTAATGAGCCCCAAGGACAGCCTGGCTCCCTCAAGGAGCCCCAGAGTAGGGGCAGCTCAGAGAAAATTCAACAGACTTAGGCAGTGGGCTCCTGTTCTCTGAGCTCAGGCCAGCCTCACTGCTACCACTGATCACAGCTTTTCAAAACAGGGACTCCTCCACTCCCATAGAATTTCTTCAGAAATGACCTTTCTTCTTATAAATGGTGTTCCTTTGTCTGAGAACCTCATATCCAAGAAATAAGGACCAAGAAGGAGGCATCTAAGCCACCAGTCAGCCCCATTTAGTCATCCATCTGCTCCAACATACTCATCCTGTGGGTTTACTTGGGAAACAAAAATGAGTAAGTGGAGCTTTCCTATGAAGTTGCTTATGGGATGGTTGGGAGACAGACAAATAAGGGTCAAGTGTGATAAGTGTAACACCACAGGTATGGATGAGCCACCGGGGAGACACAGAGGAGGAGAAGTACTTAGAGGGAAGTATATCGCTTAGATGGTTATATTAGAAAAGATGAAAGCTGCAAAATCAATCTCTAAGTTTCATCTTAACAAGCTAGAAACTGCACTGGCCAGGTGGTACAGTAGGTTGGAGGCACCATCCCATACACCAAAAGGTTGTGGGATCGATTCCAGGTCAGAGCCCATACCTGGGTTGCAGGTCCCATCCCCAGTAGGGGCACCTGCGGGAGGCAACCCATCAATGTTTCTCTCTCACACTGATGTTTCTCTCTTTCTCTCCCCGTTCATCTCTCTCTAAAAATCAGCAATTAAAAAAAAATCCTCAAGTGAGGGTTGAAAACATTAAAAAAAAAAAGAAGTTAGTAACTTAAACCCAAAGTAGGCAGAAGAAAGAATAAACAAAAAGCAATGAAATATAAAACAAACAATACAAAAATTTAACAAAGACAAATGTTAGGTTTTTTTAAACATTAATAAAATTGATGAACAAGTAGCAAGACGGGTCAATAATGAGAGAACCCACAAATTACCAATATCAGGACTAGAAGAAGGGATATCACTGCAGGCATTGCAGACCTTAAAGATGTGGCAGCGTTCTACCAATGAATATCAGACACCAAAGAAATGAACAGATTTCTGGACAAACACATCTCACCAAGAATGACACAGGAAGACAGGGAAAGTCAGAATAGTCCTGTACCTGTATAAGGTAGTAGTGATCCGAGCGTCAGCAGCACCTGGGAACTTACGAAATGTAAAGCCTCCCAGCCCTTGAGACTCAGAATTGGGAGGAGGGGCAGGCCCTCAGCAAGTTGTGCACTTGACCCTTGAACAGCATGGATCTGAACTGCATGGGTCCACTTATATGAGGATTTTTTTCAATAAATACTGTAAGTGTATTTTATCTTCCTTATGATTTTCTTAATAACATTTTCATTTCTCTAGCTTACCTTATTGTAAGTACAGTATATAACACATATAACATACAAGATACATGTTAATCAACTGTTTATGTTGTCAATAAGCCCTCTGGTCAATGGTAAGCTATTAGTAGTTAAGTTTGGGGGGAGTGAAATTTATACATGGATTCTCAGCTGTGCAGGGATTGGCATCCCTCACCCCCCTGTTGTTCAAGGGTCAACTGTAGGACCTTCCTAGTGATTCCGATATCATTTAAGAATTCTTTGAATAACATCTTCCCACAAGAAACCCAGGCCTAGGTGGTCCCACTGATGAATTCTCTCAAACATATAAGAAAGACATAATTTCAGCCTATAAAAACTCTTTGAGAAAACAGAAGAGGAGGGAACACTTCTCACCATTACTTTTAGACTCTACTCCCTTTACCAAAGATGTAGGAGATTTCTTTTACCTGCCCTCTGATTCTTATTTTGAAGTGATTCCTGGTTTCTTTGGAATGAGCCGTTCTGACACATAAGCGTCCAGGTGGCCACACTGCATGCCCTCAAGTAGGGAAACGTCTCTATTCACTGCCCTCTTGTGTGGCTTGCAGCCCTGAGAGGAGCGATTACCCGCTTCTCCGTGAGGTAGCTAGCTAAGGCTCACAGCTGCTGGTGAGGGCGCCCGCAGCACCGTGATTATGCCCTACCCTTCACCCCCAAAACGTCCCTCCGACCACATCAGAGACTGGGACTCAGATACCAAAAGTGCTGATAAAAATCAACCACCTGCCCATGTTACTTCCTCTAAATAAATGCCAATACCACCTTTCTACATCTGGCTATTTTTTCTTACTCGTTCCTAAGTCTCAGCTCAGGTGTCATCTCCAACAACCTTTTCTGAACCCCAAACTGAGCACAGCACCCCTCCTCTATGCCTTTGCACCTACATCAAAAACTTATACTGAAATTGCCTGCCGGGCTTGCTATCCCTCTCCCACATGCCTTTAGCCCCTTGAGGGTAGAAACCACATCTTATTCCTTTTTAATTTTTAACATCACATAGTTGTTAGTAAACATATAGTAAAATGAAGAGTCAGACAAGCCAAAATCTACACCCATAAATAAAATACGCTTAACTTTATTTTACTCAATACTTTCGGTAGAACTCCCCCCTTTAAATCACTGGTGGGTGTGTTGGGGCCCTGCCCACTGACCTGTGCACCGCACAACTTCTAAAGGGACCAACACAGCGGCAGTGAACTGGTGACACTGCCGCTGACTCTTTGGCCACAACAGTTAGATTCCTTTCTTAAAGCTCTTTCTGCAGACCTACACTTGGTCTTCACAGCTTTGTTTAGATCAGTCTAAAGCACAAGACAGCAGCCCCTCCGCCTCTGCCCATAATTTGCTGGCTCTATTGCAACCACACCCCTAAGGTGAAACCCTGAAGAATTCATCTCCTGTACAGGCAGAAGAAGTCCTTGAGGGAAGCCAAGTTTTGCAGAGAGTTTTCAAGCAATCACTCTTAAAAACATATTTATTTTTAGAGCAAGGCGAAGGGAGGGAGGAAGAAAGGGAGAGAAACACCAGTGTGGGAGAGAAACATGGATCGGTTGCCTCTTGTATGTGCCCCAAGCAGGACATGGCCTGACCTAACTAGCAACCTGTGCTTTCTGGCTTTGTGGGACAACGCCCAACTGACTGAGCCACACTGGTCAGGGCCAAGCTCTCACTCTTAATTATGATGAAGAATGGCATTCTGTGGCCATTGATTTTTGCGGGGAGGAAGGGCATTATATTAACAGCTAATATTTATTAAGCATTTAATATATACCAAGAACTGGGTCATATACCACACATACATTGTCTCCTTTAATCCTTATCAACCACCCTATGAGTTAGGTGCTATATTAATAGCACCCTGAGAATAGGTATGCTTATCTGGCTGAAAAAACACAAGGTTAAGGAGGACGGAAAGTGAGATTTAAATTTGGGCCTCTCAGGTCCCAAAATCCACGCTCAGAGGGCCGGTCCCATTATTGCCTTGTGTGTAGCCTTCTGGTACAATTGTGCCCCTGCAATGTCTCATGCAAACCAACAGCAGTAGTAAGTCACCGATATCAAAAAGGGGGAACCATCACCCCACCGATCTAAAGATCAAAAGTAACCTTTAAACATGATTCATTTTCCAACAAGAGACTAATTTGGGGGAAATTTCTTTCTATTCAAAATAATGATGCTAAATGGGAAGCAATTTAAGCTTTACAATGGCTTCATCAGAGCCTCATCTGTCAAGTCCCCAAATTGTGCTCCCGGAACACATTTCTCAACACAGAGAAATCAGCAGGGGTAAAAAATGAGGATGTAAAGCAAACAGGTGAAAGTATGGGGATAGTGGGATCTAATGAGCATAAGCCATAGTCTTAACGGATAGCTGTGCGCATGCCCACCACCAACACCCTAACCGCCAACACCAATACCATCAGCACCACCATCGTCATCACCACCATCATCATCATTGCTGTTGTTATTATTAAGAAACTTTGTTACTATGTCCTCTGTAGGAACGAGGCTTCTGCTTATCCATGTAACAGGCACTGTGCACATTATCAAAAGCATTCTTTTTTCTATCTTTCTCTCTTGATAATGAGTAGGCAGTGGTGACTAGCAACTATGTTAATATTACTAACAACATAGTACACTGGAATTAGTAAAATTCCCACAAAGTAATGGCAAAATTTTTTGAAATTATGGGTTTGGCATAACAGCAGAAGGAAGGTCAGTCCACGCTGTACACATCAGGTTCTTAAGCTATTTAATGGCTGTGCTCATGCTAAGGAATGCTCAATTATGATCCGAAAGATAAAATACAAATTAAAGATTAAGAGACTCTCCACAGAAAGGTCAACCCGCGAGTCCTCCATTTGTATTTGCACCAGAGGGCAACTAGACAGCAGGGGCAGTCCTGTCCCGGGTGGCGGAGCACTGCACTCACAGACTGGCAGCAGGGGGTCTTGCCCTTGGACTCCAGACAGAGCCACGCTGTCAGAGCCACTGCCCTGGCTACCGGGCCTGCGTCATTTCAAGGGCCATTTTTGTTGTCTGGGGTATGAGCAGGAATCCATTCTGATCTCGGGGCTCACTCTGTAGCCACTCGTTTTCACTGAAATGACTATGACAACTTACTTTCCGTACTCCCACAGGTACGGGATGGGGCTTCATGTACCAGGAAATTTGCTTGGGTTTACTGCCTCCTATGTAATAATATGCAATAACATCGAAGTGTTTCTTTTAATACCCGCAAATTTGTGCTTTTTCAGGGATAATAGAATATAACAGCATGGAGACTTACGATTTCTGATTTGATTCAGGATAGAGTATACTGTATTTACATAAACCAAACAATATTCCCCCTTCCAGACAATGTCAAAAGCTCTTGCAATGCATGAGTAAAAGTGATTCAAAATTTTTTCCTTATAAAATATAAAGGCATCTAATACACCTGTCAAATCGTATGTCAACTACAAAAACTATGAAACGAAATTCATAAATCTGCCACATGAACAATGAATCATAGGTCAAAATAGTAATGTTAAAATAATACTCTATACATTTACTAAAAACTACTCTAGAGATCCACTAAAAAAATACTCTGCACGTTTACTGAAAGCCAGGAAGCGCACTTCATGCTTTCACTCATCGCCTCGTTTAACCCGTTCCACCACCGTCTGTGTAAGTGCTGTCGGCTTCGCTTCCCTACAGATGAAGAAAGTGAGGCTGCGAGCAAGTTTTCTCAGCCTCGACACTGTCGCCGCCTTGGAGCAGATAATTCTGTTATGGTGGAGATGTTCTGTGCGCTGTAGGATGTTTGGCAGCGTCCTTGCCCTCCATCTACATGCCGGTAGGACACCCCAGTCCCAGACGTGACAACTGAAAATGCCTCTAGACGCTGCCAATATATCCCCCTTGTGTCAAAATCACTCCCACCTGAAAACCCCTGACTTAGAGAAAGCAAGTCATTTCCCGAAAGTCACACACTTAGGAAACGGTAGAGCAGAAATTAGAAGCCAGGCAAGCTGACGGTAAAGCGCAGGCTGTCCACCACTGATACACAGTGCTGGTCACTCTGTGATAGTTTAAAGAACATAAATTTTTCTCTCAAAATAGGAAACTAAAAATGAAGATGAATAATGAGTGCCTTCCTGTAGAAAGATCTTCCATGACCACACTGGACTGGACCCTTCCACTCTGGGTTCCTAAGGAAGGCCCATGGTCCAATGGCTATCGTCCTTGCACAGCCTGCTCCCCTGCCCCACCCACCCCAACCTTCTTTCCGTCCTGTTACAGGTGTCCCAAAAGACAATCACCAATCACTTGGTAAGGCTGACTCCACCCTTCAGTAAATAAGATGGAGTCCCTGGCCTCAAGGAGCCCCTAAAGAACAGGGCCTATCTGCTTCCTGCCAGCTCCCTTGGCTGGCCCTAGACCATCTCAAAGTCCGGCCCCCCTGCACAGTGGCCAGTGAACTCTGGTGCTGCTCTGAGAGACTTCCCAAGCCCGCAGTGACTGAGCACTTTGCACACGCCAAAGACTTCCTCTGTGCGCCACATAAACCGTCATCCTGGGCTCCCAAGAACCCTAGAACGCAAGTATTATTATTTCCACTTGACCAAGAAGAAACTAACGGTCTGTTAAGTAGGGGAACCTACCCAAGCGTTGCACAGGATTTGTGCCAGGCCTCAGATTGCAACCTAAGTGTTGGTGACTACGATCCACAGCTCCTGACCCAACTTTATGCCCTTCTCATGTTGTGGATGAACAAAGACTACAGATGTGCCTCTTCCAAAGCGTGTTCCAGCTTAGTCTATTCCCTCCAGCTTGTTTGGAGATCTTCTTTTGGGTTCCGCTCCCCTGTCATGACCAAATTATGGGGATAAACAATCTGGAGCTGAGCGTGATTCTCCTTGTGGAGAGGCAAAGGCAAAAATTCAGGCAGTGACCCCATGAACTTTGAAAAGGCTTTATCACATGAAATCAGAGGACAGAAAAATACAGAACAGGTTTCCTTTTATCTGATTCAATTTTTGTTATTTACTTTTTATGCATAAAGAGTTACATATTCAGGTATGACTAATTGCATCGCTTCGAGCACTTTAAGCTGTAAAGTACAAAAATAGGCAATTTTGAAAAAAATAACCTGGTGGTGGGGGTGAAGGATCTTCCCCCCTTCAGTCATATTATTTAAACATAGTTTGTTTTTTTTTTGAGGGTTTTTTTTTAATCTTCATTAAACTTTCCTGAGAGCTTTAACTTTGGGGTTGAGGTCAAATTTGAAAATTTCCAAGCATAAAATATGCTGATGAGAAAAATAAAACAACTGATGGAGTGGGGAAAAGAAGTCCAAAAGGAGTATCTTTCTGACCCTTTGATTTTATTCAGCTTTGGGCGGCCTCCTGGGAGTGGGGAGGTTCCACAGCTGTAACAAGTGATGTAACCACGAGGGTGGAAAGGGCTCAAGAAGCTTTTGGCGTCTCCAAGACCCGCCTTGAAGGCCTGGCCCCACCACTTACTTCCCTGCTTTGCGACCGCAGTCAAGTCACTCACATGCCCTGAGACCCTCTCCTGTACAACAGGGTTGCTGTGAAGATTAAATGAGACAATGCGTGTGGCGCACCTGGTGCACAGTAGATGCACAAGGAATTTAATCAACAGGGTGCCCTTTAGACACGTCTATGTTTTTGTCAGCGTTTGTGATCTGGCAATTGTCCCTTTAATGGGCTTCTCATGATTAGCTCGCATTATTTGGGTGGAATTAGGAGTGTCTAAACCAAGAGTGATCTAGCTGGTGGCCAAAGGCCCATCATTACAGGGCCAGACGCTGTCACTCACCCGGGGGCACCGTGCTCATCGGCACCATTGCTCCTTGCCCGTGATTCGGTCACAGGGCACAGAGCGTTTACCATCACAACAAAAGCCGTTTAGTGGCTGGGCTTTCTTGCGGGAGGGAGGACCTCAGGAATTCCACTCAGAGAATATCACTTTGGAGGCCAAAGGAACCAAAGAAGTCCTCATGCTGAACCTCATCTCCTTGCAGACGAGAGGACACTGGGGCCACAGAGGAGAATTTTGGCACAAAGTTCTAACTGGTTCTTAATCTTTCCCCTACACCAGTGGTTCTCAACCAGAAGTAATTTTACTCTCTGGGGGCCATTTTTGGTCATCACAACAAGGGGAAGGGGGCCTGCTACCGGCATCTAGTGAGTAAAGCCAGGGATGTTGCTAAACATCCTACTATGCACAGCGAAGTCCCCACAATGAAAACATGAACAGTGCCAAGGTTAACAAGTCTGACTGTACTGTTGGATCCAGTGCCTCCATGGACTCCAAAAGCTGCTGGAAGTTGGACTTGGCCCCAATTTAGAAGCTCTCAACAATGACTGAATCGACCGAGTCAATTCTGCCTCTGGAGTGTCGCAGGCCACTGGGATGAGGAGGGATTTAGAGACTTGCCTACTCAGGCATTTTACAGTCTGGGCTTAACTTCTGAAGCACAGTTATATCCCCAGCATCAGTGCTCCTAAAGTCTTAAACAGACAGGTCAGTCTTACTGGAGTCTTACCTTACTGGACAATCTAAGAAAATGATTCTCACAACTATTTTGGCAATACACTACAGAACAAATGGTGTGCACCGTGCAGTTATCAAATATTCAGACTAACGCACCTCAAACAAATACATTCGACACTGCACTTAATATCTCCAGGATTCTTGGTTCGCATGGAGGAAAGACAGAAACTGAAGCACTGATATAGAACAAAACAACGCTCGGAGTTTCCTCTCAACGCTAGAGTTCCGTGTGGGAAGAACTTAAAAAGAAAGGAAACTCAGAGTCAGTGACCCAAGCAATTATGTACTTCCTGATCCTTGCCCTGACTGCATGCCTTCTGGCTCGCGGACCTCACAGGACTCCACCCTGGCCAGCGGGGGGGCCAAATGGAGCCTGAATGTGGGAGTATATGGTGATCTGCAAAATACTGATGAGTCGCTTATCAATCTGAGTTTATTTACCCACCACAGTTCCACCTGGAAATTCTGACTATAGTTCTGACCCATGGTAGAAATATATGGAGCATCCCAGTCTTGTTCACTCATAAATTCAATCCACATTTAATAATTATGTCCAGGGCACCGTGCTTTCGGAGAGCATATTCCCTCCTCAATAAAATCACAATGATGTCAAAAGAATAACATGCACCCAACTAACTCTTGTACACAGAATCAGTACAGCAGTAATTGGAAGAACAAGACCTCTTTTAGGGGGGATGATCAAGAAGGCTCCATGGAACAAAAAACGGCATCTGAATTGGATCTTGAAGAAGAGATGGGATTTCAGCAGGTAAAAATGAGAACATCCACAACACCAGAAAGACTATTAATGAATATAGGCTGATAGAAAACACAGGGCAAATCTGGTAGGAGAGTCTGGGAGGCCTGCAACTTGACTGGAACTGAGCGGGGATGGAAGGCAGACAGAGACAGAGGCAAGGCAGGAACACTGAGCTGCCATGGAGACAGACGCAGATACCTGTAAAATCCTAGACATGAAGATAGGTCTTCATTAGCCAAAAGGAAGCCAGTGGAGGTTGGCTTGGTGGTGGTGGTCTTATTTTTTAAACACACACAGCACAACCAGAGACCCTGTGGACAAAGTAATCAGACACGGGTGGGCGGAACGAGAGGATGAAGAAGCAGAGTAAACAGAGGGGTTAGGCCCCTCTTGGAGCATCACCCTGTACACAGAAGGGCCACGGGTCGATTCCTAGTCAAGGCACAGACTAGGTTGCGGGTCTAATCCCTGGTTGGGGCACAGATGAGAGGCAACCAATCAATGTTTCCCTCTCACATTGATGTTTCTTTCTCTGTCTCTCTCTCTCCCGCCTTCCTCTCTCTCTAAAAGCAATAAAAAAAATGTCCTCAGGTGAAGATAAAAAATTAAGAAAAAACAGATGGTTAGGAGGCTACTCAGCACCCTAGGAGATGGGTAACGAGACTGGACCAAGATCATGGGAATGAAAACAATGAGAAGGAAAAGCCCACGACTTGTATGAGAGACTCATTACCATGGGTGAGGGCGGAGAAGAAAAAGTTAAAGTTGAAGAAACACGCAGGACAGAAAAACAAATAAAGTGACTCAAAAGTCTGGATCCTGGCTGAGTGGGAGAACAGTAGCAATTATCAGACTTGACAGTGGAAGAGAAGAGAAGACTGAATTGTGCCCAGATGATCCTCTGACTCAGAAAATGACAGCTCAATGCCAAGGTCATTCCTGCTACTAATATCTAAATATATACTACACCGACTCAGTTCTTGAGCTGCTCCCTACATCTCAGCACCCTCTCTCAGCCTATCTAATTCCTAACCCCTGCGACACAGGGTCTACCTCCCTCTACCTGCAGCTCAGACTCTTGCTGACACAGCAGGAGAGTGACTGAGCAAGGCACGTGTGAGTGGCAGTTGCCTGCTACTCTGAACTCTGGCCAAACTATCTGTATGGACTCTCTCACCCTCCTTTCTCCCCTGGCTATGTTTCACCTGAAAGCACAGTTTTTATAGGTCTTTTCCCATGTTAACTTCCTTGGACATTATCTTTTGTGGGATAATGTGTCCATCTGTGAGCTGTGTTCTAGCTGGACCACTTTGCTGCTCTTTCAGGTCTGCCCTAACATCCTGCCCTTCACCGCAAAATTGCCCTGATGTGCTTGGGAATCTTGGAATGTAAATGGGACATATTTTCATAGCTGATGCACATGTTCTTACTACTTTGAGAAATTATCAGTCATCACAAGTATAGGAAAATGCTTTTCAAACGACTTGATTGTTCAGAAGACCCTTGGCTCTAAATATCAATACTGCAGAGGAAGTAGTGGTATGCAGGACTGGTTATCCATCAGTATGTAAAAACGTGTGCCTTGGTTTATCCAATCACCACTTTAACTTTGCAACAAGTTATCTAGCTGTCATATTTCATTGCAAAGGTTGAGGAAGGACAACAGCCCACTGATTCTGTGTCAATGATGCTGAAACAGCTTAGGAATTCACTAGTCTTAATACGTCCTAGGAAAGAAACGGGAGCACAATTCAGCAGAAGGTCCACCTGCTAACACAATGATGCCACTGCTTAGAAGGCAACCTTCCCAAAGGGTGACAGCCACTCGCCTTCCACCCCCACCCCCCAGACAATCTATTATTAACAGCAAAGGTGGTGGTGTTGTTGATGACTCATAAGTGTGCTGAGTCGTGAAGGCTGAGCATGGGCAGTTTTGATTGAGGGAATCATTTGCTGGATTTAATCAATTATTGGGCTCATCGAATGTGATTACTGAGCCACATAAAAGCCCAAGTGAAAGAAGGCATCAGACACTTCAGGGTTTGGGGGAGGAGCGGGGAGACGGGGGGCGGTGGAATAACTCCTTGTTTGCCTTGCAACAGAGAGAGGTCACTCTATAATCTACATGTGTGATATCCACTTAATTGATTATCTCACATATGCTTGTGTTCTGGGCTGTCTTCCTCCTAATACCTGGAATATTTTTGAGGCATTTGTCCCTTTGAGAAAGAAAAAGCCTAAAGAGTCAGCAAGAAGCAGGCTGACAGCTCTGGGGGGGGGGGGTGCGGTGTTAGAGGGATGGAGCAAAAAGGTAAAAGGACCCATGGACAACAGTGTGGTGACTACAGGGGGAGGGGACATAAGGGAAATAAATGGTAATGGGAAAAATGCAATTAAAAAACTTGGAAAAAAAAGAATCAGCAAGACATTAATGGGGAATGCCTGAGGGAGGGGAGGGGGGCTTGATGGAGATGGACAAAGGGAGAAAAATGGGGACAACTGTAACACCATAAACAACAAAATACAATAAATAAGGACATAATAAAACTAAAAAAGAAGAGTCAGCAAGACATACACTTTTAAAAGAATTAAAAACATGAAGAAAACAAAGAGACAAGATTCTGGACTACCCCACTAGACTTGAATAAGCCCACCCTTGCAAGCACCATGCAGAAAAAGCAATACTGTGGGCCGTCTCTGTGAGAGAGGGGAGCATATACCGTTAGCTCCTCCCGACAGGCCTAGTTGTTCCCAATGCCTTCGATGCCGACAGCTATTACAGCCCTTGCCATCCTCCGAGAAAACTGTTTTGTGCATGTGTGTCTAACCTACAAGCCTGTGGACCCCTTCACAAAGGCTATTTCTTACAGGCCTTATTTCCAGCATTGACTTAAGTGCATGGCGAAATAGTGAGTACGAAGTCAACTTTTGTTCCATTGAAAGATTTTTTAAAGCACTATGCAGGGGACTATCAGTATAATCTGATTATCGAAAAGATGAGAGATGCCTTTAGCTAAATTTAATTGCTCACAGAACTATTTGTACGTTTATAGAATAAGTAAATCAGATGGAGTCAGAACCAGAACTTGTACTTAAGCTATCTTCACAGAGCCAGGATTAATAACAAATAAACCAGCGGAAACCTCCACAGTCTAAAGAGGGTTTTGCTGTCTGATGTGGCTTAAAACTCCAACTCCTGATCACCTGACCGAAGTATGTCTGCAGTCCAGACACGTGAAAGCTAGACATGTGTCTGCAGAGGTCCCTCAGGTTTGTGGGTGTGTCTTTATTTTTACCTCTGCCTGTGCTGACCAATCAGCATTCCCTAGCATACTGAAATAGGGGTGTGAGTGTGTGTGTGTGTGTGTGTATGTGTGTGTGTGAAAAACACTTCTAACATAGCTTCAGCTTACAACACCACGTCTGATGGCAATTCCTTTCCTCAGAAGCAGCCCATAACTATTAGATTAGTTCTGGATAGTGGTTATTATTTTATACATGGTCTGATAGGCTTTCGCAAAGATATAAACTTCTCAAAGGCAAACCTGATGACTCGAAGCTGCAGCTGTATGAAAAATAACCTGATGAGACTTTCACGAAGAAGCAGGGTTCTTGCATAATCCTCTCAAGCTGTCAAATTTCCATTTCACCACTTCAGCGAATCTCCTGGAATGACTGGCCCCTGTGGACAAGACTCATTCATGGGGCAAAAGGATGGTTCCTCTTCCTCATGTTGATTGAAAGCCCAACCCAGGAAGGTTTTCTGCAGCAGGGTAAAGCTCCCGGTGCCCGGGCAAGCCCCGTGAAGAGTACTTATCATCCTTCTAGATGAAATTCTGGTGTCAGAAGAGATGCATGCATTTCCCTTAATGCTAAAAGGGAGACTGACTCACTGTCATCCAAACGTCCTCTTGGGCCACTAGGACCTGCCTGGGACTTCATGAAATATTTAAAGAAAGATCTCACCCTTGGTGGAGTTGTAATAGGATGATGATGACTTTGAAAGTTAGTGGATTTTTTTTCTTCAACATGCATTGAAAGGTAAGTACATATGTGAAATTAAATCAAACAGCAAAAAATAAATAAATAAATTTAAACAAAGGTAGATTATTTTTGTATCCTGGCCTGTCTTTGTACTGATGTCCAAAGCAAAAGTATGAGATCTCAAGTTTTTAACGTAACATCCATGTTATTTAGTTTTCCTTCATGAAGCCACCAGCTTTTTTTTTTACTAATTATTAACTGAAGACTAATTACATAACTACATTTAGAATTCAATTAAACAGTTGAGTCCCTACTAGTATACTTGTCCCTAATGTGTAAAAAAAAAAACAACCCCAGAATAAAACACAACTACCCCCAGGCCAAATAAAGCATCAAACAGACAAGCACACATTCAAACAGATCAGCATCTGACAGAGGGACCAAGATATACTTAAAAGTGTCTACCATTCACCAAATGAGGTATCCCCATACTCCAAATTTACGGATCCCTGGAAAAGGCCTCAAGCAAGGTCATTCTGAAAAAGGTTGAAGGTTTGGTACATGAAGAATTACAGAATTTGGTACTCAAATATCCTTCCATTAAGAGATGTAGTCTGTGTCACCACCTCTCAAATCTGGGCGGGTTCCGTGACACCTTGACCTGTGAGATAGAGAAGTGGCTCTGCCAGTTAAGAAACCAGCAGCTTCCACTCCTTGTCTCTGGGAACACGTGGCCTAGGAAGCCAGCTTCCCTGTGCCCTACCCTGAAAGAACCACACAGCAGGAAG
Organism: Desmodus rotundus; assembly: GCF_022682495.2. Taxonomy (NCBI): domain Eukaryota; kingdom Metazoa; phylum Chordata; class Mammalia; order Chiroptera; family Phyllostomidae; genus Desmodus; species Desmodus rotundus. The sequence goes on along the minus strand of NC_071392.1, from coordinate 9,016,120 downwards.
CCCAAGCTCCATGAAGACACCCTGGAGGATGTTAGCCATGTGGAGAGAGAGAAAACAGCAAGGAGCACCAGGGCCCCCACTTGTGAGTGAAGAAGCAGTCTTAAAAGTGGACCCCCATCACCAGCAGCCCCAGCTAACACCAGGGGGGCAGATTCAAACCACTCAGCAAAGTCCTTCCTGACTTCCTGACCCATGAAATTGTGAGCAAATAAAATCAGTTGTTTTAAGCCCTTAGTTTAAGGACGGTTCATCACTCAATGACAGATTATAGACATGGATCTATCTCATACGAAAATAGGTGGGTGATTAAAAATAGAGTTCAAACCAATCCTCTTTTAATTTGCACTTTACGTGACTTCAGTGAAGCGGGTGCAAGACAGTCTGGTTTGGGGTTTTTTTACATCAACATAATAAAAAATGCAACAGCATTCACGTCAGATGTGCAAAAATATGCTTTCAAAAATGATCAACATAGTCATTCGAAACGTGACAGGTTTGAGCCACTCTCCGGTAAGACTCCGTCTTGCTGCCCTTTCATCTCTCCTTAAAGCAAAACTGAGGCATCTCGGAACCATCTCGTGCCCCAGGGTAACCACATGTGAAAGTGATAAATTACCTTTTACTCTTGAAGACTACTATGCCCTCTAATTTGAGTGATTAATTTACATCCTGCTCAGTGTAACTACTGAGCCCAACGAACTACTACTATCCAACTACTACCATGAGCCCAACGAACCTGAATAAGAGAAAATTATTCAGCCATCTGTATAAGCTCACTGTATTTTGAAAAGTATAGCAACCTCTAGGAAGCTTTAAAGTGTAGTCTATTTACTCTCAATGGCTGTGCACCTCTATAATGCATATCAAATTAATACACCACTACTTTGGACTACTCACTTTATTTGGGATCCATAGGACATAGGAGATTCTGCTATGAGATGATAATCAAAAATAGGCTTTCTAAAATAATTGACATAGTAATTTCAAACTTGACTCATTAGAAAAGGTAACATCAAAGTGGGCCTCTGAAAGGTACCACTGTTGATACTTGTTGGCATTCTAATTGCATCGGTGATTCTTGATCTGAATGTGATCTGTTTAAAGCTAGAACACCAAAGTCAAATGCACTACAATCAATAAAAAGCAGACACAAGCCCTCAGACTAGAGTGTGGGCTTTGAATGCTTGGTGAACAATAGGTCTATGCAACTCTATTTGTTTGCCATATGCTTTCCAAACTCTTCTCAGTGAAACAGTGATGGAGGGTGATGATGGATGATACTCTTCTTTATTTGTTTAAAGATTTTATGTATTTATCTTTAGAGAGAGGGGAAAGGAGGAAGAAAGAGAGGGAGAGAAACATCAATTGGTTGCTGCTCATACACCCCCAACACAGGCATGTGCCCTGACCGGGAATTGAACCAACCAGTTTGCAGAATGATACCCAACTGACTGAGCCACACCAGTCAGGGCAGATGATACTCTTCTTTAAATCTCCCTTTCCATGGTAAAATCAAAAAGACAGTCACTGCCCTTCAAGAAATTTGAACCTATGCTTTGAGCTCAACAGCGCTTTGTCAGCGAACCAGGCAAAGGAGAATTTCAGGCAAAGGAGAACTCAAACACTAAAAAGTACAGTTCAAAACCAGTCTGTGCTCCCATCCATAAACCTCAGCACACACCACCACCCCACCCCAGCCCAACCCAGCCCAGCCCAGCCCCGCCCTTCTCTGGCCAAGGTTTTAGTAAAATCACCCAACAGCTCAGTGATAACAAGCTTTTTAGTCCACCAGGGACACTCTCATGGGAAGGAAGACACTTACTGAGCCACACTAAAGGCCTACAATCAATTTTTAATCACAACAGCTGTAGCGATCCAAAGAGAAAGCAGGCAACTCACTGAGAAGGAACCAGGAGACTGTTTATTACAAATGAACATCCACCAGGAGTCGAATTTGCAAAGAGTTGTGCCCCAAACGACTCGACCAACCAGCTGCCCCTTCTCAGAAAGAGGCTCTTACCTCTGGGACGTTTTCTTATATTTTCTCCTGTAGGAAAAGAAGCATAAACACACATCAGGAAAGGGTTGGCGGTAGGCAGTGGGTTAGAAAAGCTTTGGTGGGGATGGGCACGAGGGAACACTCTGCCGAAGGTGCTCTGTGAGGCCTGGGGGTCTCACAGTCCAGCTCGAGGTTTGGGATTATTGTGTTATTGTGCGGCCAGGTGCATAAAACCATAGCCTTAGCAGTGACAAACAGCAGCCCAAGAGCTCAATGGCTCTTCCTCCTATGTTTCCCCTTTCCCCTCAGAAGGCACTGTAGTATCTTGGCTGAGGTCAAGCTTTAAAGACAGCAAGATCCAGGTTCAAATCTCAGCCCTTCCATTTATCAGATTCATGGGGTTGTTGAGGAACAAATGACCAGCAGCTTATAAAGCATCTCCTTTGCTGGCATGTATTAAGTAGTCAATAGCTATTAGCTGTTTGTACTGTCACTGTTGTTACTATTACCCACACTGTGTAAAGTTGTGCCTTTTCAAAAGTAAATATACAATCATGCAGCTAAACCATATGATCAGACATGCAGGCTTCAGAAAAGGAAGAAGGGAGGAAGGGGACAATGAGAAAGTCTAGAAGGGGAAGCAGGAAGCCATGAGAGCAGCATTAGTACCATGCTGTGGGCTCAGTCTGGAAGGTCACTCCACCCCCCACCCCCAGGAAGCAGGAGCGACTGAGCTCTGTGCACCTCTGCTATTTACAGTGCTCATTTAGCCTCAGGCAAGGGTGTCTACATCTGTCAAGTGGGGTAACACCTACCCTGGATAGCTCACCTAGGTCAAAGTGGCTAGCCCATTCAAGGGGCAAGTGGCCATACAAGTTTCTTTTCCCAGCATCCCAATGTGGTTCATGTCCGAGTCAGGTTTTACAGACTCTGAAGACTCCCAGGAGAGTTTTAATAGGCTCTTCACTGCGGGGGATTAGAGGAAAAGCATCCTCCGGAAGTGCCATGCTTCCCAGGGGGCCTCAGTTCCACACCTACTTGCCCATTACAGTCACTGCACCCAGGAAGCCAAGCCACCGGTTTGCTAACAGAGCAGTGTTCACACTTCTAAAAAAGAAAAAAAAGTGTGGCTGTCTCAAACCCGGGCTCCCTCTAACCTGTTACACCTCTGTTCAAGGGAAGACACCCATGGCAGGGCTAGGGTTAAGTGACAAGGCAGCACACCACCCAGGGCCCCGGGGTGATCCTGCTGGACATGCAGGGGTCCCTGTTGATCTGAAGGACGCACACCGATGACAACCATGGCCCCAGGATAACGAGTTAATAGGACACGTCTTTTCTCTTGTAAGAACTTTCCATGTTTTCTTTTTAAAAGGAGCGTTATGAATAGAATTAGAAAAAAACAAGAACTATTCAGACACCTATATATACCTAGTCACATATGTAGATACACATACACATATAGCACTGTATGAGTATATGGAGATATTTACATGTGTAATTGTATCATATACATAGGGAGGGGTCCGCTAACTGCATTAGCTATAAAGTGGGAATAATCAGAGCACCTCTCTCAGAAGCTTGTGGTAAGAAATCAGTGAGATAACCCCACCCCCTGAATATCAGCTCCCCAAGGGCAGGTTCTTCGTAACCTTTCCCACTGTACCCCACAGTGTCTAAAACAGCACCTTGCATTTCCTGCAAAAGCCGTGACGCGTGTGCGCTGACCATCCACTCTCTGACACATGGACCCTGTCACCGGTGACAACGCATACTCTCCAGGGAGTAGCCAAGGGCAGCAGCGGTTTCATCGGCAGGCTGTGAGCACAGCGGCAAGCTGTGGGTGTGCCCGTGTTCTCGGTCCTCGTGAGAACTGCTGTCAAATGAACTGGGTTATGGAGTCTCCAGCAGGACCAGAAAATAGCCCATTGAGAGTGCAAGGACCACAGGCAAAGGAGAAGGAGCAGCAGCCAGATGGATGCCCTGGCTTCTACCCAGAAGCCCAACTCGTTCTATAAGCAGAGGGTGTCTGCAGAGGCCAGAAGAAGACAACGGTTGCCCTTGGCTTCCACACAATTCTCCCAGCATTTGCTGAGGACCATACAAAGGCACTTCTGGGAGTGCCAAGAAAAATCGGAGATGAACAAAAATAAGAATCACTTCCATTTTCAGTACCTACTAGTAACGGGGCACTTAATATACACTGTTATTCCTCAAAATAACTCTAAGAACCATTCTCTGAAAGAATTCGAATTCTAAAAGAGGAAGTTAAGACATGTACCTAAATTGTTAGTTTATTATAACAACCAATGGGAGGGATGGTTAAAGAAGCTTTACGAAAGAGGTAGTCTTGATTTGGGTGGGCTTCAGTGAGGAGAAATACGTGAGTAGGAGGCAAGCAGGTAAGGAAGGCATGCCTAGTAGCCTCACCCCAGCCCAGCCCAGCCCAGCCCAGCCTAACCCAACCCAATATGAAGGGAGATAGCAAGTAATAATGCTGTAGACAAAGTTTTCTGAAGTAATAATATTCGTAGTTAATTTTTTTTAAGATAAAGAAAAGGGGTAACCTCTTACATTACCTTTTCTTATCTTTGATTATGTGGGAAGACAATAGGGCTCTGGGCTATGGCAGACCTGGTTCAAAAGCCAACTTCCCCTCCTTTCTAGCTATGAGACTTCAGGCGAGCTCTATGCAAAATCAAAGTTTAGTTTCCACATCTGTAATGTGGAAGGAATTAACTCAGAGGACATAATGTATTGAATTTGCCAGGCACTGTGCATGCCATATAAGGAGCATTCTAAACATTCAAGGCCCCTTGACCCCTTATTTTGAGCTTCTTGAGGTCAGGGGTCTTATCAGATGGATCACTGTCTCTATCCCAAGGGCTTGCACATGGTTGGCACACAACCAATACCTGTTGCCCAAACAAATTCATCATTTGCACCTGCCACTCACACCTATCAGAATATGGGTTGTGCATTTGGCAGACCCAAAGAGAGACCAAACATCTGACTTTTCAGTCCAGCTCACCTTCCTGACACTCACTCCCCACCTCCGCAGATGCATTCTTGGCTTCACAAGTCCTGAAGTTCTCCCTCCCCTTCTTGTCCCGCTGAAGCACAGAGAGCCTCCAAACCAAGAAAGACCCATTTCAAAGTGTCATTACGCTGGAGTTGGAAGGTCAGCACTTAAATCACAAGAAAAAAATGCGGATCGTGGTAGGGGAAAACTACCCTATCGCAGGCCCTAGGCACCTTTCAGTTCTCAGCAGAGACATCGCTTCTTCCTGAAAACTTCCTCAGGCCTCCCAAACCCGGTAACACCCCTGTCGTGTGGCATCGCATTTATCGCTCCCGAAAGTTACAATCTGTTAATGCTGGTGGCAAAATGATGGCTTGTCTAGTACCTGCTACTGTTTCTCCCTTGCCTAACACAGTGCTTGGCAAATGCCAGCTGTTTGTTTATTGTCATGGAATGAATGAATTTTAAGAAACTAATCCTCAAAATGCCTTCTTTCTACTCATGTCCCCTCTGTTTGCTGATGACTTGCGACAAGCAGTGGAGACGCCTCCCCCAGACCTGCGCTTCACTTTGCAGTGAGGGAAGGGAGGCTCACAGAGGAGAAGTAACCTGCCTAACGATACAGACACTTCAAGTGGTTGAGACGGAAAGCAAACTTGAGCCTTCGAAGAAAATTGGAAAAATTAGGCAAAGAAGTCAAAGGATGCCCGGAGGAAACGTGGACACTAGACAGAAACAACAAAACCAACAACAATGGAACATACTGGGTTCTTTCCATCCAAACACAGGAAATGAGCTGAAAAAGAACCCAGTTTATTTTTGGCCTTTGTTTTTAAAGAACGTCAGCAGAATGTACCCCTGACCCATATCCTGAAAGACCAAGGGAATGTTTTTAAATGATCTGTTTTGGTGTTTCACACTTACTTTCACTGTGTAATTTTTTTTTTAACTTGAAACCGTACACCACTCATCTCAAGATTCGTGGAGCTAGTTGGAGCTGATGCAGACAGGAGGGAATGACCGGGAGCTGCTGTGCTCTGGGATCCAGCAAAACCCTCCGCACTGTGGTGGGTCGTGCTCCCGGGGCCAGGCTGAAAAACCTGCATCCGTGGGGGCCTAGAGCAGGGCCTTCCCAACTATCCCCCAGAAGGATCTCTGCCCTTCACACATCCAGGCACACACGCATACACACACAGTGTTTGTTTGTTTAAGGAGAAGCATTACAGCACAATGCTTAGGATCACTTGCCTAATCCAAATCCCTTCTCCAATGTATTGTGTCCAATAAGCCAAGTGAATTGTAGCAACTTGAATCTTGTTCCCAGCCACCAGTCCCCTCATCTGTAAAATCTGGGTAACGATAACGCCTGCTCACAAGGTGAGGTGAGAGCTGAATGGAAAAATGGATCTAGTTATTTACATTTAGCTACATTAACATGGTTCTGTGTACCCAGTTCACATCCAAGAGAGAGTCAGCGATTGCATTAAGAACAACAGTATGGAATAAATAATAATGGTATTGTAATTCCATAGGTTTCCAAATTTTGTTTTGGAAAAATAGTCTTTCACTGATTTTTTTTAAAAAGTAAAGAGGAAAGGCTGAAGATTGGTTTGTAAAGTGGAAAATTGAATACTCCCAATTCTCCCTATCGTAAATACTTGAGCCACAGAGAAAGCGGGTACTAATCTCAGTCCTGCTAAGAGAAGGAGCTGAAACCCTGCCCAGTCCCCCCACCCCTCCATGCCCCAGGGACCCCACAGGCTGTACCCCAAGACTCCCACATACCAGTGGCCCGAGTAGCTTAGCAGAGCCACGTACTTGCCTCTACTTTGACATTTCCCCTCTAATTTGACATTTCTTCTCTATTCTGACATTTCCCCTCCACTCCAACAAGGTGGGCCATCCTTCTGACAACAGAAAAACAAAAGTAAAACTGGGGATTTTAAAACTGGACACCAGAATAATCCCTAGAACTATCTAAGATTATCTTTCAACAAAGATCCTGTTTATGAATGAATCCCTGAAAACTGAAACCCTGTGAGTCGCTCACATGGAATCCCTAAGCATCCTCTGAAAACTATAACGCCACGCCGAGATAACAGGTGCTATAACAAGCATTATTGATTGACCCGTATCCACTTACCTCGTAAGCAAATTAAAAGACTCCTGGGTCTTCATTGAAAATCAATGTCTGTTGAAGTCCGGAATGTTTCTAGGGAACTGTGGCTTGCCCAAGAAGTGTCAAACGGGGTGTGTGTGTGTGTATGTGAAACACTCATGTACAGAACAAGGGAAGTGATGAGCTCGAAAATCGACCCTCAAAGGCCACAGTTCACGTACAGCCTGCTGATCACATTCTGACGAGCGGATATGGAGACCAGAACATCACCAAAGGGCAAAAAACACTAACCCACAATATTTTTAAAAGTTCCCCAAAGCTCTCCATGGCTACGTCATCCAGCAGAAGCTTCTGGACCCTGACCTTCATTTTACCTCTCCTGGCCCCAGTCAGGAAGGGAAAGGTGAAACTAAACCAGCACAAGGGATAACTGATTCTGTCCACAGTAAACTTGAACCTGCCTGGAGGCAGAGTAGAAACAGCAAGGAAATAGCAAAAAAACAACAGTGAGGTGGGAGCAAGGATGCTGTTGAGGGGCTTTATTAGCTTTTCGATGGCTAGGAATTCTCAGAATACGGGGCACACCCATAATCAAATGTACGTTTCCCAAACTCCCAAGTCAAGCAGATGATTGGGGAATCGTTCCTGATAGCCTGGACAACTGGGAGTCAATTAAGCACCAATGTAAAATTACGAAGCGCCTGGCAGTCTCTCACTTTCTAAAAGGGAGTATCTCTGAGTAACAGCCATATGGGTGCTGCAATCATGAGGTTTATAAATAGGCTTAATATTCAAACAAGCTGGCTTAGAAAAACCAAAACTTGTGTTCAGTTTCTAAGTTGACAGCAAGCTACCTCCCCGTTGGGCACACAAGACGGTTTCCTGGTCTGGGAAGCTGAATATGTTAACAACGACACACACGCACCGTAAGAAACCCAATTCTGCCTGGAGAGTTCTTCAGGGTTTCTGCCTCATGCTGACTCACTCTGTTCCAGATCCCAGAAGATCCCGGCTCCATCCTTCCTTCCTGAGCTCACTACTGCTGCAGATGCACGGACAGCTTTGGAAATTTTGGTTCTCAGCCCTGAGTCCCCTCGAGGGAGAGGAAATTGGAGGACAGACTCAGAAAAACAAAGACCACAGCGAGACTCATGGAGTTGACTACATGTTCACAGAAATTCAGGTCACGTGGGACTCACTCATGGGAAAGTAGACTGAGATAAAATGCCACAAATACCCGGGAAATGAGAGAGGGTCTGATCGACCACCTGATCCTCTGGTTTTGTTTTCCGTGGGCATGTGGGACGCAGACTGAACAGACCTGGATATCTCTAGAAACATCTACAGACTCTGTCTTAAGTCCTTTGTCTGCCCTACATGTTGCTGAGAATGGAAGGTGCCTGTATGTTTCTTCCATTCCTACCAGTGACTTCATTTCCATGACATGTACGTTAAAACCTACATTTGTAAAGCTATGTATGTTAATCGCTCGATGGCCAGTCCCATATTTTGAACAAGTAAATGCCATGAGAAAGTATATAGAAATTGCAGTTTCCTGGTACTCTCCAGCAACTTTAGGAGGAAAAAAAAGATATTGGAAAAAGTGAGAGCCTCTCTTCTCTTACTACTTTGAATATTTCTTAACTGATGAGCTACAGATAAGAGAATCTATGCAAACAACGATTATGTAGTTCCCTGCGTGGCCAAAGACCCAAGGCAAGACAGGAGACAAAACATAACGAAAGGACAGAAACTCACTTCCACCTGGAATAACCGAGTAGTTAGGAAAGGGATGTGTTTGTTTACATTTTCTAAAGAATTTTTCTGCTAGGTTTTCTGTTGGGGGAAATTGTCCTACAGACGTACGCCCTCTCATTCAGCCACTTACAGAAGGAAGATCATATTCAGGAACAGCAACTCCCCAAGTACAAAACTCTAACACGTTTAAGCAAAAGGGATGAGATGAGATAGAAATGAAGGAAGCCTTTGACTGTGTGGTTTGGGGGTGAGGATTGTGAAGCTCTAGAAGGAGAGAAGGCTAATCTGAAACAGCTGTCAATAAGGCGACCAAGTTTTGAGTCACTCCTGGAAGCAAACGTACTTCTATCTAGCACCGGCGGGGCAGTGAAAAGCAGAAAAACCTTTGAGGAGACGGTTCAATCAGAACTAAGCCACCGCTCAGGAAGCTCCTCCAGAACAGCCAGTCTGTGCCTTTTGCACAGGCCTGTCTCTTCCCTGCTCTCCCAACTCAGCCCCTTGGTCTGTCTGCAGACAGCTGGCCAGACCCAGAAATCAAATCTCCCGGTCATGCCTGCTTCTCTCCTGGGCCTGGGTAAAACATCCCAGCCCTCGGCTTACTGTCTAACAGGCCCCTCGTTGGGACCCCTCCCCAAAGGGAGCTGAAATCTTCCTCTGGCAAGCAAGGTTTGTGAAGTAGACCAAGCACTGTAACAATGTATTACTTAAGGCCGGACAATGAACTAATCAGCAGCACCAGTGATAAACTGTGGCAAGGCTTTTAGAGAAAGAAAATAGAAAGTAAGCATCATGCTTCTCAAAGTCCAAGTAGTACTTTCTTGCATAAATGATTTATCCCTCAATTCGCAGGTTTGCAGCCACTTGCTGTGTTGTAACTACAGCGGAACTGCGTGGGTGGAAGTGGAAGAGACTTTTGTGACCTCCCTCCTGGGAGCCCCGCTCCTAGTTAGATAAACATCAACGACAACAGGCTGAAAACAAAAATATTTCTCCATCTCTGTGACAACACAGACAAAGTGGAGAGAAGCCCAGAGGATGAAGACCAAAATCTCACTCTTTGCAGATTCATCCTTAGAGTTAGGGAACGGAGAGGCTTTTTCAATGGAATTATCCTGAGTGTTGCTTCAATGCATTTTCTATGTTGTTTTTCTCCAAGAGGATGTAGCCAGAACAAAAACTGTGACTCCTACCCAGTGTAACTTCAGCAACCAGTCGAATATTTCTAAGCCTTTTCTATTTATTCCAGGAGTATCTCATTCTCACTCTCCTTCCGGAAGCCCCTCCTCCCAACCCTTATCAAGAACCATATAATTTCACCCAGATGTAGCATCTAAAACAAAAAGCAGCAAGTAAACAAACACACTCATAGACACAACAGGCGGAGGGAGGGCGGGGAATGAAGAAGGTAAAGGAGGTCAAATACAAGGTGACAGAAGGGGAGTAGGCTTAGGGTAGTGAGCACACAGGGAGGGTACAGATGTTGGACTGTAAAGGTGTACAGAACCTGAGCTGTATGTAATGTCATTAACCAATGTTACCCCAATAAACTGAATTTAAAGAGAAACCTACTCCTGGCAGAAAGCAGCTCTTGGCCATTTACCATTTCGGGTGAATTGAAGTCGCCACAACTGCTCCTTGGGAGCAGAAGTCCTTCCTCGTCCCTCTGAGGCATCTGGACGCAGATGCGGTAAATGTTACCAATTTAAGTGGCAAAACGGGGCCAAAATCCACAATAGAGAACAACAACAACAACAACATCCGATTAGCAGACGCGGTCGTTGGGGCCAAGCAGAGCGCTCTGCTGTCACCCAAGCTGGGCTGAGCTTGGCAACCGCACTCTCCGAGCCGCAGTGCCTGTCACTGAAAGCACACCAAGACGCCCCGGGAGGGGGTTTCGAACAATTCTTCCATTTGTTTAACCATTTCAGTCAGTGGTTTCATAGACAAAATGGCAGTTTTAAACAACATATATAAAGCTTGATTTATAATCATCAATCCTTAGATTTCGCAAAGGCCCCTATTCATGAAAGTGTTCACAATTCCTCATAGTTAACAAACAGGGTTCCCAAGTAATAGCCACCTGGAACAAGATACCATACTTTGGGGGCCGGGTTAACTGATAGGTAGTGTAAGACCCCTCGGACAAGAGTCGGGGGGTAGAGACGGAAAAGTGGGAGAGGGGGGATCAGTCTGAATTTGAACTATTCATAAAGCACCCCTGGACGTGGCTTTCAAGGATGACTCTTTCACCGCCGGATATGCTCGGCACACCCCTCGAGCAGCGGCTGTCAACCTTTTCCATCTCACGGCACACATGAAGTGGTCACGAGAATGCTGCGGCACACCAAACAATGTATTTTTTTGCCAATCTGACCAAAAATAGGTATAATTTGATTCATTCACACCGGACAGCTGTTGGTGTGTTGGCTTCTGTCTTTTTTTTTTTATTTGACAACCTAAGGGAAAAGAGGCCGGTGCCCCTGACTAAATAGCCAGGTACTGCATGTTTCAGAAATCCTTGCGGGACATCAGTGTGCCGCGGCACACCGGTGAAATCGCTGCTCTAGAGTGGGGGAAAAGTCTTGGTTATTTAAGCCCTGCGGTTGCTCGGACTCTGCATAAACAGAATTTAAAGTCTTTGGACAGCCAACAGTGACTCTCAGCTAAACACTCAGTGCAGTCTCGTGGTGAGTGTCTAACAGGGGTGTCCAACCTGCGGCCCGCGGGGCCACGTGCAGCCCAGGGTGGCTGTGAGTGCGGCCCAACACGAAACGTAAATTTACTTAAAACATTATGAGATTTACTTGTGATTACGTGTTGCAATGTATTTAATGTGTGGCCCCAAACAACTCTTCTTCCACTGTGGTGCAGAGACACCAAAAGGTTGGACAGCCTGAGGGGAAGGAGAAGTGTTTTCTTAGTTATTACCCTTTGAGCTGATACTAATTTGGCATCATTCAGACCTAAACACACACATACACACACATACACACATACATACATTATATACGTACATGTGTTTTTTCTTTGCACTTTGTTGGGCTGTACATCACATCTCTGATCCAGACCTTTCCTCTAACCTCCAGGACCACTTTTCAATGCTCCTGTCGTCCCCACTTCTCCACCAGGACATCTTCCAGACCGCTCGTATTCAATACATCCAAACCTGAAGTCCTATCTCTGCTCTCCAGTCCTCCTGCTCCCACCCACAACCAAACCTACCCACCTGCCCCCTCCCATCCCCGCCCCAGGCCAATGATCCTGATCTAAGTAAATAATAGCCCCCGGGGACTCAAGCTGAAAACCTGGGAGTTACCCTAGATTCCATTGTCTTCCTCATCCCCCCCCCCCCCCCCCCCCCCCCCGTGCACGTCCTATTGAGTCTACACCCTGGGAAGCTCTCAAACCCCTCCCTGAGGACTGACCACGGCTCCCCATTGCTATGGCTCCTGGACAAAAGATGAGGCAAGATCTGTCCCTCCCTGGCTGCGTCTTGCGCCTCCTGGCCCCATACTGTCTAGGCAGCAGCCACTTGACTTTCTTTTGTTTTCTTTTATTTGCCACGTTTCTCTGGCTCCACGCACAAGCTGTTTTCCCAGGCTTCAAATACCTTTGGACATGCTTCAACTCTTTAGTTACGTGATACCTACTTATTCTTCTTCATAACTCAGCTTAAATCTCACTGCTTCAGAGAAGCCTTCCCTGATTCATGGACCAGGTTTGGGCCCCCTTTTGTGTGGCTGCTCAGCACTCATCGCAGGGAATAATTATTCACAGAGTTATATGTTTGATATCTGTCAGTACCTGTAGGCTGAACGCTCCATAGGGAGGGAGCTCCTGTCTTGTTTCCCAAGGTATCCTGGTGCCTAGCACAGTGCTTGGCATGTGGTAAGTGCTGGAGGAATGTCTGCTGAGTGAATGAGTGATGAATGCATTTATGCAAATATACAAATAAAACTCATTACCTACCATCAATCTTTTTGATTGAATTATTCTCTTAAGCCTTTCATAATTTTACAACCTAGGCACACTAGGGTTTTCTTTTCACTCATGAAGACTCATTTATTTTGGTTAATAAATGTTGTCAAAAGATCTTTAAATAAAGAGTACACTCCGATACACCTAAAGAACACCAACACTTTACATGGATTCGGTATACTTCCTTCAGAAAGAGTGTTTCATTCATGTAGAATTCATTTTTCTTTACTAATGGGAAATGGAGATAGTCATTCTCAAAGCTGTTAGAGAGCATTTTACGTGTCTCATATTTGACAATTATTTTTCTTAGTCATTGCTCAAAAAGCCATGAGGTAGGGAGGTCACGTAAGCACCTTCCCTCCACATGGGGAAACTAGAACCAGGGAAAGTAGTTTTCTACGTGCCAAAGAAAACTAAAGATAGAAAACTGAGCTAGAAATGCAGAAAGCTCTCTGCCCAGAGTTGCTTCCCAACCAACAGAGGCTGTCAAGCTTGGTCAAAATAATAAACACTTAGCTGCTAACACTGAGTTATAATTAGCTAAGTTAGCATAACCAAATTATGATAAGCAATTAATGATGTATTAATAGATTGCATTCAAGTAAGGAAAATTTCATTCTACACCTTGGAAACTACTTACCCTTTTTTGATATTGGCCTCTATCTCCCCTTTAATATATATTAAGAAAATATTTCAGGGAGACTTAACTGACCTTTATTAGGAAAAGCAGACTCATACGCAATCCCTCAAACAAAAATGCCTGCCTCCTCTGGACCCTCAGACGTAGTGTCAATGTCTCCTATTGAGCAATTAATTACCACCCAGCCTTTTATTGGTATTTTACATTTTTCACAGGTATATAAAATTGTCTTGTCCCCTACCAAGACTCAAAGTTTCCTGAAAGTAGGGCTTTTCTTTCCTGGTATTTCATATCTCTTCTGAAACTCCTACTATCTAATACATAATAGGAGCCCAATAAAAATATGCTGAGCCATCTGACATTTCCAATTAAATGGGAAGGTGGAAGGGCCAGTTTATATACTAAAATGGGTAACCTGTGGGAAATAAACCATAATTTCTTAAATTATTCTTTTGGAATTGCTTTATTGGTGAGATTCAGGTCGAGCCCCTTTTCCCTAGGTCTTCTGTTCACAGCTGTCGGACATTCTGGGGGCCACGCGGAGCCAATGTGTCTAAACCCAAGTTTTCCAATCTGCTTTTCCCAAGCTTGCTCTTCCCTCCATGGTCCCTAGCAAGGCAAGTGGCACCAGACACACTAAGACGTCCAAGCCAAAGCAAACTTGGGGGACAACTTCTCCTCGCTCTCTGTCCCAAAACTCCTTGTCAATGCTCCTGTCGAAGGTGCCTGCTGCGTCTGCTCGTCAGGAGTGAGCAGCTGCCCCAGTTCAGGCCGTTTCTCCAATGGTCTCCAGGCCTCCAGTGTCCCCTCCCGTCTCTGCGCCCCACGTTTCTCCCAGAATAGCCATCCTCATTCTGTCAGTCTCCAACTTAAAGTCTTTTGACAATCCCTTATAAATTAAGAAATCAAATGCAAACTCCTTGAAATCTCGTGTTTCCAAAACAAAAAAAGGTCCCAGAAGGATGTGAGCGGGGAGTGCCACAAACATAACATGTCCTTGTGTGATGTAGTAAAATGTGTTCAGATACTTTGTCTCCTGAAACTCTAAGAATATATAATTTTGAGTAAAACAAAGAATAAATGTTTTAAAAATTCCGTGTATCACTTGCTGGCCCATGCCTTCGTTTCCAACATTATCTTTCACTCCTCCTGGATATGCCAAGACCCCCCAGGCCTCTGAGCCTCTGCACGCACTGTTCCCTCCATTCGTGAACTCCTATTTATCACACAACGTTGTACTAGATGGGCTGCAAGAGGATGCCACACAGGTACCTTTTAAGGAAAGTCCCTACGGTTCTTGGGAAATGACTTATAAGGAAAGTAACACTGTTATCTGAACAGCTAATAGACTAGAGACCCATCTGGGGGCCAATTCTTTCTGAGGTGACCCAGGAGATTTCTGTCCAGGAGCTCCATGCTGAATGACAGCAAATAGACCCAACCACGCCCTGTCCTTTGGGAATTATCAATGACAAGTGAGGACAGAAAAGGACACTAGGCCTCCTTCAGGGAAACCAAACACAAAGCAGCCCCCTGACTGGCTGGAATAGCTGGAACGACAGACAGAGCCACAGAAACAATGACAGCCACGGGGGCCTCAGGGGCCCAAGATTTCTACTCCATCGTCTCCCCTCTGCTTGTCCTTGAATGTTGGCCTCAGTGTGTCCTCTCCCAGAAAGGTGTTCTCCATGAAGTGGGATGCGGAGTCAGGGCAGCCACCAGGAAAGCCCAGAAGAAGGGAAAGTAGCCCCTTACCATGGCCAACAGAGAAACCTCCAGGAAGAACTCTCTTGTTCCCATGTAGGCTCTGTGCCCCCCTGAAACTGACCACTGGTACCAGCAGAATGAAATTGTGTGATTGGCCAGTGCTGGATCTTGGGCCCACCCCTATGGAAGGAAGCAGGGGGTGGAGCTGGGGGGCAGGGTCTGTTAACATAATAAGGGAGTAGGAAAGCTTGCTGGTTAGACAAAAACTATAGCCCCTATTTGTTACCCTAATAATTAACACCTCCCTCTGCATTCTGCATTCATTATACCACTTCAAATACTGGGGGCGGGGGGAGCGTCGCATAAGCATAAACTGTTACACTGACTACCTCGGAGTTGCTCAGAAAGAATACATGATAGCTCAACTACAACTGTGACAATAAATGCCAAGGAATGAGTGAAACCAGTTCTCTGCTTTCAATTTTATTTTTCAGCACAGAAATACCTTTTTGTTGTCCTGGAGCAGGCAGGCAAAAGAAAAACTCTTGGTCAGGACCCAAGGTACAAATCGTGACTCAAACCCGTGCAGCCGTGCGGCTCCCCCAGGTCAGGAGAGGAAGTACAGCCATCTTCCGGTCAAGATGGAGGCGTGGGTAAACACGCCTCACCTCCATGCACAACTACAGCAAAAAATACAGCCACACTACAAAACAAACGCCACCCAGAACAGCCAGAAAATCAAGCTGTGTGGAAGTCTGACAACCAAGGATTTAAAGCAGGCACATTATTCCAGACAGAGAGGAGGGATGGAAACACGGAGAGGCACAGGCATGGAGACAGAAACGGGCGGCCCCAGATCCATGTGCGGTGGACAAAAATCAGGGGGGATAGCTCAGGAGCAAAAGATCCCAGCCCCAGTCCAGACCACCCAGCCCAGGTCCCAGTGCCAGAAAGATAAGTCCCCATAACTTCTGACTGTAAAAACCAGTGAGGGTTGGGGTGGCAGAAGAAACTGCATCCCCTTAAAGGACCCACAAAGGACTTAGGACCCACACAGACCCAGCCTCTGGGATTCAGCACCAGGGCAACAGCTGGAAGGGCACCAGTGGCATAGGCGGAGAAGGTGAAGTGTGAGCAGGGAGACAGCTTCCTCCCAGGCAGAACTCCAGAGGCCAGGCAGAGGCATTGTACCCCTTCCCCCCCCACCCCATACAGCAACAGCAGCCTCACAGGCTGCCCCACCCTGGCAATTACCTAAGGCTCCGCCCCATACAACTTAACAGGTGCACTGGGACAAGGAGTCAAAGCAGCTCTACCTAATACACAGAAACAATCACAGGGAGGCTGCTGTTGTGAGGAGACAAAGAAATATGGCCCAAATGAAAGAACAGAACAAAACTCCAGGAAAATACCTAAATGAAATGGAGATAAGCAACCTATCAGAAGCACAGTTCAAAACACTGGTTATCAGGATGCTCCAAGAACTCACTGGGCACTTCAACAGCATAAAAAAGACCCAGGCAGTAATGAAGGTTGCATTAAGTGAAATAAAGAAAAATCTATGGGGAACCAACAGTGGAGAGGATGAAGCCAAGAATCACATCAACAATTTGGAGCACAAGGAAGGAAAAAGCATTCAACTAGAAAAGCACAAAGAAAAAGGAATTTTTAAAAATGAAAATAGAATAAGGAACCTCTGGGACATCTTTAAACATACCAACGTCCAAGTAACAGGGGTGCCAGAAGAAGAGGAAGAGCAAGAAATTTCATTATAAAAAATAATGAAAGAAAATGTCCCTAATTTGGCACAGGAAATAGACTTCCAGGAAGTTCAGGAAGCACAGAGAGTCTCAAACAAGACAGACCCAAAGACAACCGCACCAAGACACATTATAACTAAAATGCCAAAGGTTAAAGATAAAGAGGGAATCTTAAAAGCAACAAGAGAGAAGCAGTTTGTTACCAGGGGAGTTCCCATAAGACTTTCAGCTGATTTCTCAAAAGAAACTTTGCGGGCTAGAAGGGACTGGCAAGAAGTATTCAGTGATGAAAAGCAAGGACCTACAACCTAGATTACTCTATCCAGCAAAGCTATCATTTAGCATGGAAGGGCAGACAAAGTGCTTCCTAGACAAGGTAAAACTAAAGGAGTTCATCATTATCAAGCCAATATTGCACGAAATGCTAAAGGGAATTATATTAGAAAAAGAAGATCAAAACAATGAACATTCAAATGGCAATAAATTCACAATGATCAATAACTGAATCCAAACAACAAACTAAGCAAACAAGCAGAACAGGGACAGAATCATAGATGTGGAGATCATTTGGAGGGTTATCAGTTGGGTGGGGGAAGGAGGAAAATAGGGGGAAAGATGTAGGGATTAAGAAGCACAAATTAGTAGGCACAAAATAGACAGGGAGTTGTTAAGAACAGTGAGGGAGTGGAGAAGCCAAAGAACTTATATGCATGACCCATGGACATGAACTAAGGGCTGTGGGGGATTGCTGGAGGGAATGGGGGTACTGGGTAGAGGGAGGCAAAGAGAAAAAGTAAGAGAAACTGTAATAACACAAACAATAAAATGTATTTTTTAAAAAAGAAAATACAGCCATTATCATGTTTTTCCCTGAGTGGAAGATTCCTGAATAAGACAGACATTGGGAGGGGCTCTTAAAACTTCCACCCACTCCTACCACTGAGGTTTACAGAAAAACGATAAAAAATGCTCTTCCCAGGAATGTCAGAGAACAACATCCCACTGAGAGATGTAGTTAAGGAAGCTCAGGTGGGGAGGGGGAGGGGCTGCTTAGAGACATGTGAACTTGTGTGTGAGAGCGTTCCGTGATCTCAGCTGCGGCAGATAGTATATTTAAAATTCCCATTTCCGAGATCCAGTGCACTGTTAGGAAGCTGATGATGCCACAAGGCTGGGTGAAGAGTTTCCCTAACTCTTTCCTAGAGAAATGTGTGAAACAGCCCCAGGGGTCCAAACACTTATTGATAATTTACGGCATACCAGATAGTGTCCTAGGCACTGGGGATGCATCAGCCACCAAAGCCCACCAAAACCAAAAACAAACCTCTGTTCTCAGGGAGCTTGTATTCTAGTTAGGAGAAAAAGACAATAAACGTAACAAATAAAAAGACATAGTATTCAGATGGTGAGAAGAAAATAAAGAGAAATAAAGAAGGTGTGGAAGAGGCATGGGGGCTGTAACACGGGGGTCCACCTGCATTCTCCTACACTACCTTCCTCGCAGATGGACACCCCAGCAACCCTCTTGCTGCTGGTAAGGAGCACTCTGGAGAGATAAGGGGGTGCAAAGACAGGACCTGGGCACACACAAGAGTGGGATCAGCCCTGGGCCGTGGCTTCACCGCACCTTGCCCAGTCCCACCTCCGTTTAGATCGCTGTGCCCAACCTGGGTAATGATGTCAACAAAACCTGCCGCCCCTCCCACTCGTGGAATAGTGTGTTGCTAAGTCACATGGCCTATAAACTGGCCCAAATACCTATTTATCTTAATTTCAAATATTAAGAAGTTCACACTTAGGGCTTTATGATTCCGTCATCACCAATTGGTTGAGCACCTACTATATGCCATACCCTGTTCCAGGCACTGGAGGTGCCACAGTGAGGAAGACACACAGGTGTCCGTCCTCAAGGAACTTACATGATAATGGAGGAGACAAAAAAGTCAACAACAGATCGCAGAGCGCGGCTACTGCCAAGGATACAGACACTACCGAATAGTCCGAGCATGAGGTGCTTGGTCTAGTCCTGAACTTGACAGTTCTCGAACAAGCTGAACTGACTCCCTGATGATCTGTGCTCACCTATAAAGCCCTTTTTAGAAGGTGGTTATAGTAATAAATTAATATGAAAATCCAATTGTGGCTACGGGGTCTTCCAAAAACGTCGGAAGAGCAGCTTCCAGCCTCTTACTGAGAGTCTGGTGTGTGGATGAATACACACTTCCATCCCCTAAGGGTTTCCATTTCGTGAACTGCAGAAGTGTTATTCCGAATTGTACAGATAAGCATGTGTTTTGGTTTCCAGAGGCTTTAGCAACATTATAACACTACTGTTATGTCAGAAAAAGACATAGTAAGAACCATAACTGTAGTAAAATATATATATGCCATAATAACAATAGTCACATGTCTTTCGAATTAGAAAGTGCAGCTACAGATCTCGTAGAATTCAGTAAGAAGGGTAAAGGGAGGGATTCTAAGCCACACATTTGGAAAAGAATCAATCAGCCCACACCTTTAATGTTTAAAGGCACTGGGTGCTGAGTACATACGAGAGACTAAAACACGAAAATGCAGGTACGTCACACCCCAACACCATGGGGAGCGAAAACTAACAGACAAGAAACAGAGAAAGGTATAAGTGAACTGTGACTTCTAAACGCTTTATCACACAAGGTCCCCCCTCAGCCTTGGAGTAGCTGCGTGGAGTCGGTTTAAAGTATAAAGCAGCCAGAGAGAGGAAGTTCCTGAGTATGTGGACATAAGACCCTCTTGCCGGGATGTCAAGGAGACCCAGCTTGACAACACTTTGACATTGTACACCCCGGACCCAGGCTTTGTGGATGCAACAAACTTTCTGTGTGCACCAAAATATGATCAGATGTCATGTTCATTCCACAGGACACGAGCTTACTGTAAACACCGCTCAGAACGAGGAGGCGCCTCCACTGCGAGACAGCCTGCCAGCCACAAAGACGAGATCTCCGAGTAAGTTACAGCCTCTGCCTGCAGCAGCCAGACACTCCAAACGTGCTGTTACTTGGCCTGGTTTGCCATTTTGCTCAACAGCAGTGTAGCTCAGTAAAACTACTGATGGAAGGGCTTGTGTACATGGCACTTTAAATAGGGAACCCCTTTAAAAAACCACAGACGGCCTTGGCTTCCCTTGAGCATATCCCAGCTGGGATGTGGCCTCCCCCAAGATGGAGCTCACTGAGGTCAGTGCCTTTTTGATGTGTTCTGTTTTAGGTTTTGTCGGTGCTTTCAAATCCAATGAACAGCAGCAGAACAAACTGACCGCCAGGGCCCTGTCACTCCCTGCGGTAGGAACAGAATGTCAAGAGGATATACTCGGAGAAAAACTTTTTCTCTTAAACCGCAATGGATTTGACACCAAATTCATGATGGAAGGTAATTCTGGGCATTATGGAAGGTGTCTCTGGGACCTGCCTGGGCAAGGGGGAAGCAAATCGGAGACACAGCCACCACTACAGCGAATGAAGTGAACGAAAGGCAGAGATCTTTATCCGTCATTCCAACTAGAATTCTGGCCACGGTATTGAAAGCAAACTCCCTGTTTCACTGTTCAAAGATTACTAGGGAATCCAATATTGCTGCTGGCCCCCCACTTTCTCCAAAATAGTCCTTTCTCCCAGTAACCATCTCCCGGCTAGAAAGGAGCCTAAGGAAATACCAGAAGTTGAACGAGGCTGGGAGAACAGGGAGAGGAGAATTTGGCAGCCAGAATGTATGTTGAATGTGAACTATTGGTAAGTTCTTGGAACACCTGCCACGGTGTTTGCAAGCAGAGAAAATTTCTTCCTATAATTAAAAGTCTGGGACCTGAGTCCCCCAGCTTCTCTCCCTGAGCAAAAAGGACCAGAAACATCTCTGTGGGAATTAACCTACTACAACTGAACTATAAAGACCTGTCTCCTTCCCCCAAAGAAAGCGTGACTGGAAAACAGCAAGGCATCCTAAGTCAGGAAGACAGGTCCCTCTGTGCAAAGGAAGGTAGCAGTGACTGTAATTAACAGAGAAGCAGTTGTGGAACTTCTGGGCTGGATTTAAAGGGCCATGCAGGATCGGGGTGAGCCCACATGACCCGGGCCGGCAGGTAAAATATCGATGGGAGAGGGAAAGGGAGCAAGAGAAGTAAGTAAATTTACTTACAGCCCTCGGAGCCGAAGCCAGATTTTCTCGATCTGTTCGGGCTGCAAGTATTTCAGAGAGTTGCTCTCAAATTCTTCGATCTCCTTGGTCGGCGACTCCATAGCTGCAGGTTATCACTGGAAGTGAGGCTGAGAGAGTTTGGGCTGTGCCCTCCCGGCCTCCTCGGCTGGAACCCCTGCTGATTGCAGAGTGTGTGTTTGTCTGTCACTTTCTCCAAGATTCCCGCCTCTGCACCCCCCAAATCCAGACTCAAAGCAGGCTCGGATTGCGGGCCACCCTCTGCCGGGGCGCCTCTGGGAGGCAGCTGTAACCAGCCATGGTCCCGGGCTAATGTCCAGGGATAGCGATTGTACTCCTACTCAGGGATAAAGCACCTTGGATCTATTTGGAGATATCTCCGAAAAGAGATCTATATAATTCTATATATACAATTTTATATATACATACATACATAATTTTTTAAACAAAGCCACAGACGCGATCGGTGTGGCAGCTGAAGGATTTGGGGGAGAAGGGGAGGACCGGGTTGGGAGGGGAGGGAGCGAGGGAGGAGAAAGTGAGAAGGTTAGACAGGGGCGGGGAATGAGCCTGGGGGGAGCTGGCACCAGGGCTGTCTGACCAGAGCCCGAGCACCCCGAGCACCCCAAGCACCGGGCTCCGCCCTGCACTCCCAGCCTCGGGGCGCCCATGGCTCCCCCACCGCGCACTCTGGCTCCCCTGCCTGGCTGCTCTCGCGCCCCCTCTATGTTTCCTTTCACTTACCAGCAGCGGCTCTGCTGACAAGCGAGAAAACTGACAACTGAGAAAAGTCGTCTGTCGGCGCACCGGGACTGGCGTCTGGTCTGGCCCCACGGGCGCAGAGGGAGGGGTACACCCTGCACCGCTGCCTGGCCGCCTGCGGGGAACAGGCTCAGCGGCTCCAGCCTCACACCCTGGGTACCCTGACGTGCCAGGGCCCCCCGCCCAGGTGGGTCCACGGCTCCTGAAGCCCGCACAGAATGAGGGACACAGCACCGGGCGCGGACCACCACGGGAAAAGGGATCTGTGTCCTCCCTGGGGCTCGAGGGGCTAACAGCACCGGGCAACGAGGCTCGGAGTTAGTGCCTCAGCTTGGTTCACTGTTCACTGCGCTGGGGCGCACTCACACGCTGCTGGAGAGCCGGTTCCATTCTGGAATATGAAAGCAATTGATGAGGACTAAAGTAATCACACATCCACACATCACACTTACAAAGTTCTCTTCTCTCTCCCTCCCTCCCTCCCTCTCCCTCTCCCTCTCTCTCTCTCACCAAGGAGTGCTAGGGGTGGTGGATAAACAACAGTCAACAGTGAGGAGGGGGCATGTCTGTGTCACACACTCCTCCAGGGGTTCCTGCCAGGTGACAAGGGCAAGGGCGGAGACCTGGAAGAGTTTCAGCTCCGCAAAGCAACTCAGCGCTGTTGTCCTCAGGGGGTCATTCACAATGTCGATAAGGTAGAATGCTCTGGGGAAGTGGGACCAGGTGTGAAGCTGGGGTGCGCAGGAAGGGGGACGGGGGACGGGTTAACAGAGGGACCAGAGACAGAAAGGAAAGGGTCTGTGCTCAAGCCCAGGGCAGCCCTGCCGTCTTAGAATGGGTGTCACACCCCTGGTAAGTGAGGTGAGGGCTCCTGAGCCTGGGGTACAGCTGGCTCTACCACTGTATTTTTCCTCACTGGCAGGTAATGATTCTTTGGAAATTTCTATCAGATAGTTTCCTGCATCTGGGAAGTAAGATAAACTGAAAGGCGAGAACTCAAGTAAAGTTCCATTCACGGAACCTGGATGAAGGAATAAAATCATAGTGTCTATAAATCCCTAAATGCTCACCCACTTGGTAGTTGCAACTTACTTTCTGGAAATTAGAGGTGACAGTGATGAGGATGGCATGGTAGCCCGTCCCTTCCTGCCTCGAGGTGACATGCCAGGGAAAAGCGCTTGCACACTCCCCAGCCACACAATCTGAAGTCACCTCATTAAAGTCAGTCCTTAAAGGTTTTCTGGAAGCACATACATTTTCAATGAGTTTAGGCATTCATTCCGGGCATTGAGCAGCCAACATATTTAATATTAAGTTCATTTATCTCAATAAAACCAATTTCCCACCCAGCGTCACCCAGCAGGGTACAGCCACCTGGGGTGGGGCTGGATACGATGTTAAAAGAAGAGGCCTTTGACTGCAGTTAAGCTAATCAGAAAGGGAGAACTAAAATAATTTTCTTTAAAACAGTTTCTGAAACATGAGTGTGTTTCATTTTAGAAAAACTTCACAATTTAAACATGTATTAGAAAGTCTATAAGGATATAAGTTTGCTTTATTTTAGAGACATAATAGTTTTGGAAGCTACAGGGCCCTTCAAAGATAATCTGGATTAGGAATTTTTGAATTTTTTTAAGCAACAGAGTATTATATTTCAAATAATGTCTTCTAAGGAATTTCCAAAGGAAAGACAGCTGCCCTGGTTGAAGGGGGAGGGGAGTAGGAGGTTCTTAGGGACAAAGCCCACCTCTGCCTTCCTAGCTCATCTCTGGGCGAAAACGCCCCCACTGCCCAGATGAGAAGTGAGGCCAAAGCCCGACAAAATACCCTAGGACACTTGCTCCTAATCCAGGCTCCTCTCTAAACCACGTTCGGAACAGCTTGTCTTCTCTCTGCCAACAAGACATCACTGCGTGTAGATGTCCCGTGTTACTGTGTCACTCAGGTGCTGTTCTCGCTTTATCTGCCACACACAGGGAATGCATGATCATGTAGCAGCGTGACAAACCCTGGTTTCTCCTGGAGCTCTGCTCGGAGGCAAACCAAAAACAGGTGGAAGCCCGCGGGGGAATACAAGGTCTAAGCCACTCTCAACTTTGCTTTAGAGGTTAACGTCCACTGTTATTTCCTAACCTAGTTTTCTGAGTTAGACTTTTCAGGAAACCTTATGTGGACAAACATCACTAAATATATATGGACAAGCATGCATACATACACATGTACATACATACAAGTGCCAGTTGTATGTATGACGATGCAGAGGTACATGAGTACTAGCCACCCTCTGCATCATCAGCATCAAGTATCATAAGATCACAAAGAAAGTGAGCTCCCTGTCCCTGGCAGAGTTCAAGGAGAAGCTGGATGACTGACCGGGAATCAGGCTTTTATGCATGAGAATGATATGACCGCTGAGATCCCTTTTGCCCATTAGACTTCATGATTCAATAATAATCACAATAACGACAACTAGCACCCTCACCATTTACTGAGAACTACCACGTGCCAAGCACCATGCTAAGCACATCACAGTTTGGTTCATTGCATTAACAAAATGCTTCAAAATAGTTCATTACATCTGTTTGCCAGTTAAAGACAGAAGAGGTCCCCAAAGGTCAGATCACTTTTGCAAAGACATCCAGCTAATAAATGGCAGAGCTGGGTTTTAAAACCAGAATAGAGTGCAAAGCTCATGTCTTTTGCCCTGAGAGGGTGGGACTGCAGGAGCACTAATGCTGGGGGGAAATTAGGAAGGCTTCATAGTAGAGGTGATGTTTTAACCGAGTCTGGCAGGTGGATGAACAGAAGTTACCCACATGAAGATGAGTGGAGGCAGGTGGTTCCAGAGAGAGAGAGCACCGCATGAAAAGCAGCACAGAGGCATGGGAAGGGATGGGGTGTCCAGGGACCCACAGGCCGAAGTGTATGGCTAGGGAGAGCAATAGAAAATGTGACAAGGGTCAGCCAGATCCTTGGGCTCGTGGAAGAAGCTTGGGCTCTCTCCCCTCGATGACAGGGAGCCGTGGGTGGGTCTCAGCAGTGGGAGGCACGGTCACATGCAGAGGGCACTTGTTGTCCCGAATATTCATCACACACTCAGGGCAGTTCTCTGGGAACCTGCCATGGGAGGGTTCAACAATCACGGGCAAAGGTAACCAGGGCTCCAGAAAGCGAATCCAGCTACCAAAGGCAGACAAGCTCTTCAAGCTACAAAGAGAGAAGAACTGGACTGAGAAAAGAGACCAAATCGGCAAAGGCACAGCATCGCCTCCCACGAGCACCTATCTCCCAGCTACGGGGTTATGACTGCTGGTTTTGACCACCATGAAGCCAGCCAGTGCCCTGGACACACTCTTCAGGGCTTGGACCTGGTGTCATCGACAGGGTCTGTGGAGGAGGAAATTACAGAGAAGCATTTGGGACATTGGAAGTCACACCATTGGGCACAGCGGCCCATCCTCCCCGCCTACACCAGATACTGCCCATCACACGCTGCCAAAGAGGCTCTTCTCCCTACTGGCATCCCTTTCCAGCAAGAGGTCTGTTTGGTGACAGTCATGTCATGCTACTGATCTCTTTGACGTCTTCTCTGTTTGGTTTTAGGATTTGGGGCAGACTCTGTCCCAGGAGCTGCCTCCACTAGAGAAAAGTGGTGCAGGAAGAAGCAGTGAACTGGCCAAACCCAGGGGACCCCCATTCTCAGCCCCATCTGAAATGGGGCTCTGACTAGCCAGAGAGTGGCCCAGAAAGGCGGGAGGGGAGATGGGAGGAGAGACAGGATGAAGTCCCAGCTCAGGGGCGGTCTGACATAACCTGCCTATGGCCCACAGTTTTTGCCCCTCTCTCTGGCAGGATCCTTCAGTCGCTCTGACAGGAGTAGCTCACAGAATCCTTCCAACAGGGGTGGCACAGGCAAAGGAAAGGGCTCAGGGTGGCACTGAATCCCATGTGACCTAGAAGAAGACACTCTTCTTCTCCAGCCATGGCTCGCTTAGGCTTACTGACCTCTGGATCCCTTTCAAGCTCTAACATACCCTTATTTGAAACCCACAGCCTGGCCTGGGCCAGCCAGGCTTCCCACAGGCGCCCAAAAGCTGTAGGAAAACTGGAGTCCAGATCTGACTCAGCCAGATTTGTCTGTAACAGACAGAACCCAGGATGGCCAATCAGAGACCTCCACCCCATACCTCAAAACAAAGGGATTGGTCTGGTGGTGACACATGACTCAAGATGATCTAATCCTGCTTCCTTATGGGAGATTTGACGTGGCCACTGGGAAAGAGAGAGGTCTACTTCTCTTTTCTTTGACATAACAAGCTATAAGGCTTGAGTTTATCTTGGCCCTGGGGTTATCTTTTTACCATGTAGAAGCAGTGTACCAGAAAAATGATACCACCACAGAGAAAAGCAGAAAGAAGAAGTAGAGGGACAACGAAAAAAGTGTGAAAAAATCTTTTGAGCCCCTTGATCCTGCTATGCCTGAAGCCAGTGCCATGGACTTTTAAGTTATATGACCTAAATAAATGCCACACACACACACACACACACCCGCCATTTTTCTCACATTGGGCTAAAATCAGATTTACATCACTGGCAACTAAAAAAATTCCTAATATAACTCCACTCTTGCAGGATTGTTATAAGGAGTTAAAGAAACCAATGGATGGCCAGTGCCTTAAATGTAATAGTGGTTCCTCCCCCACCTTACCCATGCAACAGGAAATGAAGGGAAGGAAGCTAGAAAATGGTACAGGAACCATGGAGTGGGCACAGCACCCAAGGTAAATATGAAGAGGCTTGCTTCATTGTCTTGATAAATGGATACATTAACAATTTTGTTTCAATAACTTTTTGATAATGACCTATCAATGCATGCCCTATTACCCATGT
This sequence comes from Desmodus rotundus, assembly GCF_022682495.2. Classification (NCBI taxonomy): domain Eukaryota; kingdom Metazoa; phylum Chordata; class Mammalia; order Chiroptera; family Phyllostomidae; genus Desmodus; species Desmodus rotundus. The sequence continues at coordinate 8,989,294 of NC_071392.1, read as the reverse complement.
CAGCCCCTCAAAACAGCCCTGGAGTGAGTGAAACACACATTCTCATCCCAGTTTAGAAATGAAGAGGATGAGGTCCAAGAAGTCTGCTGGCCTCCCTCTGCCAGGACCACCTCCCGCCACAGCCGGGCAGCACGACAGCACAAGGCTTCCTGACTCCCAGCCCCGGGGGGTCACCCTGCCTCTCCACACACACTGCCAACCCAGCAGAATTAACTCGGTTGTACTGATGAAAATGACATTTTTGTTCATGTGAAATTGCTGATGTGACAGTCAGCCACATTCTGGCCCAAATGCACAGAAATCGGCAGGTTGTCCTTCCCAGGGCTGGAGAGCAAGTTTGCATGTGGAAACCCTGGGCTTTGAAAGGGACCTGGGCAATACCACTGCCCAAGCTCCTAATGACACAGATAGGAAGGAGCAGGCAGAGTTAAGCAACTGTGCACAGTGCCCCGCTCTCAGTGGCAGAGCTGGGACCAGCACTGATGTCCCCAGACAACCAGCCCAGGGCTCCGTTATCTCTGAACTTACTTCCGGGTCTCAAGAATGACTCCTGCTTCCACCAGTGGATTTGGTTCAATGGCTTGTGTATAGATAAAAAGAAGAAATGCCCACAAAAAAGCACAGGCTGTTGACAAAGGCTTCCTGAAGGAAAGGGAAATGGAGAGGACTAGCGAAGACAGACTCCAGGGAAGTGAAAGTGTGCCTGATGGCACAGGTAGCAACAGGGGACTTGCTGTGATGGGTGTCGGGGGTGAAGAAAGGGACAATGGCAAGGTGGGCTACCCAATGGCAAGGTTGCCAACCGGGAACCGTGAAATCTGTTGAGCGGACATGTAGTAGATGCGGAGCAGAACTGTGATTGACAAGCATGCTTTAGAAAGGACAAGCTTTTTTTTTCAAACATGGTTTCTGAACTGCCACTACAGAAAATTTACAGATTCATGTCTCTGTTATCTGGGGGAGGGGAGGGGGAGAATCTGCCAAACAAATACACACTGGAACCTTTTAAACTCATTCATTCATGCGACAAACATTTGCTGAGCACTTAACACGCCCCGGCTATGCATGTGCCATAGTAGATGTGCAGCGACCAATAAAAATCTGGTGCCTGCCCCAGGGATGCCGGTCTAACGGGGAAACAACCCGAAGCAGAGTATCAAACAAAAAACACACCACTGTAAAAGTGAAATGAAACTAAACAGTCCAGTTCAGAGAGAAAAGGGGTGAGACTTATTTATAAATAGGTTGGCATTTCAGCTGGGTAATAAACCACCCCCCAAAACTGAGTGGCTCCGAACCGTAGTGATCACTTCTTACTCCCGTGGTTCCGCAGCCTTCAGTTCTTCTGCTGGTCTTGTTTTGGGGTCTCCTACACAGCTGCAGTCAGAAGACCACCAGGGCTGAAAGATCTGGCACAGTTCCACTCACCTGTGCAGGGCCCTCGCAGGGACAGCCGGAAGGCTGGGCCCCTCCCTCGTTCTCTCCACGGGGTCTCTCTGTGTGGCTAGCTTAGATTTCTTAGATGGAGCTAGATTGTGACAGGAAGTGTTTGGAGAAGGACAAGCCCGGGACTGGTGTGGGATCACTTCAGCTGTGTTTGGTTGGTTACGGCAACCCCGGGGCTAGCCCCAATTCAAGGACGGGGAAATACACGCCACCTCCCAAGGGGAAGGTAGTGACAGATTTTACAGACATCTTGAATCCACCCAGGTGGTCAGGGATGGCCTCTGTGAGGAGGTGACATCTGAGCCAAGAAGTGAAGAAGGAAAAGGAGTCATCCAAGTAGCAAGGAGGAGGAAAATCATTTCCAACATGAAGGAAGAGCATGGGCAAAGACTCTGAGGCAGGAAGGATGTGGTCAAGGAATCAGAAACGGGTCAGCTGTGGCTGGAATGAGGGGGCCCAGGGAAGAGGGGCCTGGGAGGAGGGGAAGGAGGCCGCCGGGCGGGGGCCCTGGCGGAGCCCTGCGGGCACGTTTGGGGCCTGGCTTTCATTTGAAGTGCAGTAGGCACTCAAGGAGGGATTTCCACAGGAATGCAGGCTTATCCACGATTACTCTGGCTGCTGTGCGAAGAATAGTTGGAGAGGAGCGAGGATGTCCCCTGGCTTAATCAGAGATGCTGAATGATCTCAAAAAGTGACTGAAACTGAGAGACTCTAGACCCCACAGGCTGCAACGTTCGAATCTGTGACAATACTGAACTAACTCATCAGTGACGGTGAAATGAGCTCCCTGTTGGTAGTACCAGGCTCCAGTACCATGGGCTCCAGCAGAGCAGTGTCCTGGAGAGCGGGACACTTGTCCGTCATTGCCCCACCACCGCCACCAGCCCCGGTGCATCACAGACCAATGGACCAGCTGAGCTTCCCTGAGAAGCACTGTGAAACATATTTCATTTATGGCCCACGGTGATTCCTGCCAAATAAATGATGTTCAAAGAGCAAATCTGGGACAGGGGAACAAAGGAATCTTCAACTAAACCAAAAGCTAATGTGGGGGTTATTTGGGGAAAGGCAGTAAGGCACTGCCTAGGTTCCCTCTTGGTGCATGAAGGGTTAACTTTCATCATCTGGCAGCTGAGCCTCCTGTGCCTACACCCACCAATAAGTGAAATGTTACTTTTGGAGTGAGTCAGCACACAAGGGGGATGAGGGAGACTAAGTACTCCTGACAGATCTTTCACATTGTCCTTAGGGACCTCACAATGGTCCATGCTGGTGCCTGTGATTCTGAGAAGTGAAAGGGTTTTTAAGACCCCAGAGAATAACGTCTCCATGAATGCCTCCCGCCCACACGCTTCTGACAGGTCCCTGCGAATAAAAAAGACCCTGAAGGCACCTTGATTTGGCCCATAATCCTTCACGCGTACAGACTGACAGACCCATCAGAAGTTGATATATGCTTTTATTTCTCCTCCTCCGATATAAGTAGACTCCTATAAGCAAAGAGTGGGACTTGATTTATGGAGAGGAAGAAAAACTTAGAGACACAATTTAAAAGCAATTAGCATGCAAAGCAAATCTTGGCGAGAGACTGGAAGTGTCCACATGCTGCCCGCATCACCGTGGAGCCAGGGGAGCTCTGGCACGCGCCCAGTAGTCCTGCGGCTTCCCCGCCGCCCGGGCTAAATGCAAATAAGAAATGAAGATTGTTCTCCTTGGTGGAGTTCAGGAAGCGCTGAGGATTTTAACCAAAGCACGGAAGGGAACGAGTGCTGAGTCCTTGAAAATAGCTCCCATCAACTCAATTAAGACCCTATTAGAAGCTATTCGGCTTTCACTGTGGGCCAATCAAACAGAGCCTTCTGAATCAATTTCTCTCTCCATAAGAAAGATGTCACTTAACACTCCCCTTCCCCAGCCCCAGCTCAAAGAACATTTATGAAAATCAGTGCCAACTTACCATCCACATAACAGAGCCGAAGCACCCTCTGTACCCTGTACAAAAACCAGTCTCACGGGTTTGGATTCGAATCTTTATTATCAGATTATTGATTTTCCACATACTCCCATTCTATCAATGATTCTATCAGAAACCAATCATTTCTGCCAGATTAACTCCAAGCCATTCCTAAAGATGCAGCTATGACTTGGAACAGCTGACCACGTTTCCTATTTATTTATCGCAGGATTTACGTGTCTCTCACTATGTGCTGGACCCAGCTGGTCAGGGAGGAAGTTTCAACGCATGACCTTTTCAAAGTCAAACTTGGTGGAGGATTTTATTGGTCATTGACTCCTGGTGACCTCGGAATGTTATTTGAGAACTGCAGCTTTTAGAAATGACATTCTCATCAAAGGAAAACGTGTTTATGGGAAAATATTGGCAGGGAGACTTACATCATTCAATTTGATTGCAAATGTGATTAGAATTCAGCAATAGCCTACCTCCCGTGGTTACTATTTAGCCCTGCAAACCACCGTGAGTAAGTACAGCATTTTTTTTTAAATGCTGGAAGAGTGGGGGGAGGCAATAAGGAAAGAAGACTATTCTAAAAAAGCTGCAGCATATTTCAAGGCCAAAAGACTTCTGAAAATGTCATGATTGGACTTCTCTTTGTCTCTTTTTTTAAACCAATTAAGCAGGTGCTTAGATTTGAGAGCTTATCAGAATTTGCTCTTCAAAAGTCCATGCCAAAGCATTATTCTGGGCCTCTGGGCAGCGGTCTGGTGCCGTGTCCTTTCCTGCCCTGGCTAAGCCCATGGCGCCTGGCATTTGCAAACATTCAGTCACGCTTGTCTTGTGGGCGGGTCGCTCAGGAGGCCAGAGCCCCCGCAGTGGTGAGGAGGCCCCATTTGTCCCAGGTGCTGCTAGCCATTGGCTAAATCAATATCATCCCTTCAGAGGTGCTTTCAGAGCCGAAATTGATAGTGCCCCCAAGGCTCTGTGACGTCCCTGGTTGTTTGCAAAGCAGAGGAAAATCCCTCTTTGCACCACCGGTGGCTCTGACCTCACTCCAGCCCAGCGCGCTTGCCAGTCAGTCTTTAATCACCTGCGAAATGGTGCAGAGGCGAAGTCCTGCAGAGGAGTGACTGCGTGGAAATAACCCGCGGGGACAACCAGATGTGACTCATGCTTTTCACCTTTGAAGGGAAAACATTTGGGAGCAGGATTCCACTCTGGCCTGCCTCCAAGGGATGAGACAGAGAGAGAGGGACAGAGAGAGAGAATTCCCTTCCTGGCTGGGCAGATAAAGACTGTGGGATGCAGCTGGAAGAATAGGGCCAATGTGGATAATGTGTCAGGACCCAGGGCTGACATATTTTCAGCTCTCTGGGTGACAGAGGAGGTGTCAGAATGTGTGCACAGAGCTGTCCCTCCCTACTCAAGGGCAGGTTTGACCCTGGATTGAATCCAGGGACACTGCCAATCTCTCTCCTTACCCCAAACACAAATATTGCTGCCCGCCTGAGTAGTAATAGTAACAGCTTTGGTATAGTGATCGTCATAACAGCTTCTATGCACTGTATGTTATGTGTATTTCCCTCTGTAAGCACGATATCCCACGAAACCCTCCCACTGAAACTTAACTTGCCCAAGGTCATGCAGTAAGTGTCAGAGCTGCACTTGAGCTGAAGCCTGTCCTTGACTTACTATGGTGGCTCTCAGAAGCAGGTGTTTTTTGTGCAAGTTGGAGGCTAACTCTATGCGTCTGGTCAACAAACAGCCCTCTGACCCAAAGCCCTCTCTCTGATGAGGATACTATTACTTTGCAATTACTGACCGCCATCTTTAAGCAGCTTTACAAATATGGCCAAGGAGACAAAGTAGAGAGGAGACCACTAGCCCAAGGCCACATTTGCAGACACCGGCAATACTAAAATAAAACCAGCCTTAGCAAATTTCGAGAATGTGATACAGTATTATTAGCTATTGTCACAAAGCTATACATTAAATCTCTGGAATGTGTTCCCCCTGCATAAAGAACCTTGGTAACGTTTGACCAGCATCTAAGCCACAGCACCTCCACACTGGTCCCCCAGGCCTTCGTGGTGGTGTCCTGCTCTGTTTCACAGGGAGGCCGCTCTGTTCCCCAGGGTTGGAATGACAACAGGGGAAAAAGCACGCACACTGAGCAATAGTGGAAGGGAGGCCGGTTAGGGACTCTAGATGAGAAATCCAGCACGACCTCGGTCCCCAGGAAGCTCGTCCATCGCCCACTCCACGTGCCTGCTTGTTACCCCCTCAGCATTTTTCTTCGCCCTCCGAGGGGAGAGGAGGCCACAGTGAAAACGCATTTGCTCCGCCTCATGAAGGCCGGTCAGGGCAGTTTCTCTGACTCAAACTCCTCTCATTCCGCTCATCTGATTTTTCTCTCGCAAAAAGAAATCAGAAGAAAACATTCTCCTGGGATGATATGAGAACGTGAAGACAGAATGCCAAGAGCTGGGATGAAGTGCCACAGCCCTGAAACTAATGCACGGAGCTCCGGGAGCCGGCAGCCTGTTGTAATAGCACCATACTATTACCACTACTAATAAAATCGCAACCTTCTGCATGCGTCGCCCTCAGGGACAGTCCTTTTCCCAGGCTCCCCAAATCAGAGCAGGGAATTAGGCAGGCGTCTGCCCTCCGTGAGGGACACTCAACCCAGATTAACGAAACAGTCACAGTGTCTGTGCTTCCACGTCCTGCGCTGCCACCCCAGCCACGACAGGGTGCTTTCATCCTAGTGGGAGCTCGCCTCCAACTTCCAGTGGTCCCGGGGATTCAAAAGTCGATGGCTTTGACAGATGCAGGCTTCCCTCTTGCCACCCAGGAAGCTGGGGGCTCAGCCCCAATACCAAACAAAAGCCATCTTCCACCCTGGGATCAGTCACCACTGCAGAGTGTCTGTGACAAATCCTTATTTAAAGAAGCCTGGCACGGTAGACCACTCATGGGGTTTGGGGAAAGTTTTAAGCTTTTATGGATCAAGAGCACTCTTTGAAAATCCAATAAAAGCTGCAGGGTTTCTCTCCACCTATTTAAATCAACTGTGTACATTGTGAGTAGCATATATTTTCAGGAGGCTCTGGAACTCTGCGGGGGCTCATCCAGCCCCCTATCCTGAAAATGCTCCTGTGGCTCAAAGACGTGTGTGTGTTTAACCTAGTCGGCTCTTCTCAGCACTAGAAGCAAAAGGCATGAACTAAAAGGAGAATAATAGAAGGTATATTGAAGTTCTGCAAACTGAGGACTGTATTAAATGAGCACCAAATGTATACCAAGTTCTCCACTAGGAATAAGATATGCATACATGCATTCAATCTTCTTCATAATCTCAGAACAACTGAGTCTTTCCTGCTCCCTCCCCCGCCCCCCCCCCCCCCCCCCCCCCCGCTCTATCTCCAGTGCCTTTCCTAGTGCTGGCGCTTGCGCTTACTGAATACTCGCCAAGCGAATTAATTATTGGGTTGGCCAAAAAGTCCATTACGTTCTTCTGTAAAATAAAAGACACATTTTTCATTTTCACCGATAACTTCATTGATTTGGATATTTGAGTATGTCGGCTATCTCCCGCTATTGGCTTCTAGTGGGTAGAGGCCAGGGGTGCTGCTAAACATCTTCCAATGCATAAGACAGACCCACAGCAAAGAATTATTTCGTCAAAATGTCAATAGTACCAAGAAACTTTGCAAACCACTTATGACACGTTCGATCAATCATAGCACCTTCTCCATACACAGCACAAATCTTTTTTTGTGTTCCAGTTGTGTTTTTACCTTTCTCGAAATAATAGAGCATAATATGCTGAAAATATTGCATATTGTCTTCCATCTTCAATAGTAAAGTGGCTGCACAAAAATTCACCAGTTTTGGTCAGTTTTTTTAATGCATGCTGATATGACAGCTGTCACAATACAATCCAACAAAATTGTTTCAAATGAAGTTAAAGACAACTAAGCATTACTAGAGCCATCTTACAGAAAAAAACTAACTTTTTGGCCAACCCAATGAGGAGTCTGAGCCTCAGAGAGGTTAAGTAACTTACACAAATCAGACAGGGAATAAATGGCAGAGGTGGGATTTGAACTCAGATCTACCTGTCCCCTTTCCCCTGAGCCTTTCTGAACGTTTTGATATGATCCTCTCTGAGACTAAAGCAAAGACATAAAAACATCTTCAATAAATGATATGCTACATCAGTGGCAAGAGCTGTGGGAAGCAGGAGAAGTCGAGTAGAGGGACTGGGTGTTTGCGGAGCAGGGAGGGCAGGTTACAGAACTGACCAGGGGGGTCAGTGTGGGCCTCTCCGGGAAGTGAGATTTGAGCAAAGCCTTAAAGGGGAGGAGAGGGTGGGCCAAGCGTTGGAGTACACAAGGGAGGAGAGGAACCAGAGCCAGGGCCAGGCCTCACGCAAGTGGACCTGCGGCTCAAAGGAGGACAAGCCAGTGCAGCTGGGGCTGGGAGAGGCAGGGCAGAGTCAGAGGAGGTAGGGTCGGAGAGGTGGCCATGGCTAGAGAGAGACCATGGGGGCAGTCATCGCCAACCCTTTGGCTTTTCCTCAGAGTGAATGGGAACTCATCACAAGATTTGGAGTGGGGCCCTGGCTGGTGTGGCTCAGTTGGTGGGAGCATTGTCCTGTAATTGAAAGGTTGTGGGTTCAGTCCCCGGTCTGGGCACATCCAGGAGGCAACCAATTGATGTTTCTCTCTCACTTCAATGTTTCTCTCTCTTCCTTCCTCTCTGTCTAAAAACAATGAGAAAAAATGTCCTCGGGGGAGGATGAAGAAAGATTTGGAGCAGGACAGCCATCTCACAATGTGACTTCCATCTTCAAGCACCACTTTGGCTGCTGGCGTGAGGCTAGAGTGTGGCAGGCGTGGGACTCCACGCCCAGTCACTCAGGTAAAAGATGATGGCGGCTTGGCCCAGGCGGCAGCCGTGGCGGTGGAGAGAAGTATACTCTGGACACATGAGGGAAGGGAGGAGTCCAGGATGGCTCCCAGGTGTTTGGCCCAGGGAGCAAAACTGACATCTGTCCAGGCTCACCCCTACCTTCTAAGGAGGCAAACCTGCTGTCTTACTCTCGGGGCCTCAAAACCAACAAGAGAAATAATACGATGTTTACCATTTCCAAAGATGTTTCCTTTTTTTTCCATGATGGAGGTGTTACTCTGTGTAGCCTTGTGAAAAAAGAAAAAGGAAGGCATTCCTTAAAAAGTGCATGTTGATTAAAGTTTTGGAAAGCAAGCTTTGGAAAGTGTTTTCTTTTTCTCAGTCCCTACCTTCATAGCTAAGGCAGCATGACCTTCTTGCCCACTCTGCTGGACACCGGGTCAGCCCTGGACACACCCCTGCTGGCCACTACACGGTGCTGTTAAACAGCCTTCTGCAACTGGGAGCTCTAGGCAGATATTGACTTTCAGGTGAGCTGATCTGACACCAAGACTGAGAAGCCAGAGCTGCCCCTTCTCCCCCAGGGAAAGCACAGGCATTCCTGGTTAGCCTGGGCTGCCAGGCAAATGTCGAGCCTCCAGCCCCGGACCCAGTCAAGAGGGAGTCTGGAGCTCATGTCCGAATCACACGGCTCAGCCAAGAAGACAGCAGGAGGCCAAAGCAGAGAATGCCGAAGGGTTGGCAGAGGCTAAGTCTCCCACTTGCTTCCTTTGAGGGTTTGCTTTTTAAAAATGCTAAAATGGAAAAGTCAGGATGATAGAAAAGCTATGTTTTTGTAAGGAAAGAGTTATTGCATACCTAATAGGTGCCTGGCGCCTTTGTCTTACGGAATCTACATGACATCCTTGGAAGTCAGCTTTATTTTCTCCATTGTCCTGAGAGGGAACATGGCAAGAGGTGAAGCAACTCGCCCGAAGTGACCCAGTGAGTCAGCACAGATGTTTGACTGCAAATGCCAGCTCCCCCCACAGCTGCCTCTAGGACGCCCGACGGAGCCCGGGGGCCTGGCACTGAGAGGGGCCCTGGGATGCAGAGCATTCCGTTTTAAATCCAGGAAAGTCTCGGGCACACCTGGACCCCTTAGTCACATTAGCTGCCTCTTGAAATTAAAATACACACTGAGAAAATGCAATTGTTTCAAAAAAAAACCTAGGAAATTCAGTAGAGTAGCTGAAGCCTTTTAAAACATCATTGAGAAAATGAAAAGTACATGCCCTTAGGCAAGGTAAATAAGGGTTCCTCGGGGCTCACCTTGAGGAAGAGCAGGTTTCTTTCCCACCCAGTTAACAGCCGGTCTTCTGCGGGGCCTTGGTGAGAACTTGCTGCAGAGCGTGAATCCCCAATTTCCTACGCACTCAGCCCCACGCCAGCATCAGTTCCTCCAGCTGAGTTCCAAAGCCGGCTCGCCAGTTGGGAGTGCTCCTGAATCCAGTTGCCTTTTGTATCATTTTCTGCACAAAGTCAATTGCGCTTCTTGCTCTGATCATTATAATTTATACCTCTGACTAATTTACCTACAAACTCAGCCCAGTACCTTGCTGAGGGGACATCAGTGAGTTCAGCTGCTCAGAAAGGGGACGTTGCTTGTCCAGAGCCTGGGTCACACCATTCGCTGCTACTGCTCACTCATTCATTCCACAAACGGTTATGCTAACATCGGGCCACACCTGGGGCTGCCTAGTCCGGCTGACCGTGACTGGTCAATTAGCAAAGAACTCCCTCCTCAAGGAGTCTCACTGCTGCAGTGTCCTTGGTTCTAAACTGTGACAGGTGACACAGAAGACATCGCCCTCTTCTTTATCATCTGGTGACTTGATCAAAGACACTGAAGAGCAGAAAATAAGCCAAAACTAATGAACTGTTGCCCTGGGCACCTTGGACCTTGAGTGGCCAGCCCAGCGGTACCTGGGGTGAGAGGACTCTGACATGAGCTCTGGGCACAGCTGGCAGGGTTGAACCCAAAAGACAGATGAGTCCTTCTATACACCTCAGTCCACAGGCTGGGAGCACAGCAAGGCACAGTCTTCTGGCTCACCTCCTCATCTTGGGACAATGCCCAAATGGAATGGGAGGTGAGTGTATCACCCCGACCCGGAAATAGATGGAAAGGGACCCCTGCTGCTCTAGCAGAAGTGCATGCAAGTGCCCCCAGTGCAGTGGTGCGCTGGTAAATGTTTAAGAGCTGGCTCTCTGCAGGAAAGGGTGGGGGCTCACTCATAGCATTTGCTGATTTCTGGGGTATAGATAGTTCCACAACTTCAAGCTACCAACATGACGTCACTGAACGCAGAGTGGGGAAGAGATGCTAACCATCGCTCTCACAAGCCACCTCCATTACACCACCACTCAAATCCCCCCACCAAGAACTCAACCCCTTTTCCTTCCTTAGTCTCCCCTCTTCTCATTCTTGAATGAGGGGGGAGGGGGATGGCGTTGCAAGAATGACCAAAGTGGAGGCAGGCAGCACAGGACATTTTGCTAGACTGCCAAGGAGGATGTGTGGATTTTTACTACTTAAAGTCAAGTAAACTTAAAAATTGCTGTGAAAGAGGAGAAGTAGGTGTTATTAAACAGACAAGGAGACCACCTCAGAGCAGGTAGGACTGCCAACTAAACAACCCCATCCGAGTCCCAAGCCCTGGTTATTACTTATTTGTTTGCTCGCACCTCCCCAGAGAGGAGTCCAGATTCTGTCTACAGTGCAGGCAGGATGATGGGGCTCCCAGATTTAGGCCTTCCAGTGGCTCCCCATCACTCACAGGACAAAGTCCCAGATCAGTGGGGTGGCATGGAGGTCACCTTGGCCTGGAGCCCACCTCCTCTCCAGCTTTAATTTTGTTTGTCACCTCTCTTCACCAGCCCTAAGACCTTGTCTCTGCCCCAGTCACACTGCTGGGCGTTTTCTTATAATGACTGGCTGTTTCCCAGCTCTGGCCTGGAGCCACACCTCCCCCCACCACCCCACTGTTTGTGGAACTCCTCATTTCTGCCCACCCCCACCCCCAGCTAAGCTCTGTATCAATTTTTACTATTTATTGTCCTTATTTCTTTAAAAGACACTCTGCCCCTCTATCCTAAATAAACTCTTTGAAGGCAAGGACTGGGCTAATTTGTCCTCTAGAACCTACAGGAAATGTTGAATAAATGCTTGCTGAAATCATCTTGTTATTTCATTAAGAAAAATGGTCCCACTGCTCAAAATGATTTTTGCATGCTCAGATTGCCTGAAGACTGGAAATTTCCTTGGGAAAGAAACCAGACAGCAGTGGCTTTTGTGATGAGTCTGTAAGTCAGACGGTAAATCAGACAACAATCAAAACCTGTGTTCCCAGGACAAGCATATCTGGCACCACTCTGTGGGCGTGCCTGCAGTCCCACCATAGCTCCTGCCATCCAGACGATGGCGTCTGAGATGTGTCACTGCTGACAGCCTTCCTCACAAGAGCAAGGTCTGCCTTTGCCGCTGTCACAGTGAGCAGCTGCAGAGGTTGTTTGGCCAGAATCACACTGGCCTTGACCTGGGTCAGGGAATACCAAGTGAGACACAAACATTAATTATCATAGTTCTACAGCCCACTTGGGCCTCAAACAATGTGGGGCTTCGCTTCATCCTAACATATCCAACATGCTGGTTCCAGCACGGACGTTCTTCATCAACTCAGTCCACAGAATTAGACTTCTGCTTCTGGGGAAGTTGCTTTCTCACTTCTGGAACTTTAGCGACAGTGTGCATCAGACATGGACTACCCTTATGCATTGTGGGTATTTCCTCCAGGCCTTCACTTCAAATGAGACCTGAACAAACTAGGCTGTAAGGCCAGTGCCTAAAGGACAGCTCAATACAAGGCCCCTGACACCAAGCCCCTCTCCAGCCTCAACAGGCGCCAGGTCCAAACACCTATCCCATGCCTATTCCAGTATTTCCTGTAGCATTGTGTTGCACAGAATTATAAATTGGTATCATAAAAATGATCTTTGGTCAAATAAGTTATACAAATTCTGGGTTACAAGATATGAAGAGGGTTCCTTTCCTGGAAGACACCTGAGAGATTTGACATGCTAAGATGTTTTATGAACCCCCAAAATGGGGTAAGGGGTACAGGGGTCCCCAGATATAGTGGACCATGGAAACCCACTCACCTCCTTCTTTGATGGGCCATCTGTAGACACTGATGTTCTCCCAATGCACTCTGGGAGCCCAGCTCCAGCCTCCTGAACTCATTCACTTACTGAGCATGCCAGGCACTTTAAAGCCAGGGAAAGGAGGCATGGTTTGGGAAGATTTTTTTTAAAAGCCCTCGTGAGAAGGAAATACAGGATGAAGTCATACTACAGAATGCTAAACATAGAATGTTAAAATATCTCCAAAACAAGACTTTTTAATCCTCAGTACAGAGCCAAAGAACGCATCACCTACTGCCAAGACAGTGAACTGTTCATGTCCCCGACACCTTATGACTGCCCTCCTGGTGGAGCTAGCACAGGCTCGGACACCGATACACCTGCATTCAGACCTTGGCTCTGCTCCTGTTCCCTGGCCCTCAGCCTGCCGTGCGGGGCTGCCGTGAGAATTAAATTAGACAAAGCACACCACCACGTAATAAAAAGCAATTAATACATGCCTAAGAAAATTTTTGTTCTATGATGTGGAAAACACCTCACTATGTCTCATGCAAACAACCCCTGTTCTGTCTATATAGAAGCTACGGTCCTACTCCAAGCTCTGGGATATGTCCTGGGACAGGAAAAATTTCTGTTAGTCAAGGCTCTCCAGAGACATGGAACCAACTGGGTATATATACATGATTGTGCAGATAGACAGACAGGCAGATAGACGGGGAGAGAGAGAGACAGACAGACAGACAGACAGATAGAGTTATGATTGTATATATGTGCATATAGATATCTATATGTGTATATATATATATACACATCTGTGCATGTGTATCGATACGTGTACATAGATAGATAGATATGATTGAGCATAAGGCATTAACTCTCACAATGACTTCTTGGCTGAGAAGTCCCAAGATACACAGTTAGCCAGTGGAGACCTGGGAGAATCAATGATATCAGCTCCAGTCTGAAAGCCAGCAGGCTTGAGAACCAATACAGCAGTTGTTTGTCTGAGACCAAAGGCCAGAAAAGACCAATGTCCCAGCTCAAGCAGTCAAGCAGGAGTAGTTTCCTCTTACTCAGCCTTTTGGTTCTCCTCGGTCTTCAGCTGACTGGGTGAAGACCACTCACACTGGGGAGGGCCACAGGCCTTACTCATCCACCGACTGAAATGCTGATCTCACTGAGAAGCACCCTCACAGACACACCCAGAATAATATTTGACCAAATGTCTGGCCACATCATAGCCCAATCAAGTTGACACAGAAAATTAACCATCACAACATCTAAATACAGCTACCAGGTTAACCAGGATGAGGAAATCTGGGATGTGGGCTGTCAGAGGACCCATGTGTCAAGCAACCAGCAAGGCCAAATGACAACCCAACTCTAGTGCCAAGATGCCTAAATAACTGAAGGAATCACTTAACAATCTAGACAAAATGACTATTCCACAATCTTGTCCGCTGCCCACTGACCGACCCCCATAATCAGCAGATCATGGCCCCAACACCATTGCCAACATGTGGAGGACTGTAAATAAAAGAAAAATTGCTTTAAGTCATCAACAAAGCATCCCACACTGAGGGTGATGTTTTTTGTTGTGTTTTTTTTTTTTTTAGTCCTGTACCCCTATGCTCTTAGTGCATAGTAGAAGAAAAAACGATGAAGCACCCCTCAAACTTCCTCCAGCACCAAAAAAATGAACAAGTAAAGAATGTAACTGAAATTACCACTGGGAAATGGGTAGGTAAATAGGAAGAGCAGTCACTACAAGCACTAAGATGTCAATTAATGAGACTAACTAAAACCTTCATTCTGCTGGGCCCTTCACAGTCCACTTTTAGCAGCCACACAAGTCACAACGTGGCATGAAAAGAAGGAAAAACTAACCATTGCTGAGCACGGATGTGCCAGGCACTGTGCCACGCCCTTTAAAGACATCGACCCACATAATTCCCACCACATTCCCGGGGCAGGGAAGCATTTGTTCTCCCCATGTTATAGCTGAGAGAGCTGGGATTCACAGAAGTTAAGTGATTTGCCCAAGGTTATACAACCTTGAAGAGCCTTTCTCCTTATGGACAATGAGAATTATATACGTGACTCGATTTGCCCCTTTTGTTAAAGATGCCACAAAACTCACATTCCAGTGATGATGACATAATCCCTGCTCATCGAGTTTATTTAATTTCTATTTGTTCATGTGCTCTTGTAAGCCAAGTCAGATCCTTTGTGAAGCGAAGTAGAAGCAAGATGGGTAGAAAGATGGGTGCAAAGGACATCTGGGATGACGACCCCGATTTGTCCGCTTCCAAAGATGTTACTCCTTTCACCTCATTCAGTTGGAGGGATTTAGTTGAATGAGGCTGTGTTTTGTTGCTTTGTTCTGTGTATGCACCCTTCAGGACTTTCTAGAGTGTCCCTAGTTCTGTATGTCTTGGGCTGGCAGTAGACCCTGAGTAATTTCCTCTAAGACCATCGCCATCTTGTCTTCCCTATTGAATGGGCCTAGGGTTCTTTTTCTAAAGCACCGAACTACCTGAACAAGCCAGTCACCTACAGTTGAAATTAAAAGCAGCTACTTGCGGCCACAGGCAAATGCTGAGCTCTCAGTAAGATCACAGGCCACAGCGTCAGGGGAAAGGGTCCCGATGTCGGCAGCCTACTCTGAAATGCATCAAAAAGTAACGCAGGGAAGGGGATGCCACGGATTCATAAATGACAGAGCGATAGATAGATAGATAGGTCTGTGGAAAAGCAAGCACAGCGATTGTTCATTGTAGTGTTGAAACGATAGATGCATGATGGTCCCTGTACATTCTACCACCTTAGCTATAATTTTGAAATTTTTCATTAAAAATACTGTGGATTCATAGAGAAATCAAATGTAGTGGTGGCTGCCAGGGACGTGGGGAGTTTCCGTCTAAGATGATGAAAGATCTGATCCAGGTGAAAATCTACCTGGAGACAGCCAGTGGTGACGGTCACACAACGACGTGAGTGGACCTGAAGCCACTGAACCGGATGCCCTAACAAAGTTAAAATGCTAAATTTTACATCATGCATATCTCGACACTAGATAAATATTTGAATGAATGAATGAATGAATGGGGAAGAAGCACTGAATTATCCTGAAAAATTGCTATAGTAACAGTAATTGCTCTTGATAATACACAGAAGGGACAGAAAAAAGATTTACAAATATTCTAGATAAATATCAAAAATTGAGGTAAAATTA
Source organism: Desmodus rotundus (assembly GCF_022682495.2). Lineage (NCBI taxonomy): Eukaryota > Metazoa > Chordata > Mammalia > Chiroptera > Phyllostomidae > Desmodus > Desmodus rotundus. The sequence continues at coordinate 8,973,554 of NC_071392.1, read as the reverse complement.
TTAAACCCAAACATAGAGTTAAGTCTTTAAAAAAGGAAGTTATTCACAGATTCTTTGGCTTCCAGAGAAAAAAGCCCCTGGAGAAAGAAAATGTCCCCTTTGGTCTTGTAAACAACCCTGGACTGAATCGGGAAACCTGACCTCGCTTCCCAACATTTCCACAAGGCAGCTGTGTGCTGCTCAGCAAAGCCCCGCGTTCCCGGGTGTCCCCTCCAGGGTGTGCGTGCTGTCCTCTGGGGAAAACGGCTGCATTCAGTGATACTTCAGGTCCTTTGCAACACCAATGTTTTGTGGATCGTGGTATCTTTTGCATATTTGATATGTCTTTGTACATTATATGATTAAATAACATCTACATTAATTAACTAAAAAAATCTAAAAAAATGTCTGCTAGATCCCCCTTATCTGCAAAATCGAGACTGAGCTTCTGAGCATGACAGATCAGGCCCTGCAAGCCTGCTGCCCCGGCCTCCCCATCGCCCATGACCCAGGCCTTTACCGTGGGCGGCAGTCACTGGCCTTTTCTCCACGGCGCCATCCACGGTGCCTTTCCGCTGGCTAGAGGTCCCTGCTATGCCTACCCCCTCCCCTCGCCGCCCCCCCACCTGGGTACACTTACCCCGCTCACTCTGACTCTTCTGTAACCCCACGCAGCCATCACCTGTCAGTGACCTGTTCTCAGACCTTCCCCTCCCTCGCCCCCACCGTCATCAGCATCCCTGCCACCACAGAAGCACTTGCTCTGTCTGCTGCATGCTCATTGTCTTTGCTTGTCTGTTTGTTTGGGGTTTGGTATTTGTTTATGTTGCTTTGTTGTCTTAACTAAAATATAACTGGTACACAGTTTTAGGTTATATCATAATGATTAGATAGAGGCATATGTTGTGAGATGATTACCACAATATATTCAGTTAACATTGCACACCCTCATTTCTACAACCCACACTGCACCCACAATGAGCTTTTTTAAAAAAATATGCCTCCTTGGTGAGTCAGTCTGTGCCAGGGAACAGCCCCTTAGACTCCTTTCCACTCCTAGGTGCCTAGCAGGGCAGGTGGCACATGGCTACCCCTCAGTTTTTATGGACACAATGAAAGGAAGGAGGAAGGAAAGAGAAGGGGAGGCAGAGAGAGAGGGAGGAAGGGAGGGAGCCGGCATTTCTGTACGTCAAACTTCAGGGTGTTTTACTATGACATTCCTAGGGAAGAATTTCTTATTCGAGAAAATAAGTGGTGTAAATTCCACTATGTTTGATAGGAAAATAAATCCATAGTTCTGGTTGTTCCCATTAGTCATCCAGTGCCATAAATTAAATTCCTGCTACTGGCACATTAATCTACTTTCCCTTAAATTACACACTCATGCCATATGCTTTGAGCTGCCAATCTCTACTAAATAAAAGAAAAAGTGAAGATGATGTTTCACTTGAATTTTTCAGAAAACCATGTGAATACTTCGGCCTTGGCTAAGGCAGTACATAAAGCCTTATAGAGCCCGACATTGATCTTCCCCTTTAATCGAGACTGATCCATCCATGATCCACCCACCTGCCAGAATAAGGTGACCCTGAAATGCCCAACAGTCTCTGAAGCTGCGCCTGAGATGACCACACATGCACGCACACACGTGCACAAATTCACACACACATACACACCACCTGGAGCCAGATTTGGTCTTTCTGTGTTCTCCCAGCTCTGGGGAAAAAAGAAAGAATTGGACAAACATGCCCTGAAGAGCTGACTGATTGGCTCCACCATCACCTCATTCTAACTAATGGAATCTCCACATGGCACAATAGACGTGACCAGAACATTCAGCTGGGCCTATTGGATGTCACTTCCCACACTGGGTTCCCTTGCTAATCATAGGACCATCATGCTGGGAATTAAGAAATAATACCCAGCTCCAAATTCTTTTGCCCCTGAATATAAGTTGTTTTTCCCCTTGGTATTTTTTTAAATGATTTTATTTATTTAGTTTTAGAGAGAGGGGAAGGCAGGGAGAAAGAGAGGGAGAGAAACATCAATGTGTGGTTGCCTCTCACACGCCCCCACTGGGGACCTGGCCCAGGACCCAGGCACATGCCCTGACTGGAAATCAAACCAGCAACCCTTTGGTTCACAGGCTGGCACTCAATCCACTGAGCCATACCAGCCAGAGCACCTCTTGGTACGTTTTTAAACATTGTTTTAAAAATTATCACAAAAGGAGGTCAATCTGCTTCTCCAACGTACAGATGTGACATCAACCAACAAAATGATTCTCCCAATCGAGTCCCAGAGAGGGAATTATTTAACAGTAATGATAAAAATTTGGTTCGGGTACACTCAAATACCCAAGGCAGATATAATTCTTGGTCAAGGACAATTCAAGGTTGGTTGGGTATTTAGATTTCTGGGTTCTTCTAAATAATGATCTATAATTCCAAATACTGATAAAGTTCTTGAGGTAATTAGAAAAGAGGAGTCCTTCCTCCATATGTGTTCGCTCAGACCAGATTCATTGATCGTGTCCGGATATGGACCTAGCACAGAGCATGGCTCCTTTGCAGTTTCCTGAGAACGGAGGCCCCCTTCTTCATCCACAGTGGTGTACTGGAGGTCTACTAGTGCTTGAGCCTGACCTGCTTGGGTTCAAATCCCCATTCTGTCACTTAGCAACTGTGCCTTTGGGCAAGCTACTTAACCTCCCTGAGTCTCTACTTCCTCCTCTACGATATGAGGGTAATAATGCTACTCTCCAAGGGTTGTTACAGGAATAAGGGTAGCGACCTACAGAAAGCACCTGGCTCGATGCCTACCGCAACCAACATCAACTGCTCTCCCTCCTTCCTTTCCTACCTGGCAGGAGGCAACTGTCCAGGAAAAAACTGCACTTGTTCCTGAGGGGCCGAGAGTGACAACTGCTCACACAGCATGGCACATTGCCAAAGGGAGATGGAGGGCAAAGGGTGACTTTGGAGGTGACTGCTGTTTAGTCATTGCGTTTCTGGTGTGGTCTCCTGGAGATTGTTGCCAGAGGCAACAACCGCTCACCTGCTGGCCGTGCAGAAGCTGATTCCTTATGTCAAATGTGCACTTTGCACATGACCTCCCAGGTCTCCCTTGGTCTTGGCAGGACTGCTTCACATAAAGAAGCTGTGATTGAGGCATCTCCCCAGGTTGCTGAGGAGCACATGGCAAGCCACATAAAACCATATCCTACTCACTGAGGAGAGAGGTTCCTGCCTAGGCCAGCTGGAACTCAGCTGCCTCTTACAAGTGATAGAGAGTCACTTGGGCCAAAAGCACAGGTCCAGGACATGCTGCTTAAATATAACCCATTCAGTTCAGGGGGTTATCACCTCACCTCTCCTACCCAATACTCCGCAAGAATAAAAATGAACAAAAAGAATATGGAGAAGACATCAGAGGGTGAACAATTCCAACAGATATTTGGAATCAGAAAAGAAAGGGCAGAAGGTAAAGTTTGGCTATGCCATCAGAGCAGAGGATGCTAAAATCAAACTACTTACACTACACTGTAAATGAAAAGTTGATTCATCCTGCAGAACCCTGGGAAAACCAGACTTGAGGAGTCAAGTTCAGTGGAAGGCAGGGATGAGGATAGAACTGAGGACAAGAGCCTAAGCATGCTTCCTATTCCTAGGGTGCTAGTGGCCAGACTGATGTCTCCCAAGCACTCCTGCCCAGGCAGGATACTGGAAGAGTCTTTCTCAAGAAATGTAAGAGCTCCAGGGAAAATACCACTAGACATTAACATGTGATTCCCCCAAGAGAGAACAGCTAGAATGCTGCCCAACTACCCTACAGCAAAGCCCAGCAGTTGGCAAGGCCAGTCACACAGAGAGGACTTGCAGTTAGCTTCACTGCCTTTAAATACGAAGGCAGAGGCAATGATTGTCATATATTTAAGAAAATCTTCAAACATGATCAGCATCCAAAACAAAGAACAAAAAGAAACCTAAAATAAATCAAAGCAAAGCACAGAAGAGAAGAAACTTTTCAAGGAAAACAATAATATCTACAAAGACAGGAGAAAATGTTGCAGGTAAGACACAAGAGTAGGGCGCTACTCAAATAAAAGGGAAGAGAACGAGAGACCTACTAAAAATATATTAGCAAAAAATTAAAAGTCTCAGCACAAAGGGTAGAAGGTAAGATTGAAAAACCTAATAAAAGTAAAACAAAAAGACAAAGACATTTCAAAAATCATAGAAAATATCTTTTAAAATGAGAGAAGAGTCCAGATATCCAACATCTGACTGAGAAGAGCTGCAGATAGGAGAAAGAGAAAATGGAATTTAAAAAATCATCAGAGAAATAATATCATAACACATCCCACAATTGGACACGAGTTTCCAGATTAAAAAGGTCCTCATAATGCCCAGCATAATGAGAAATAGGACGCATAAAGGCACACGCCATAAAATTTCATAATACCAGAGCTATAAAGAATATGAATCCTGAAAAGCTTCAGGGTGGGGGTGTAGAGAGAAGGAAGCTTGCAGTTCGCATAAAAAAAGAACTGGAACCAGAGAGCAGCTAGAACAATGACTTAATTGTTTTGAGAAAAATATCTTCCTCAACCTAAAACTCCACACCTAGCTAAAATTTCAAAGAAGTATAAGGCTAGTCCAGGTAAGAGCCATTGGAAAAGTCTTCTCTGCACAATCTGGAGAAGCCGCTCCCTCAAAAAATACCAAATATACTGATATCAGACATTCTCCCCCCAAACAGATCATGGTAAATTCCACCATCTGCAAGCACCATCCCACTTCTCCCTCCCCACCCACATAGAGAGTTTAGCATCACCTCCCACACCTCCTGTTTAATAAAAGGGATTAAAGCAAATGTAAGTGTAAGCCTCAGACCCCATTTAAGGAATCTCTGGGAAACCCAGACAACAGGGAAGACCAAAACAAGGACATGGACACAGGAGAAAATTTTAGCTTCTGACACCACAGCTACAGTAAACACAACCTAACTCCTAAAGAATCAAGCTTATCTATCTCAGTTCCTTTTTCCTGATACGTAGTATGTGACTTTCAACCAAAATGACAAGTCATGCTAAAAGGCAAAAAAAAAAAAAAAAAAAGTCTGAAAGAGATAAATTAAGCATGAGAACCAGACTCAGATTTGGCAGAGATTTTAGAATTATGAGACAGGAAATTTTATTTTTTTTTGTCTGTGACATATTTTTATTATAGAGAAGAAAGGAATAAAACAGCATGTATGGGACGACTCTATGTAAAAGTATTGGTGTATATGATGTGTGGAAAGAGGTCTCTGTCGTACATCATACAGGAAATTTTAAATAGCCATCATTAATATAGTAGGAGCTGTAATGGAAAAAGCAGACAACATAAAAGAACAAATGGGCAATGTAAGCAGAGAGACGGAAACTCTAAGAAAGAATCAAAAGGAAATGCTAGAAATTAAAAACATTACTACAGAAATAAAGAATGCCTTTTGTGGGCTTATCAGTAGAATGGACATGGCCGAGGAGAGAACAAATGAGCTTGAATGTACGTCTGTCAATAGAAACCTCCAAAATTGAAATGCAAAAAGAGAAAAAAGCAACAAAAAGGCAGAACACAAGATCCAAGAGCTGTAGGACAATTACAAAAGATGTAGCATACACATGATAGGAATATCAAAAGGAAAAAGCAACAGAAAAATATTTGAAATAATAATGTTGGGGATCTTCCAAGATTAATGACAAACCATAGGTCCCAGAAGGTAGAAGGTAGAAGAATTGGAGAAGGTAGAAAAAGAGTAGAAGATCAAAGAAACAAAGAATAAGGACAACAAATAGAAAACATTTATAAGTATGGTATATATTAATAAGGCTATAGCAATAATTACTTTAAGTATGAATGGTCTAAATATACCAAATAAAAGACAGAGACTGTAAGAGTGAAATTAAAAAAAGACTCAGTAACAACAACAACAAAAACTATCATATTTATGTTCAGTGAGATAAGAAAATAAGAAATAACTCTTATAAATTACAGATATGATAAAAGCAATGAAAATTTCAATCAGAGCATCACAATATATGTTTAGTTAAGTCTTTCACAAAGTAGAGCAAAAAAGAAAAAAGAAAGAAAGAAAACCAACACAGAAACAGTCCTGACCAGTGTGGTTCAGCTGGTTGGGTGTCGTGGCAACGCCAAAGGTCGCCAGTTCAATTCCTGTCAGAGCACATGTCTGGGTTGCAGGTTCAGTCCCTGGTCAGGGCACATAAGAGAAGTAACTGATTGATGTTTCTCTCTCACACTGCCGTTTCTTCCCCTCTCTCTAAATAAATAAATAAAATTGTTGGGAACTGCCCTGCCTGGTTTCAGAAGTTGTAAACCACCATGGCTAAGGCTGAGTGAGAGACCTTGAGACCCTAAGCCACTAAGGAGACAAAGCTTATCTCCCTGGCAAGGGCGCCACCTCTTCCCCCTTTACTTTACCCTGCTTGGCCCTAAGCCTGACCAGTTAGCCAATGACGGGTAAGATTCCTCAAGGGAGGGATGACCTAAGACAGGCACGGTCATGAAGAGGCCCTCAGGGAAGGACTTGGGGGGCTATAGAAAAAGGGGGTGATGGAACCTCGCCCCTTGGTTTTGGCATAGCCTGAGTCCTCATTCTGTCTGTAAGAAGTCTCCTAATCTCTTGGCTACCTTACTTTTCCTTCCTGACTTCAGCCTGAAACAATGACAGAGGGTGGTGCAGTCCTGTCCTGGAAAGGGTGGATTCCCCGGGATGATCATGCCTAAGAAAGAATGCATAAAATCCTGTGAAACCTGCTTTGCTAAGAATGTCCTCAGGTTTCTGATAAGGGTCCAAGCATGAAATAAGTTTGTTTCCCAAAGTTTTATAGCCCTTTAGCTAACTGACCCCGACTCAGAGTAAGCCCTTGGAGTTCTTTGTATGTTACCTATTGTTTGATCCTTACTGCCTGACAATGATTGATGAGCTTTACCTGTATTCCTGTGCAAACTGAACCCAATAAAAGCCCATTGAAGAAAAGGCTCCTGGCCCTTCTCCTTTGAGAGATCGGCCACCTTTCCACCCCAAGCAGATCATGTCTTGGTAGATTTATTCTCATCTGTGGCAGGGGGGGCGGTGCTGCAGGCGGAGCCCCCCACATAAAATTAAAAAAAAAACAACAACACAGGAACAGAAATAGAAACCATTTTTAAAAACTTAGAGGATCAATCTAAGAGACAGTGAAGGATCAAAGGTTTGCCTGGGCCACAATTCCAGAAGAAAATTACAAAGATGCAAGATACACAAACTCCATCCTTCCCTACGCATTTATTGTACATTGATTATGTTCCCCGTACCATGGCAAACATCAACATGAGGCTCAAAACCTCTATCAAGCTGCTCCTTCCTTATTCTAATAAGTGTATAGGATGCAGAACGTAAATGTTCATGATTCAGAAAATCTGGCCATGGTTTCTTCCTGCATCCCACATTATCCGAGACCAACCCAGGCCCCCTCTGGGCCAGTCCATGGCTACAGCCCCAGCCCTTCAGGCTATGCCAGAGCACGGAGATTTTAAATGGAATCTGAGTCACTCAGGGCAATATGCCTGCTCACACGTGCTTCTGTGCCAACATTCGTGCCCTCTCTCCAGGTCAGCCTTACTCCTGGCACACATGTACTCTGATTCATCTGCTCCTCGCTCCAGGACCTGAGGTAAAATAAGGCCCCCTGGCCAAAGGAACAGACAGGGAATTGGCCACAGATACTGCAGGGGCAGAGGCATGAGACAGAAATGGAAGCTCAGCCTTGGAGAGCATGTATGCAGTACCCACTCAAACCCCGGGCTCAGCGTGAGTCGTGGGGGCACAAATTTAACTAATGCGGGAATATTTATGGACAAGAAATCTACTTATAGTGTTGTTTATGACAGCAAAAAAAAAAAAAAAAAAGCCTGGAAATAACTAAAAGCCTGAAAATAAGGTTATTTAAATCACAGTACATCAGGCATTAATAATAAGAGATGGGTTCACATACATGGATAGATGTTGATCGCTACGTGGGGGCAAAGAGTACAAAATAGTAGCTACCTTTGATTCCATTTTTTTTTTTCAAGTGCATGTAGCACATCTAACGGGTCTAAGTCAGGGTTTCCCACCCTGGGCACTGTTGACAACGACAACACTAGAGGGCGCTGTTGGGAGAGGCGGGCGAGGGGTGGTCTCCACCTAACACTAATTACACTCGGAGTGGGGCCTTTCACACACAGCACCGCAGGGAAAGGGCTGGAACCAGATGTCAGAACAAGGCTCTGAATGAGGCCCAAAAGGACACAATCTCTTAAAAGTCTGTAAAAATGCAAGCCAATGAAATCAGGAAGTAGAAAAATGACGTATCACCAGTTCCAAGTCCCTAGGTTTTTGGACTCGGAGCTGAGGAGCAGGTGTGAAGTGACGATAAGGATGTTTCTGTGACACCAGACGGTAGGTTTGTTATCAACCCTGAAATCTTCTGAATATTATCACCATGTCCGCAGCCTTTTAGAGAAATAAAATTGTGTGAGTATGGGATGTTGGTTATATTAAACGTGTTGGAGCCCCTCCCCCATCCTGGAAAATGGTGTGGGGAGTAGAAGTGGAGTGAGGTGGCAGGCAAGGATGGCTTTGTCTTTGTCCCCAGCTCCCTGCGGACAGAAAGAATGAACTCTGTATAGACAGATTCCAAACAGAACAGCCAACAGGGAGAAGAACTACATCTCCCAGAAAGCTGTGCACAGGGCAAGGCTCTCCCAAAAGGCTGTGCACAGGAAAAAGCTGTGACTTGTTAGAAGTCAATCAGGCAACACCGCACATGACTAAGTGACCAAGGTGGCAAGACCAAGTGGCATGGGTGAGAGAGGTCACGTAGAAGCATGAGAAAATCCCAAGAGATTGGGGTCCTAAAAAGAGAGAGAATGAGGGGGTTTTAAAGGAGTTTCCTTAGACCAAGCCCTTAAAATCCCAAAAACAATAGAGAAGTGTGAGTCGAGAAATTTTGTCCTTAAATGTGACATTTCCCTGGGATGAAATTACAGGGTGCTTTGGAACTTCCCCTTAGTCTCCCCAGCCCCCTTTTTGTTTCTACACCTAGGCCTGCTGCGGGCACTCACATACTACTCAGTGGATGGAAGACTTGACACGCTTCTCTTCCCCCGCACAGACCTGGACCTCCCAAAGTGCTCAGCGCCCCCATCAGATAATACACCTGCTATCCTCCTGGGATGGGAGGGCGTGTCCTTGCTGCTTCTGATTAAAGCTGATGCATCATCACAACCACGAAGCAGGCAGGGGTTTGTCAGATTTATTCCAAGTAAACACTTTAATGACCTGTCCAAATGGCAGGGGGCTGCTCATAATAGGCACATACATATGTAAAACAGTATTGGGGAAAGTGCCAGGCTTTTTCTGCCACCTGTACCTTCCTTTCCTGATTCCACCACCTGGGGTGAGAGGGCTGATGAGCTGTTGGAAGCACAGAAGGTGCCGTAACCTTGGAAAGCTGGGAGCTGAGTGAGGGAGCAGTGAGCTAGAGAGAGGGAGCTGGATGAGAGAGGTTGCTCTGAAAGCCTTTCAGTCCACAAGCCCCATCCAGAGATCTGTGTCCTCTTTCGCTGTTGCTTCGGACTACAAAACTATAGCATTATACAATTAGGCCCTGTTCTAACCACAGAGTTATTTATTCTTCCAGGAGCTCCCATCACACCTCTGGATGAGTTCGTCAACAGCACCTTACAGCCCATTTCGTGGCAATAAACGAAGCCTCAGAATGGAGTGTCAACACTGCATCTCACTGTGGCTTTCTGGGCCATATGTGAAAGCATTTTTATTTGCAGGTTATTACTCGACTATGCAAATGAAATTCTCTGTTTCTCTGCTCCTGGGAGCACGCAGATGCAAAATATAGACATCAAAACCTTCACCTGGGGTGCATCTGGAAGCCTATCAGAGGGAAAATATCCTTGAAATTTCTACCTCCCTTGATATGATCAACTTTTCTTTCCATCCAACCCCTTAGAGAGATTTTGTCTTAAAGCTCAAGAGAAAAACATTGATCTCGAGCAGTTTGACTAGGCTTTTGAAACAATTTGACCAAGAGCTATTTGACCAAACTCTGCTAACAATATTAACAACTGTGAGAAAACTATGTCTTATGTAAATGGTACTTTATATAGTCTGTGTGGTGATTTCATCCACATGATTCCTTTTGGGCCTCAGGGCCTAGGGGTGCAGGTTCATTATACTCTCTCACAGATAATAAAAACTGGCCTATAGCAGTTCAAAGACTTGCTCAAAATTATTATTAGAGCTATAACTGGAACCTAAGCCTTCTAAGTCCAGTATCACACTCTTCCACCTCTGTGTCTTCAAGTCCTTCAAGCTTATTATAACAATCGGTCAGTTTACTACATTTGTGGACACACGCATGGACACCTACATACACATGTGTGTACCAAAATCTATAGCGATTTTGGAGGTCCCCTCCTTCACTCCTAATATTGGTCATTTGTCTTCTCATTTCCTTGATCAGTCTGGCTAGAGGTATATTTTTCATGGTAGGCTGTGATCAAAAAATTCTGGAATAGAGTTATTGGAAAATTAAATTAGTACCATGCTTTTAATTAAGGGGGTGGGATGTTCTTGTAAACCCATTAATTAAGGAATTAAAGCTACCCTCCTTTTCCTCTTTTAGGAGGGAGCTGGACTCTATGTCCTTAAAGGGGGGCTTCTGTTACCCTCAAGGAAGAGTTAACAGGATGATCCCTTAGGAGAGACTGTCCAAAGGTCGGACAGGATGGACACTGGTGCAACAAGAGGAAGAGAGATTTCTCTCTGCCCTAAGGACTGGACTCCCAGAACCTGGGAAGTCATGTGAGCAAATTTTGGAAAGTAAGAGGTAGGAAGGAGGAAGTGGAGGGTTGCATAGTTTCACCATGGTCAAGCCTATAACCACTGAGAAGGGATCCTATGGGCATCATCAACAGACAAGTGCAGAAGCAATGCCAGACAGACATGGAGAACCAGTCTCAACTGGAACATCTAGGAACAGATGGAAGGAGAGCAACGGCAGTGACCACCACGGCCTTAGGGTCAAGTCCTTCCTCTACTTCCACACATAACTGCTAAGGTCCTTGTGCAGTTCCCTAGAGAAGAAGGGGAGCCCAATGAAAATGAACATCAGAATTCATCCCCAACCATAGCTAGTGGAGTTTAAAGCCAGGTTTGATTTCATTTAGGGAAATAAAAATAAAACATGGCATTACTTATACCTCTACATCAAAGCATTTTGCAGGCACTCCGTGGTATTTCTCATACTACAGTGATATGGCTGACTTTTGATCCTATCCAGAACTCCTAGAGGGACTCCTCCAGGATGGGGGGCAGTACCAAATGCCAAGCCAGATAAGTGTCAGAGGGTATCCTAGGCACAGGGTCTGGAGAGCTGAAAGGTGCCAGCTCCAATGGCAGGCTGAAAGCGAGTTTTTATTTTCCCCCCGCTCCCCCCAACCAGTCCCTGCCTTTCTCATTGATCATGGATGTCCTTGGACATCCTCTGTTTATACTAAAATTCCAAGCGTACAAACAGCTTAAGAGGATTCTCAGGAAACTGGAAAAAATAAAAGGAAACTGCAAACACTCAAGCTACTATGCCAAAACTGCCAGCTAGAGACATACAGAATGACATTGAAAAGCCCCAGATCTTAAATACAACTCGAGGTTTGTCTCATTTAAAGGACTTACTGCAGATTCCCAGAAAAGCAACAGCTTAATGAGAAAGGTTCAAGTTTCCATAATAGCCTAAAACAGACGCACCTGCTAGTAAGAGGGAACTCCTCCTGCCTGACTACCTTGAGTTGGGATGTTGGTCCTTTTCTGCCTCCAGCCTTGAACTGCTCCTTCTCAGTCTGAAGCCTGCTGGCATTTCAAATGGAACAACACCTTTGACTCTTGGGGGTCACTGGCTTGCCAACTGCAGATCTTGGGACTTGTCAACCTCCATAATCACATAAACCAATTCCTTATAATAAATATCTATCTATACATATATTCTATTGGTTCTCAGGAGAACCCTAACAGTACAGAGATTAATGTGGAAGACCAACTTAAGAGCTCCCCAGAATGCAAAGAAAAAGAGAGTACTTTAACATAATAGCCACACCTGATGAAAGAGCAGAACCAATGAAACAGGAGTAATAATCAAAGACATAATAGAAGAAAACTTTTCTGGGTTGATCTGCAAATGCTATGATTGTCTACGGGGAAACTCAAAAGAAAAGTAACAAAATATAAAAAATAATAACTTTTCTATATACCAACAATAATCAAGAAAATATAATGTGGAAGGTGGGAGTCTTCTAACAGTAAAAACAAATGTAAAATATCTAGAAATAAGCACAACAAGGACCATATCAAAAAATTGATAAAATCTTCTTAAAGAACATAAAACAGGACTACAATAAGTAGAGGACGTACCATTTTCTAAACTGGAAGAGTCAATATTGTAAAGATGTAAATTATCCCCCAAATAACCTATACATTTAATGTCATTTCAATGGGATTTGGGGCAATGTATGGTGAAGATACTCTAAATTGTTCCTAGAAGATTAAATGTATACAATGATTAAGATGTTTCTGGGGGGGGAAAGGAACAACGACAAAGGGAAGCTTACCTAATCCGATACTAATAGATAGTTTATAAAGTTACAGTAAATAAAACAATGTGAAGCTAATGCAGAAAAAAGAGGCAAATTACTGGATTGGAATTGAAAGTCAATAAAGAACTGAAGTAAACTTCAGAAGTTAGCATATGGAAATGAAGCACTTAATAAAGTAAGACTTTTATGAATTGGTATTGTATTAAATATATAGCAACTTGGTAAAAAAATTAATTTAGTGCCTGTCTTATGCAAGACACCAAAACAAACAATGTATTAAAGATATAAATGAAAAAAGATGGAGCCACAAGAATACTAAATTGTTAGCTCAAGGAACTATTTACATGCCATGAAAGAGGAAAATTTATTTAGAAATTTTATTCAGAAAATGTTTCTAAGCATGAAAAATGTTTAGAAAGGATTGAAAAATTTTACTCTGTAAGAATTCCTATATATTAACATACAACATTAAATTAAAAGTAAACAACATATGAGGGAGAAGTTGCAACATGTGATGACATACAAATGGAGTAATGAATTCAAATTCAATGAAATGCAATATACATTAGCAAGAGACACATATAAAAAAGAAATGCAAACGGTTTGTAAGGTTATAAAAATTTCTAGCTTCATTATCAACTTTTAAAATGTAAATAAAACCCTTTGCAGGGTCGCTTGTTCGATTTGCCCAGAGTCAGGGCGTGTGCCTGGGTTGCGGGCCAGGATCCCTGGCTGGGGGTGTACGAGAGGCAACCACACATTGATGTTTTTCTCCCTTGCTTTCTCCCTTCCTTCCCCTCTCTCTAAAAATAAATAAAGTATTTTTTTTTAAAAAAAACCTTTGCAACAGCATGTTTGGAACTGGAGACTATTATGCTAAGTGAAATAAGCCAGTCGGTGAAAGACAAATACCATATGATCTCACTTATAAGAGGAATCTAATAAATAAAATAAACTCACAAGCAAAACAGAACCAGAGACATGGAAACAGGGAACAAGCAACAGGCTGACAGCGTCCAGAGGAAAGGGAGGAGGGGGGAATGGTGGAAAGAAGGGGAAGGGGCTAGTCAAAGAGCATGCACGAATGACCCATGGACCTGGACAATGGTGTGGGGTGGACTATGGGAGTGGGGAGAGGGGGGAGCCTGGATAGAGGAGGGCAAAGGGGAAAATTGGGACAACTATAATAGAATAAACAAGAATTTTAAAAATGGGGGAAAAAACAATGATAATGTTTCTTATTCATCAAATTGCCAAGGATTTTTTTAATGATCTTGGCCTAAATGGCAGACCATGGGCAATCTCATAAACTACCTGCAACAGTATCAGCTGGCATGACACTTCTGGGAGCAAGCAATCTGGCAATGGCCTACAATTCACGTACCGCTAGTGCAGGAAAACTCTTTGATACAGTAACTTATTGGGATAAAATAATCAGATGTGGAGGTGACAGACCTGCTATAAAAAATGTGTATCACAATATTACACATTACAATTACAAATGAGAACTTAAATGACCAACAATTAGAATTTTTGTAGAAAAACACTAATTTATACTATCATTAAAAGTGATTTTGCAGATGACTATTTGCCACATGGATTTTTTTGTTTTCTACATAAACTGACCATCTTTCCTCCCTCCTTGCTGCCCATCTCCTTCTCCCTAAGAAAAAAAAAACAGAAATGACACAGAATACCACTCTCGAGACTGTGTTTAATCCCTCAGCTGCGCTGATGTAAATAAGATAGTTAACACCACTGCATTGAAGGTGCACTTACTTACACGGAAAATATCCCAGACACAGTGTTTGTGCAAGGAGCAAATTATAATTCGCTTTACAACTATAATTTCAATTGTAATTAATTTAATTTCATATTCTAATCTAAAATTATAAAATTGTGTTCAGAAACATACATAAATAGTAAAAAGATATAAAAGATATTGTAATGGTTATATTCAGGGTATTGAAATTACATTTCTAAGTTTTTCTTCTTTTGCTTATTTTTAGACTAATATATTTACATATACTTATTTGCTTACCAAATTTAGGATGTTAATGAACATCTCATTTAACACTTTGGATTACATAGGTAAACAAATGTTTTTAATTCATAAAATATAATGGATAATAGCTCTCACGTTTCCCTTTACTGAGGCATTGTCAGTAGTAACCTATGAAAAGGAAAAACAACGCTAAGGCCTTCACTCGCACTGTTTCAATTTAACTGGTTTTTCTCAGCTTCAAACTTTTTGTTACTCTCTTTGTGAGAGTAACCCTCCACATGAACTTGAAATAATACAAAAATAGTGTGGTAATAGTTTAACTGCTGTATTGCTTTCATCCAAAGATCCTAGATTGTTTTAATGAGTTTACGGGGGTGGGGGGGTTCCCTTCCCCTGAATTAAGACAGAAATAATCTTCCAAATGGCTCTGTTGTCTGAGTACTGGATTAAAATACATCGTTCCAGTATAACTAGGCCTGAAGTTCTTTTAGATGGTACTTGACAGAGAGAATGATAAAATGGTGATTCTGAGCTTCCAAGCTTTTTCTTTGCTGTTACCTGGAAACAACATACTTCACGCAATAATAATGAAAACCTATTTCCAATACCCAAGTCCAATAACCAAGCTAACTGCTCACCTAGATTAATTTATTGTATAATGCAAATTTCTTTTTCTGGTTGTTGTTTGTTTTTATTTTCAGGAAATAGTGCCAATGTGTGCAAATAGAAAAGGTGGGCCAACAGGAAAGGCGTCTCTTTCACAATCAGAACAACTACTACCTTTCTCTCTCTTTCTACAGAAGCTATCTATCCGCTCTCTGAGGGGAAAATACCATAGTTTCTTTTTCCTGAAAGAAATAGAAACTAGCATCTCCCCATTATAAAATAAAAACAGTAAGTAACAAAGACAAGGAACATACACTACACAGGTGTTGAAAAGGTGAATACCATTAATTAAGGATTTCCTCCTCCCCCCTCTTCTCTCTCCCTCTCCCGTGATGTTCTGGGGAAAGCACCTGACCCTGAGTTAGGATACTCCGGTACAGCTGTCCCAGTGGGGCCAGTATTTGTATGTGTAACTTGAGCATAACGAATTCCTCTCCTTAGATCCCTTGGTCCTCAACTACGAAATGATCTCCAAAGTCCTTTATTTCTCTAAATATGCATGCCCCCCACCCCTGTCCCTGAAGCATCTAACAATCTGAACCTGTACCTCTCGTCTCCACAGCCACCTCTGAGAACACAGGAGACGGTGAAGGACTTAAACAGCATCGCCATGCACATTATGTTGAAGAGCAGGAGAGAAGCAAAGACTCTGAAAATGGTGGCCTTACTACCTCCCAACTGAGCAAGCGATGACAAGGACAAGAGAATGTCCTGAGCTCGCCATCTGCCAGTCCCCATTATACCAATCACGGTGATAAACACCACTGTTACTGTAACTTTTGTTGGGGATTTTTGTGTCCTAAACCCTGTTTCACTTTCTTAGTGTCTTCAAGTCGAGGAGGTCAGAATAAACCTACATGAATCAAGACTGCCACATCTCACCATAGGGCTGGAATTTTCCTACAGGTTGGTGGGCCTCTTCGTGGTTTCCAAACTTGGATCCGCACACGAGCCCTTCCCTTGCTGTCTGAGGAGCTTTTACTCCCCCTTCAAACATCACGTCCCAAGCACCTCCTTTCAAAGTGCTCCCTGAACCTTTTACACTCATTCCCAAGAGAGAGAGCCCCTGGCACACACCTCTGTTAGGGCATTTTGTCATACTAGACAGCACCAGGTTTTGAATGTCTGACTCGACTAGTCTCACAACATAGGGTAGGAGTCGAATCACCAGTCACCTCTGTATCTGCAGGGTCTGGCCCAGGACCCAGTTTATGGCAAATTCTCGGTAAGGGTAATATTTGTCAGCAGGTGATTGGTTCATTGGAAAAATGAATTGAAAACTTTGAATCATTAAATACTTTAAAGAAAGCAAATGCTTCATCAGTGGTACATCAGAGCTGAGCTCTAGACTCCCATTAATGAATCAGTGGCCCTTAGGAGCCCCAATGAAGCTTTCTCATTAGCATAAGTGAGGCTTTTGAACCCCCTTCAGGCACTCTCTGCCTCAGGATAATTTACTTGAATTGAATTTCAAACTGATCTGATGATATGATTCCAGATAAGAAATCTGACTGAGTCTCTCTTCTCTTCCTCCAGGTTGTCACTGCCCAGGTCAGCCTCTCCCTGCCTTCACTGGACCAGAGGCACTACCCTCCCAGTGGGCTCCCTTTCCTGCCTTTATTCAACACTTCTTCACTGAGCACTGCCAGGCGTTGTCCTAGACAGAGGAGGCACAGACATCAACTCTAACTTCGTGGGGCTTAGAGTGAGGGAGACAAAGAAGATTCAGTAAATTTGAAGAGATATATGGTGGAAGTCATCTCATCTGAAGGAGAGAGGGATAAAATATTGGGAAAAAATGTGAGAGCCTCAGGGACTTGTGGGAAATTTCAAAAAAAAGTCTACCATAAACGTAGCTAGAGTCTAAGAAGGGGAAGAGAAAGAAATTGGGAAAAAAAAAAAAAAAGAGAAGAAATAGAAAAAAATGGCCTGAACTTCTCAAATGTAGTAAAATACAAACATTTCTAGATTCATGGAAAGTACATTCAAGAAAACCACACCCATGCACAAAATAACCCAAGTGTTGAAACAAAAGATAAAGACCTGGAACAGATAAAATCATCCAAGATAAGAACAGAGGAGTAGCTGAAGACTAAGCCCCAGGACCCTCTAAAATGGAGAGGTCAAGTAAAGGATGAAGAGTAAAGGAGACCAAGAAAAAATGTCCAGTGAGGTATCACAAAACCAGGAGCATGTAGTGGTCACACCAGCCAAGAGAAAAGGTGTTTTAAGAAGGAAATGGTTACGCTGCCTGTAGGGGGTTTGACCAAGTGAGATCCAGGCAAAGAGTTGCAATCAGATTTGGCAACAAGGGAAGCAGTCTTGGGGGTAGGGAAACGAGTTCAGTAGACAGAGGTTGAGGAAAGAAAGGAAGACAGAGACAAGGATTTCCATCCCGCACTCTGATGACAGAACTTCTTTTAACACTGCAAAGCTCATTCTGCCTTGCTCCTAAGAAAAACCATTCAGTGGACTCTCTGTGATGTCCATACTGAGACAGAAAGTCTTCACAGAAGAGTTCACAGCAGTTAAGAGCCTTGGCTGTTGCTTCCCAAAATGCCAGTCAAGAAGGAACACTAGAACATGGAGGGAAGAGTAATGCAATGCAGAGACCTGCGTTACAGAGTTCCTCTCACACAGGTCCTGTCGGGGGATCGGAAAGAACGCTTTGAGAGACCTCTTGGGGCAGTGACGGTGAAGGGGCATTCTGAAGGAAGCACCAACAGCCCTCTGCGATCAACCCTGCTAACTTCACCCTAATTCATTCCTCCTTTTTTTTTTCTTCCTCAGTGCCTAGAAATGCCTAGGGACATAGTAAATGCCCAATAAATATTTCTTGAAAGAATGAATTCACTCAAAATGGCTCAGACTCTTTCTGATTTAAAAACAAATGCATATTTAGTTGCAAAGACAGAGGAGCCAAAACGAGCATCGAGCAATAACAGCAATGTCCAAGTTGCTGAAAAAAATTGATCGGTGTCGAGGTAGCTTTAGCTCAGTTCTTTGCTCCCAGGACAAATCTATTCTGCATCGTAAACAGAGGAAGTGTCTGGGCCTAACAGAATCTAAAAAATGTCTGCTTCCTTTTCCAAAAAATTGTCTTCGTGTGAAAAGACATGCCGAGTTCACTTGTTTAATTGGAGGTAGTTTGGCATTGCTTATTTAGCAATTTATAATAGAAAAGAAGGAATTAATTACACCCGAAAGGCTCTTTTAAAACCTAGAATTTATAAAGCATTGTATTTTCTTCATGAGTTCACCCTTACTCACAGAGTCAGGTATTCATTCATCCATTTATTTTATTGTATATAGATACAATAATCCAGGATGGGGCATGAGGCTATCATCGTGTTTTAACAAAGTAATAGTCTGGTTCAGTAAAGACCCTGTAAGATTCTATATACAGTCTGTATTGTGAAGGGAAGTTTGCTTCCAGAAACCAGCTTTCATGCTGCAAGCAAAGCTGCACAGCAAGCAACCACAGCGACCTAAAAATAGACCGAGGTCCACCTCCAAACCCAGCAGTTTCCATCCTCACTCACTGTTAGGAAAAACGTCAGCATCACCTGGCTCTTCGGGGGCTGTGCAGTTGCGGCACCCTTTGAGCCCATGCTCCATTTTCTGGACAACACAATCAAATTAATCCTTGTCATATGGTCTGTGTGGGTGTCACCATTATTAAAAAGAAATGTGAAGACAGCTTGGAAAAGAGCTGATTAGCAATCACAGTTAAAGAAAGACCCTAAAATTGAACAATCAACCAGGTAAGGGATGGACTCACTGCTAGAGGATGAACTCCTCTGTCCCCTGGAGAAGATGCAGAAGGGGAGGTCACCAAGGCTGTTCATCATCAGATTAAATCACGAAAACAGCCAAACATCATTTTCCACTTCCATATTTGTTGTCTGATTCACTTGATCTATTATCCAAGGTTTGTCTACATCAGTTGAAAGAGTGCTTCCTTTCTGGATACAGTAGTAACAGAGAACATGAGGGAAAAGAAACATGTCTGTCCATTCAACTCAACATCTCCTGCCCCCACCCTCCACTTTCTCTGACATCTTCCCATCCCATGCATGGAAGTGGTTACTTATAGTAAGTGAGAGGTTTGCATCAATCCATGTGTTTACCTCTCTGGTTGAAGAAGAAAATTCTATTATAACTCACATACCTTTATATAATTGAGCATACCTTTTATGTCAAGATCTCAAGCTCTTCCATGATTAGTTATTAATTGAGTTCATTTATATTGTATTTCACAATTTCCTATGAGAGTTTAGTGTAGCCATCTGCTAAATATCTCTGGCAAATGGGAAGATAAAGAGATATAGTGAAGAACAAAGAACGGTAGCCAGGGATGCTATGAATAGCACAATTGAAATTTGAACCCAGAGTTCTGGATTCAAATCCTAGTTTTATAATCTTTTGAAACACACACCATATGTACAGTGATAGAACTAACTTATTTTATTCAAAAGCATAATCTCCAATGAATGTACCATATTATATAGTAGTAACCTAGTCTCTTTTCTTGTCTGAAAATGATAGGGTAACTCACAGGTCTGCTGTGAATATTAAATGGAATAACACATGTGAAAGGGATATTGCAATATGAGGTACAATTATTAATAATATCAGTTGATAATTCAATCAACGATGGTCCAAATTCCTTATTTAAACCAATGTTCTCCCATGAAAGCTTCACCTGAGACACTGACAAGCTGTCATTTTTCACTATTTCAGTTTAATAGGCTCTCCTTTCCCCATCACCTGGCTGAGGAAGGCATTAACCACTGGGAAATGCAGACACAGGCAGACCAAGAGAAGAGAAAAAATGTCAGAGACTATCATTTCTGGAATACCCAGGAGTTGAGGTTTATGGGCATAAATGAGTAGGCACAAAATAAATTAAATACTAATTAATTAAAACTCATGTTGCAAATGGAGGCATATGGAGAATCATTAATCCCAGTTTATATATAGCTCAACTGACAAATAACTTCTGGAGACAATTTCTAAATGTTGCCCATAAATCATTTTTATTTGTTACTTTTTCAACCAATCAAATGATTAAATCCATACATGGAAATTCATTTTCCTGAGTCTGTTGCTTCTTCAGAATTTCAAAACCGGGAGGGTCTGGGGATAGTGACAACAGTACCCAGTAGAACATCCTACAGTGACAGAATTGTCATATGATCCGTGTGGTCCAGTATGGCACCTACCAGCCACATGTGGCCACTGGACACTCAGAATATGCCTAGAGCAATGAGAAGCCGAATTTGTGATTTTATTTCATTTCAGTTAATTTTGGTGTAAGTAATCACCCTAAGCTACAACCCCAGAGTTGGTTTCCCAGAAGTCATTCAGGTGTGTTTTAGGGAGAGACTCCTGTGTTCTGGTGGGAGTCCAAGAAGAGAAAATAATCCTTCTTTAGACTTGCTTTAGAGAGATTCCTTCAACCTCTGAGATTCTACAATATTAAAGAATTAACCGAATGACTAATTTAAAAGAAAGGAAGAAGTATCTACACTTTAATAAATCAGGCCAAAGACCAGCCGAATGAATTATCTCAGTAACCTTCCTTATATGCTGCATCTGCAAAAGTCTTGACATATTCTGATGTTCCTCCTTTTTAACAGAACTCAGACATTTTTCCAGGTAAAAGTGTGGCCATTGCACCAGGGAGGCTGGACCAGCCTTTGCCTCAGGAGTGGACCCTGATTGGTCTAAACCAATCATGGCAACCCATGATTTAGACACAAATCTGATGTAATTCCAGTCAATGAGGCATGAAGTGTAGTCAACTGGGGAAGGAAGACTTAGAGCGAGGCTGATTTTAAACACATTTTCTCATTCTTAAGACCTCATCTGCCCCTGGAGCTTGTCTTCTCTATAAACTTGATGTCTGGAGCTTCAACAGCCATACTACGACTGTGAGAAGCACTACTCTGACAGAGCAGAAAGATGGAAAGAACCTAGGCTTTTGATGACAATGTTGAGTCTCTGAACCAACCACTCCCGGAGTAATCCTACTACTGTTTTTCTATTTATTTGAACTAACATAAATATTCTTTGCATTTTTGGCAGGGGGCCACGTTGGGTTGCATTTTCTGTTACTCGCACCAAAAGCATTCTCATGCAACACTCAAGTACCAAGTAGGCACTTAACAAGCATTATCTTATTCAATCCTTGTAACAACCACCCGAAGAAAGTTTTATCAACTTCATTTTGCAGTTGAGAAATCTGAGACTCAAGAAAGATGAACCTGCAAAGGTCATTTGACTATAAACGGTTGGGTCAAGATCGAAACTCAGGTGTGCCTGGTGCCAGAACTCACCTACTTCTCGTCCAGCTCCTGCCTCTCAGAATGGATGACCCAACGAGCATGGGAATTACCAGACAGGTCCTCCTGTGTCCTGGTTCTTGCACTCAGCTGCTTTACCCTCCACATCATCCACAGATCCTCACGTGTACATAAAGTGATCCGCCTAGGTGATCTCACCCAACTAGATTATAAGTGGAAAACGATCAGAGCTACGATTCATTTCGATTTCAATTTCAAAAGCATTCCCTTCACACTTTTCCTGAGAGCTGAGATGACAGGTTTTGAAGCCAGAGCCTCCACACCCTCCCCATCAGACACTGTGCAGGCTCCTGCTTGGGATGCCTGGTGCTTGCTCTTAGCTGGCTAGGTAGGGAGCAATTATGACTGTTACAGCAGCAAAATGCACCCTCCTGCCCTCTTCCCTTACCAACCAACAGAACCCCTCAGCACGCTGGCCTGCCACAGACAGTGGGAGAAATTGGGAAAAGCCTCTGAGCCCCGCTACCCCTCCCCTGAGCGGCAGTGAGCATTCATGAATAATGGAGGCAGTGAGGGACTCAGGCAGCAGTCGGTTATTTGCCAACTCCATGGTGAGCTACTTTACAGAACGATTATATGCTAATAGGTTCATTTGCTCACTTTGTTTTGATTCCTCAGAATGGACTCTTTCTCCTACCCGTGGAATAAAAATTTCCAAGGCTTTTCATTTAGTTGTCAAGGAGATAGCTTTGGAGGCCATGATTTATGCCTGTCATTGAGGCTCAAATCTGTTTAGAGACTTTGAAAGCATTTAAGTGGGGAAGCATAAATAATAGGATGCTTTAAATAACATTAAATAGATAGTGTCCCTTTCAGGAAGTAGAGCTTAATCCCATCCCCCTTGAATGTGGGCTGGACTTCGAGTCTGGTATCCAATGAATTAAGAGACTGGAAAGGAGACAATAGAAACTGTGCAGTGGAGAAGTCGGGTAAACTCTGTCTTAACCAAGTGACCAGGTTTAGCACAGTGAGTGGCACCATGGGGATATCATGTACCCCCTGCTATAATGCGATGAGGAAAGAGCTTCATCTCAGTGGTCTTCCTCCCCGAAACCCATAACCCCAGACTGATCATAAGAAAAACATCAGACAAACCCAATCTGAGAGACATTGCACACATTTGGCCAGCGCCACTCAAAACGGCCAAGGTCATGCAAAACAAAGTCTGAGAAAGCGTTACCGACCACGGGAGACACAAGAGACCACAAAGACCACGCGCAATGTGGTGTTCTGGACGGCCTCCAGGGACAGAAAATGGGCACCGGTGGAAAAATGGGCAAAATCCTAATAAAATCTGTAGCTCAGTTAATAGCACTATACCAAGGTCAAATGTACCCAGGAGACAAATGTAAGATGTTAATGTCAGGGCAAACCAGGTGAGGGGAATATGGAGATGATCTGTAGCATTTTTGCCACTTTCCTGTAAATCTAAAATTATTCACAAACAAAAAGTTTATTTAACATCTCTCCCCCCACCTCCAAAAATGAATGGAAAGAGGTGGAACAACTGCCCTCTTTTCCACCTTCCCCAAAACATACACACACCCATCCTTAGGCCTTTGCACCTGGGTTTTGAGAGAATAACAAGTAGGTTAAGAGAAGGCACAGGGAATAGGAAAAATTAGACGATAATGAGGAAACATGTGGAGAGAAAAAAAAGGAGGATGCAGAGAAGAAGGAAGAAGGGGAGCAGTGGGGAGAGGAAGGTAGGGAGGAGAAGGCATTCAAGGTCTTGTCCCTGCTGAGGAGCAAGGAAACAAAATTAAAGTTGGAAAAGAGAGTGTGAGCAATGCTGCCCATACACAGGTCCTGCAGAGCATCAATTTCACTGCGGCAGACACATGTAGGGGATTTCACACACGCAGACACACTTTGTTCAGAAATGCCAAAGGGTGCAGAAATGATGAGACCAACTTCTCCAGTACCCAGGGGGAAGGGACCAGCCAGAGGCTCACCAATCCCCCTCCCTCTGCCAGGGCCCACAAGAAAACTTAATTGCCAGCTATCCTTGCTTTCAGGCTGGTGCCATACGACTAAGTTCTGGCTGGTGGTGTGTAGGTGGAAAAAACAGAACCACCTCCCAGTCCAGCATCTCCAACATCTCACATATCCACCATCCTCTCCCTTTCTCTCCTGTTCACAAGACAGGCAATGGGAAGGTAAGGCCTCTGAATGATAAAGCCACACCATGGAAGATGCCCAGATTCTGGAGTCTCTGCCTGGAGGCTTAGAGACAGAAGAGATGCTCCAGCTGCATAGGATAGTGGCCAAGTGAGAAATAAAGTTTTGTTGTGGTCAGCCATTGAGCTTTGAGGCTTGCTTGTTAGAGCAGCTAGCCTATCCTAATACAAGCTATATACAAATTAACTAATGAGCAAAACATTCTAGGGCAGTTCCAAGTGTGGAAAGCAGAGGAGGTGGCATCAGTGGGTGGCCTCAAGGGATGAAGCTTTGGGTCTGGCAGAGTTAAGTACTGACTATTCCAAGTGGCAAGATTTACATAAGAGAACCACCAAAAGAGCATGGTGATCAGCAAGGAATGGCATATGGTTCACCTTAGCTGAAACACTACAGGGAAGAATGGGAATACTAGGGAATGAGGCTGTGGAAGAAAGCTCAGGCCACACCATAGCAAGACCTGAGGGATGCATCACAGTGATATCTTGTGAAGGCTTGTAATCAAGGCTGTGACCGGAGCAGATCTCCTGCATCACTCTGACCCAACATCCAGGGTGAAGCATGTGTGTGAGAGAAGGCAGGCAGCTAGCCCTGCCAGAGGACCACTGCAGTAGTGCAGTGGGGACAGCCTGCACTAGGGAATGGCGAGAAGGGAGGAGTCCCGAGAGACGCTGCCAGAGTTGACATCCCATCAGCTGGCAGGGGTTTTTCAGCAGTGAGGACACGGCGTTCCTTGATGTGACTGAGCATTGCCTCAGCCTCTCTTCCTGCCAGTCCCACGTGCTGTGCTAAACTCCTCCCACCTGGGGGCCGCCATGGATTCGCAGCTGCCAAGCACAAACAGTTCCCAGAGAAAGGGATTTACTAGGCTTCCTGTGTTATCCAACAAGTTGTTCCCATCTCCCCTTACCCCCAGCTTCAGTCCAAGACTCCCATTGTAAAGGACTAAGTGTCCTTTCTCTCTTTCCTTCTTTATGTCTTCCTTTCATCATTTCTCTTTTTCTGCTAAATGCCAGTCAACAAATATTTACTGTGTCCTCACAGCAGCTGTGCAAATGGTTAGGGATATAAATTTCAATAAGAAAGTGTGTGAAATTAAGGATCTCATGAGTAGGGGTCAGAAATCCCAACACACCCGTAGCTAACAGTAAGACAAAGTGCAATGACCGGTGTGACCCTGGGCTACAGGGACACAGAGACGAGACTCAGTCCACCCAGATCAGATGGAGAGGCAGGGGGATGTCCAACCTGGGTCTGGACAGACACATAGACCACTGCTGGGGTGAGAGATGGGGGAGGCATTCCAGGCCGGGGGCAAGAACACATCGGACAAAGGGCTTGCCAAGGTTCAGAATGCTAGGGAGTCCAGTATCCTGGTCAGGACACTTAGTTTGAGGTGACAGAAACTGCCTTAAACAAGAAAAACAGATACATAGACAGACAGTATACGGGCTCATAAAACCAAGCTTTATCTAATGTCAAGTGCACCAGGGACTCCCAAGATACCACCATGACTTTGTAGCCACCTGTTCTTCAGCCCTCCCTTCTTCCTCAGTTCATACTCACCTGGGCTCCTCCCCTTGGGGGCAACCTGGCCCCTGGCAGGTCCAGACATACATCCTACCAGCTTGGCACCACTTTCCACTAATTCCTGCAAAAGCACAGGTTGGTTCTTACTGGCCCAGCTAGAGACACCCACCCTTCTCCACCCAATCCCAATGGTTGAAGGAATCTTGTACTTCTGCAGGCCAGGCAGGGTACAGGGCACAGCATGGGAAGTTGGAGTCAGTCCCACCCAAGCCATCAATGTCATTACAACTGGTGGAGCTGGGGAACAGCACCAGATGGGAGGAGTGGTGGGGGCAGGGTATGCAGAGATGGCAGGAGAGGGGAGGCGGTGGGAGGGAAGGATCAAGAAGAAATAAGGACCATATCATGGCTCCCTTTTAGGATGTGCAAAGGAACATGGACTTTATTCTTAGGGCTACTGGTTCTCAACTATTTCCTCCCACAACATAACTGATGAATGACGCCGTCTGCGGGCACATCCGGGAATTATTCATGGCATTATTCACAATTTTTCCACGCATTAGCTCTAATTCCACCCTTCTTCTCCCACGCTAGACAGCAATGATACAGTGAACCTTGCTCTAATTGGTTTCTAAAGAGTAAAACAAAAAGAGAATAAATTATTCACAGGCTTCTGCTCTCTAATTACCAGTAGTAGCAAATTACTTTGATTCAACAGTGTCTCCCACCGCCTCGGCTGAGCACAGATGTTGTAGCCAAGGGGGAGACGCTGGAGGTTTTTAAACACAGAATGGATGGGGGAGGGGAAGTCAGAGGGGCCAATGGGAGGCTATTATGGTAGAAAGGTGAGAGGTGCCAAGGACTTGAGCCAAACTAATAGCTTGAGAGAATGGAAATGGAGGAGCTAATTGCAGAGATATTGTGCAGGGTGTGACTGGAGAACAACAGAGCTGATGCTTCTGCTTTCGCTGACAACTTCCACGCCATCCCTTTTCACCCCTCCCCTGTTATTAACTCTCCCCCTTACCGGCCGGCTACAACACACTCTGGAAAAAAGCGAATGACCACAGCCAGCCCGGTGTGGGGGTCCCGGCCTCAGCCACTCCCCACTCTCAGGTTCAAAGGGACAAACTGCTTCCTGACTGCTTATTATTTGTACTTTAAAATGTAATCAAATAATAACTTATGATAATGATTTTGGTGGGTTTTCTGTGATTTTCATGCTTATGTGAGCATTGTTAATACTACCTATACTTGTAATGGTTAATTATTATAAAATTATTATTACTAATAACTGTTCAAAATAATGCCTTACGTTTTATAGTACTTTACCACTTTATACTTTTCATTTCTCTCCATTTATTTTATTTTCACAATAATTCTGAAACAGTATTACTGATCCTGTCTCACAAACTGTCAAACTGAGGGACTGGCCCAAAAGCGTAGCAGTTAGGTTGGTGGCAGAGGCTGCACGGGAACTCCAGAGTTCTGACTCCTGGGACCGTGATTTTTCCACTTCATTTTGGTGCTCACTGCAGTAAAAAACGATAAAAAATACTGTGTTCCCGATCTGAGAACTTCATTAGCCTCTAGCCTTTAGATTTTCAGCCACTTGCATTTCCCCAAGGGGAAAATTTAAATACGGAGGAAGGAGAAGGGGTGCGTAGTTTGGGGGAGGTAGAAAAGCTCCCAAAGAATTCAGTTGGTTACATCAGGGGCTTCTCAATGGGGTTGCTATTGGCACTTGGGCAGAACAACTTCTCCTTGTGTTCGAGGGTCCTTTGTATTTTAGGGTGTTAACATCTTCCCCCAGCATTGGGACAACCAAAATTCCAACCTGTGTTTTCTATCGCCCCCTGGGGGTCTGGGGGGATACTGCAGGACACCTGGGCAGAATTGGGGCAGGAGAGGACTATGAATGCCTGAGACTTCAGCTAAGGCAGAGCTAAAGCTGATGGCATTTTTTATTTTTATTTTTTCAAGATGTTATTTATTTTTTAGAGAGAGGGGAAGGGGAGAAAGAGAGGGAAAAAAAACATTGATGGGTGAGAGAAACATGGATCGGTTGTTGCCTCGCCCACGCCCCCAACCTGGAACCTGGCTGGCAACCCAGGCCGGTGCCCTGACTAGGGACCGAAGTGGAGACCTTTCAGTTTGCAGGCCGGTGCTCAACCCCTTTAGCCCCATCAGCCAGGGCTGATGGCATTTTTTAAAAATTTTAAGCCACTATACTTCCTAATAACAGGCCCCAAACTTTCTGACTCCTGTGCTTTTGTGAAAGCTACTTCCTATCTCTGGAACTTGCTCTCCCCTCACAAAACCTAACCACCTACCTTGCCTTCAAGGCTCAGCCAAAAGACATTGTTCTGAGAAGCCTTGCTGAACCCCAGCCCCCAAATTCCTATGGCATTGCACCCCCTGCAGCAGTGTGCGCGAAGAATGCTGAGCCCAGCTGGGCAAGGATTCTCCCCAAGGTCCTATATCAAGAGATAACATGAATATCAAAATTATGTAGATTCTATGCATCAGCTAGGGGATGGGTAGAGGCAAAACATTCTAAGACCAAAGAGACTGCAGTTAACACCTGACCGATCAGAAAATGTCAAGTGAAGGAGGGCTGGACAGTGGCTAAAAGCTAAAGAAGGACAACAAAGGCATCATTGGCTGGAGGACCTCTAATCCCAGACCACACTGCTCACCTGGGGACTTCCACCAACTCTGCGTGGGACCTGAGACTCCATCCCAAGTAAATATCCCACACCCACAAAAATCTGTTTACGCAAAGACGTCCATCCCAGCGCAGCTTATGTTACTTTTGCCAAAACACTGGAAACATTTCAACTGCCAAACAACAAAGGCTTGACTAAGTCGGGATACATCGGCTAAGTGACATTTAAAATGTTTGATACTCACGAAAATCCAAATGTGGGGAAGTGTTATAATGTTAAATTTTAGAACATGATACTGTGTGATTGAAGAGAGGTTCAATCTATTCACAGAGGAAATCGATCGAATTTTAACACTATGGGAAGAGAGAACAATGGGTGGCCTTTTCCCCTTTTCCCTTTTCTATGTGCATGTACCCCTTTTATAAGAGAAACCTATTTTTAAAAACTCCCTTTAAACAAATAAACAGACACAAACACAGCTCATATCCCCCAACCCACCCCCTACTATGGAGAATGAAGCCTGAGGAAGGCAAAAGCTCCTTTTTCTGTCTAAAAAGTGGGCTTCCACTTGTAATCGAGGAGTTAACCCTTATCTCTGAGTTGCTGTCTAAGCTGCTGGGTGGGACAAGAATTGTTCTCACCCTCTGGAAGGATGTGGCAACTGCTTGATGACAGCCAACTCCAAGCCCAAAGTCACACAGCTCTGCAGAACTGAGTCCACGTAAAAGATACAGCTCGACGGCCAGAGCGGAGCTGCTCACATTCCCCCAGTACTCGGGCTGGCTCCCAGCAGAGCCCCTCCCATGGCGCCACCTGTGCAGGTTGCCTCACACACGTGGAGGGTCACCGCCCAGCCCAGGGAGATGCTGCCCACATGACTTTCGGAGAGTCGTCCCACAAGACAGGGGCTGCAAAGGCAGCTCCCAAACCCTCCCAGGCTCCCCTCTGGCCTTGCCCAGGAAATAGAGCATCTTCCTCCTGAAGTCAGTTGGATTTCCCAAGGATTTGCTGAGGCTTAAAGGCACCAGGATCCCTCCCGGGAGGACAAAGGCTCACACCTTGCTGATGGGCACCCAGGGGGGCAGGCAGAAGCATTCAAAGTGAACTGGGGGGTTAAGCACAGTTCAGCTCAGCAACCAATCACTTGGATTCTGAGACAGGTAGCAGGGGTTCCACAGCCAGTTCCACCCCCTGAGGACTAAGTGAGCTTGGACAATTTGTTCCCATAAGTGAGCACAACAGTAGTGCCTCTCCCAGAAGATCATTGTCAGGATTAAAGGAGTTACTATGTGTAACACATCTAGGACAGGGCCAGGCCCTTAGGAGGAGCCATGAAAGGGGAAGGGCCTGACGCACTAACCAGTACTGGCTGTCTGCTCCCAGCACCGGGGGGGGGGGGGGGGGGGGGGGGGGGCGACAAACGTTTGCAGCCCACCAGCACGGGCCAAGCCCTGTGCGGAGCTTTACACACTATGCCGTTTTCACTCCTCACCACAGCCACGGAGCGTAAGTGATGGGGGACTCAAGAGAGGGAAATTTTTAGTTTTAAGGAACAGTCAAGAAGCTCAGTAGTTCATGCACGTGAAAAGCTACTGTTTCGGGAGCTGAAGGTATGACCCAGCCTGGCTCCAGGACACCACAAGCAGTTGTTCCTCCTCTGTGCCCCGGGAGGACCGCAAGCCATCAGGATGGGAGCTGAGCCACTGTGCTCCGGGGGAGACATCCACCACCCAGGACACAGGTAAAGAATCCCTGGTCAACAGATGAAAGAATGTTGCAGCTTTTTATCTGATTAACCTTCTCCCTGAAGTCCAACCCCCTTACCGGCACTTTCCTCCCCCTTAGAAAGAGGGGCGATTTGAAATGGAACGTAAGACGCGGTCTATTAGGGCACGTGACCCACCGTCTTCTCAGACCACCGGCCATCCGAATAAAGTGCCTGTGAAGATCCAGTCCCTGTCTCTGCATTGGGTCTGGTGCTGACAGGCAGCAGGAACTCGGGCTTTTCCGGTTTCATAACTGGAGCCACAGGGAGGTGCAGAGGCCTTGGTCAAGAGAGAATCCTCAAGAAAAAAATAAAATCCTCGATATTATTTTGCTTTCGCTGATGTGGAACATGGAAGTGAGTGATTTGCCTGAACCTGCAAAGAATTGCCAGGCTACTGTAAGTTTCAGAAACCACTTTACGGAGACAACCCCGAGTGACCACAGGGCAGAAAAGTGAGCGTTCGGTCCAGTGGTTTCTCAGATGTGTTGGAGAGAAACATGGTAACGCTGGAGGGCCCCTTCGAGTCCTCGGGCCCTGCCATGTACGGCCGCTGTAAACCCTACAAGGACAGGGACCACGTCTGTTTTATTTGCACTGCATACCTAGTACCTACTAGAGTGTCTGGCACATAATAGGAGCTCAACAAAAGCTTACTGTAACTGAGTGAACACCGAGGAGTTCTCAGCTCCATGCCTGACCCAATTCCCCTACTTTTAAAAAATTGCTCTTTTCCAAGCCACCTCCTCCCTCACAGCCTGTCTGACCACAACCCCGATTAGGCCTCCTTTGTGCCACGGACGTGGGTGGGTGGTGTCTCTGCCAGGGGACTGTGCTAGTCTGTGATGAATGAAGAGATCAGAGGGGAACATTCTGGGGCTGTGTGGAATAAAAAGCATGGCTATAAATGGAAACTGTTACCCTATAAACCTGACGTATTACTCCCAGAGAGGAGATGGATAAAAGAGTGAAGTCAAAGCAAAGCAGCTCTGTTTTCTTTCTACGTCTAATTCTATTCAAAAATCAGCGCTTTTGCATTCACATCATACCTAAAATGAATGACTTTAGCAATATGTCTAGGTAGGGAATGGAAAGAGTTTTAAAGAAGCCTCCCTTTACAGAAAAAAATATTCATGTATCTATTTTCACTCTTGAAAATAATCATAAATCTATAAAATCCTAAAAACAGTTCTCACTCCTACCCGTATTTACTGGTTATTTTGTAAGCAATAAATTCCCTGAAACCAAACAGTCTCTGTAAACACAATAGTGTTTCTGAGTGATTGCATGAGCCGAGCCCCCAAACCAGCTACTTGTAAGTGGGAACCAGCCCCATCCTCGCAAAGAGAATAATAACCCCCCCCAAGACGGAGGTATTCCACGTTCCAACTGCTCCCATGAAATGCTGCAGTTCCCTCCACTCCACACATATTTATCGCATATCTATTTAGGGCGAATTTCCTAGCATAGATGGAGAAAACTCTCTCTTGCATCTCTGCCCCATCTCTTGCATTCTGTGACTTCACGTGGGTAACTTGAAGTTGGCCATAGTGGGAATACTTGCACTACAGAAATTAGCACACGCTGTCATCTATCAATGGCTGAATGGACAAACAAGCCCCGGGACAGCCGTGTGATAGGATACCACTCAGCAATGAAAAGAAATACTCGACTGACACACGCCACGACGTGGATGACTCTTAAAATAATTGTGCTGAGTGAAAGGTGCCGCGTTTTTTAAAGGATACATACTGTATAATTCTACTTATATAACTATCTAGAAAATTGCAAGCTAATCTATGTAATCTAGAGGGACAGCGTGCAAATCAGTGGTCGCTGCGGGGATGGACTGGAAGGCGGAATTACAAAAGGGCACAAGGGAATTTTGAGAGTGATGGGTGTGGTCAGTACCGTGATTACAGTGATGGTTTCGCAGCTGTTCATTCAAATGGACGTCTGACATTTGTATTTGAATACGGGCAGCCTCTTCTAGGTCAATTATATCTTAATAAAGCTGTTTGTAAAAATGCTCTTCTGCGTTTATTCCTCTAATAGCATCTATTTTAGTTATATTCACTATTATATAAAGAACTAACATTTTAATAAGTAAAACAAATGCTAGTGCACCTTACAGTACTTGAGGACTTCCTTTTACATTTCCTCCAAGTTCCTCCAGGCCAAGAACCTTCACAAAGTCTTTCCCGGGCACAGGCTTTCTCCTCTCCTTTGCCCCTGCCCCCTCGCCCCAGGAACGATTTAGGGCTCCATTCTCTGGGTTCCTGTTTCCAGACGGGGAGTCCAGGAAATAGAAAGCACAAGGGCTTTGAGGCCAAAAGGATACAAAGTTACTCTTACTTCTGCTGTTTGTCAGTTGTGTGCCCTTCGGCAATCACTCAACGTTTATGAAACTTTCTTTGCTAATACGTGAAAGAAGGATGATAGTGACACCTTCCCGGAGCAGAACAAAAAGGGACTAGATCACTCCCATGAGGATTATATCAGCAAAGGACACAGGAACCATGGGCATAGGCAACCTTGAAAACATAATAATAGTCCATTCAAAGCTGTGAGAAACAAGCACCACCACTCTCAGGCTGAGGGGTTTGATGTGGACTAGAATTGCTGGAAGAGGCCCCCTGGAAAGAGGCCACTCTGGGCTTTCCTTGCAACGTGGTTTCTCAGGAGTAAAGATGCCCTTTGAACCAGTGTATCCTCTCCCAGTTATCCACCCAGAAGATGCAGCTTAAACCATGGCAGAATCTAGGTGCCTGAAGATTTTTATCATAGCATTCTTTTAAAGAGTGAAAAAAGCCTTGGCAGGGTAGCTCAGTTGGTGAGAGCATCTTCCTGATACACCAAGGTTCCAGGTTCAATCCCCAGTCAGGGCATATACAAGAAGCAACCAATGAATGCTTCAATAAGTGGAACAACAAATTGATGTTTCTCCCTCCCTCTTTCTATCTCTATCTCTACCTCCACCTTCCTCTCTCTCTAAAATTGATAAATTAAAAAAAAATTTTAAGTAAGAAAGAGTAAAAAGCCAGGAACAACCTAAATGTCCAACATACATTCACACACACACACACACACGTTATGTGGCAACATAAAAAATGCTTAAGATAAAATATTCAGTAAAAAAAAGGGTACAAAATTGTACCCACACCATAATTACAACTATAAATATAAGGCACAGATACAAAGACTCTGGAAGGATGCCAAAATGATAACATGGATTATATTCAGGATTTTTTAAATTTTATCATTTATCAAATATTCTGCAAGGTAAGTATATTATTTTGGGGACAAAATTTCCTTTTGGAAAAGAGGGCTGGTGAGTAAGAAACTAAGGCAATGTGTCAAAGTCTGGGTGCCCAGACGGGGGAGACACCGTGTCAGCCACCGAAACAGTTAGTAAAAATAGCCACTGCCTCCCAGCTTCCGAAAACTTCCACAGAGCACGTTCCCAGAGGAAAACATGCGATTCGCTCACATTCTGTTGAATTGGCTTTTGGAGAAAGGCAGCATAAGGGACATTTGGTGACACTTCAGTTATCTTAAATGGCGTGGACATATGGCATCCCATGGGGTGAGAGAGCTCACTCTGTGATCACTGCAAAACTGTGGACACCGGCCCAGGTAAACACTGGAAGGGACAACGTCTGTATCGGGTAATGTGGTCGGGGCAGGCCGTTAATGGCCGTGAGAGAAAAGGCCCCTGCGGCAGCAGCAGCAGCTGCGGGCACTCAGGGAACATGGACGCAGATGTGGGAGGATGGAGGGAAGGAAGGGGGTCAGAGGGGAGGCTGTGCTGCGGGCAGAGCCCCGGTTCTCAGAACTGCTGGACTCAGGGTGGCCTGGATGAAACAGAAGGAAGACCATAGTAGATTGGAAGAGAATAGAGAGCACCAAGTGTCGTAAAATGCAAGGCTTTCAGCCCAG
This sequence comes from Desmodus rotundus, assembly GCF_022682495.2. Lineage (NCBI taxonomy): Eukaryota > Metazoa > Chordata > Mammalia > Chiroptera > Phyllostomidae > Desmodus > Desmodus rotundus. Next base: position 8,939,760 of record NC_071392.1, on the reverse strand, counting down.
AGAAGATGAAATTACAGTGTGGAGGGAATTCACTCATAGTTGCTGGTGATGCCACTGGCATTGTTCAATGTGTTAGAAAGAGAAATAATTTTAGAACATGTTGATCTCTCTCTCTCTCTCTCTCTCTCTCTCTCTCTCTCTCTCCACCTCAGTTAGACATAGTCAAGGATAAAATAACGAGCTAAGCATGGGAGAATCACACAATTTACTAAATACAATTCAGCTCCCCTCACACACCCTTTTCTAATTCTAAAACTGGACCATTTGGGGGGAATGGAAATGATGAACAGATCCAAGGTTTGGATCCACAGTCTAAGTCTGCTATTTGATTGGCATCTTTCTGTCGCTGACTTCCAAGAGTGCAAGAGTCACACCCTAGGACAGTCTGCAACGCCCGCCTCCAAGGACTAGAGCGCCCTCACCTGGGCCAGAACCATCACCTCTTCCAAACGGGAGCCAGCGTGCCTGCAGTGCTCGCTCAGACGTCACTCCCTCCCCAGCTAAACTCACCTCTGGGGTCTGCAGGGGACTCATCCTACCAAACTTACTTCTGCTGCATTCAACAGTAACCAACAAATGGGGGTCAGCCAGGTTACAGGTGAGGGGCTATCTATTCAATAACCTTAGCTACTACTGCATTTAGAAGTTTTTTTAAAAATGGCCTCTGTGCCGGTCCATGTGGGAAAACATAGTTTTCACAAGTGTCTTCCCCGAATTGCCCTTGCCCTTCTCCACGCCCCACAGGTGTCCAGAGCCTGGGCTGTTTGCTCCCCAGCTCCCTCAGTCCCTCTCTGCGAGGCCCAGGAAACCTGTATTTTGATGTTCTGTGTGTAGGGGACCGAGGCACGGAAATGTAAATCCTTGTCCTGTAACTGAAGGAAAAAATATGCAGTCGCCTTTCCACTCCCCCCAAGATTTCCAAGAGCTCCAACGACCTCGGCCTGTGGAACAAAACCAAAGCATCTTCCCGTGATAAACAAGGCCCCACCATATTTGGTCCCAACTTCACTTTCCCAGCACTGCCTCCTTTCACCTGTCCTAGACGCAAATCCAGCAGTCCCTTCAACGTGCCACGTGACTTCCTGCCCCCCCCCCCCCCCCCCCGGCCCCGGCCCACACTACGTGATGCGGGTGGTCTGCTGCGCAGTCACACCACGTGCCACACAATGTATCCCCCTGGATCTCCGTGAGGCCCCAGGAGGGGGGTGGGGACATGAGCTGGGCCAGTTCACTCCTGTGAGGCTCCAGCACGAGGCACAGGATGTGGCTGCCATCTCCTGCACTTGAATAGGGTGGGAAGAAAGATCTGATAGTTAAAAGATTCTAATAAGAAGGAAACCACTCCTTTCCTGCCAGCAAGGGCGGAACCCCTGCCCTAAGGCTGTAAGCAGGAACAAAACTGTACAGAGTAAGACACAGGGTGACATTAGCATGGGAGTAACAACAGACCAGGGTCCCCGTCCCGCCCACCGCAGAGGACAGGGGCCAATCCCCAATCAAGCGAGGTCCAGACTTGCATTATCAGAGGGCACAGTCTTAAAGGGTGTTACTTCATGTTTAGTTAGGATACCTTAATTTTACTGCAAAAAAACACAAATGCAGCGCAGTCATTCATCACCAAAAGCTTGTGAGGGATAACATATGGTGCTTTTGAGCTATTTCCCAGCGAAGGGGCCCATATCACTAAGCCAATCTGTCTCTTTACTCCCCCACCATCATGCCTGAGCCCAAGGCCTGGTCCTGGGGAGAAGGAGGCGATAATGCAGGAGAGGTGGATAGGGAGGACCAGCTTTTCTGCCTTGGGGGATTCCAGGGAGAAGGGAAACTGGGGCAGAAGAGGGGCAGGGGCGAGACCTGTGTGTCCTCTCTCTGTAGAGGGGCATCTGCCCACACCCCGGACGGTCTACATCCCAGTAAACTCAGTGGCCAGTGGCATTAGGCAGAGGAAGGCCGGGTTTTAGCTTCTTCAGGTTGGTGTTCAGGTTCTGTGTGGTTTGGATGGGCCTCAGATGTTCCCACAAGCTCCTGAGGCCGGACCTCAGCAATGCCCTAGAACTGTGACTGGGGAGATGGCCCGTGAGGTTGACAAGGAGACCAAGTAGCTGAGGGCAAAAGGCTGGACCAGAACTCTGAGAATCACATGGGACCTCAATAGGATCCAAAGCACTGTGGTGAGGGTGGGGGTGGGGTGGGGGTAGGGAGGTCTTCCTTGGACACCTCAGGGACTTGCTGCACACTTCAGGTCTCTGCGTGGTCTGGGGCACGAATCCCTGTGGCTAACCAGGAAGAGGGGGTGGGGGTTGCGGGGATGGGGGTGGTGGGGTCCACACTTGGCACTGGCGGGGAGATTCAGAGGGAGGCTCCCAGCCCTCTGCCCCCCACCTGACGCTGCAGAAGTTCTGGCTCCTCCCTGCGGGGGTGAGTCCGCTAACCTCTGTTAAATGCGCTGTTTGGAGTCATTCCGAGGGGTGTGCGCTGAGGGGTGGAGGGCACCGCAGATGAGCCTCACTCTTGTTCATGCAAACCTGGCCGCCCCCCAAGCCGGGTGAGAGTGTGTCTGGTTTGAAGAAGGATGCTCTCTCTAGGCCAAGTTATCCCTGGAGACGCGTCTGCTGCCTGGGAACTGGAGGGTGTCCGTAAGTAAACCGTCTGGACAGAGGTCAACATTTACAACTATTTCCCTCGGGCAGTAGAAAGAGTAGTATTGGGGTATGATTTAAAATTATCCCTTTTTATGGTGCAGCTTCTTTAATTAATCCCAGTGCTTCAGCAAAGCCTCTAAAATAAAAGTACAAGATACTGAAGAAAACCATGGCCTGCCCCATGTCTACCCCACCACTAGGGCCCGTGGAGAGATGCGACATCAGGTATAAAACAGACACTCAGAGGGGCTGGCCAGGATATCTGTGTCACAGCACAGAGCTGACAGCAGGGGCCAGCCAGGGATCACAGCCCGGCGGGAAAGCAGATGTGAGAAACTTATCAGGGACAACAACATGTGTGAGAGACAACAGAGAAGACGCTGGGGAGGCCGGGAGAGTGGGATGCAGGTCTGACTCCCAGTGAAGGAAAGAAGGACAGGAGATTGGGTACCAGTGCCTAGACCACAGTGCCTCTCTAAGAAAGTTCAGCAAGGCCGTCAAGGAGTCCCTGAGCCAATGTCACTACCCCAGGAGACCCATGTCTCCCAAGGACAACTAGCCTTAGTGTCCCTGACACTCTCAGACAGAAAACACAGCACTGGCCACCACAGGGACAAGTTTCCTTGCACAGAAGCTGGGGCCACAGGTCAAAGACACTCCCTGCGGTCGCAGATGGGAAAGGTGACAAAGCCCCTCTTTTCCAAAATTCCATGGAATGCATGAGGAATGGCATCTGTGTGATATACGCTTTGTCAATTCCGAGCAGCGAAAATCTGTCCATGAAAACTGACTTATGAAGGGAAGCCTGAATGCCTCCCTTATGGGAAGCCAACACTGCAACAGAAACTTTTCAGAATTCATTCTTTCATATTTCCCTTAGCAAACCTGAGGAAGACTCGACTGATGTGAATGAGCGAAGACCAGAGGGGAGAAATGTCAACTCCAGGAGGCAGCACTGAGTCAGGAAGGCAGGTGTCCCCACATTCCCAGGGGGTGACCAACAACAGTGATAGAGACAGACATGTGACCAGACTTCCACGAGCTAATTGGGGATTTTAACCTATGACTCACCCCGGGGTGGGGTCCGAAGCTGCAGGAGACACCACCCTGCACCAGGCCATATCATCAGCCAGATTGCACATTTCCTGAAAGTAATCAAGTCAGAAACTGGCTTCTTGGCAGCAGCCCCTGCTGGAAAAGTGACTGCCAAAGCCAAAATGAGGATGAGTTCAATGATTTAATTCTGCGTGGAAAACACAATCTATTAAATGGGATCTGACAAGGCCTTAATCTCATCCACAGCCAAGGGTGTTGGCTCAGTGCTGCTCTGCTCTCTGCAACGTATTCTTAGTAAAGCTATGTATAGAACCAGGCCCGCTTTTGCCAAAGCCCAAATAAGTCCTTTCGGCATGGGCAGAGAAGCTCACTGAGCCCCCAGTGATTCTCTAGGGAGTGAGCGTGCTCCTCTTCCAAATGCAAAAGTGTCAAAACCTGGCAACTCAACCTACGTTGGGAGTCACAAAATTCAAGGGAAGTAACCGAGATGGCCGATGCCCTGATGGCTTCAGAATTTCCGCTACTGTCCAAGGAGGTCAGGCTGGCTGCCAGCCTTGCTCATAAAATCCCTGCAGGGCTCATATGCGCAGCCTGGGGCTCACTGTACAACCCAGGCACAGAAGAAGGGGTGGGCTGGGGGCGGGGGTCAGGTGTCAAGGGATAGAGGATCACTTCACTCCTAAATACAGTTTTGAAAACTGGGGGAGAAGGAATCAGGGGCGATGACCATCCATGAGAGCCTCGTGCTCCTCCTCCTCGGCAAACCTGACCCTCCAGAGCTGAGCAAGGCGGATGCTGATGATCACATGCCCAGGTCTCTTAATAGTAGGTGGGAGTGTGTATAAATGTGTTTTTATCTTTTAAAGATTGTATTTACTTATTTTTAGAGAGAGGGGAAGGGAGGGAGAAAGAGAGGGAGAGAAACATCAATGTGTAGTTGCCTCTCGTACACCCCTACCCAGGCATGTGTCCTGACTGGGAATCAAACCCGCAACCCTTTGGTTCACAGGCTGACACTCAATCCACGGAACCACACCAGCCAGGGCTATAAATGTGTTTTACACACACATGCACCACTCTTGGATTTCCCAGAGTCACTCACACGTACAGTCATCGACTCTCAGGTTTCTTCACTCTTTGGGTGAAGTGGGGGGAGAACAAGCAAGTAATGCATTCCTATCAGCATCATTTAAAATCCAGCTATAGCTCACTCCTCCCCCTCGCCCTCCAAAGGCATACAGAAAACCAGCGGTGTGATAACAAGGTAACCTGATTCTGCTCTAAGGTGGTTCTTGAGAAGTCAACTTTCCCCACACTTTAGTACTTTCCTTATAATAAATTACATACAACAAATCTCGCCACTGAGGTGACTACCACAGTTAGGGACAGCTGCATTCGAGAATACTCACCCTCTAACATCACCTTTGAAACCAGCTGTCTTCTCTGGAAGAAAGAACGGTTCCGAGCAGCACGCGTTGTCTTAAGGACTCTGGTAGATGAATAACCGATGCCAACGGGCTTCTAGCTTCAGTTGCCAAAGGTCTGGCACATTTATACCTGCTGTGTCTGTCCTACTGCACAAGGTCTTACAAGGAACCAGATGTAAGTCCTGACCTTAACACTGACGACTGAATTTACCGTATTTCTGAAACTAAGACACCGACACATCATACGACTAGCAGATTAAATGAAGTTCATGGTCATCAATCCATTTTCCCTATTAAAGAGCACTGAGCAAATGCAAAGAGAGGGGATTATGGTAAGGGATGTGGGCTAGAGGACAGGATGTTCTTTTCATGGGAGCAACTCTTTAGCTGTGTACTGGAGAAGACAATGAACCTGGTGTGAGGTGGAAAGAGCAGTGACAAGGCGACCGTACGTGAAGGGGCTGACTCCACCAGGGATAAGAGCCGAGAAGAGACACTCGGACCCAGACCGCCATTCACCCTCCCCTCCACCCTCCCCCCCCACCCGCCACAGTCACTCGCAGAGAACCCCAGGTTCGTAGACTGCACTTCCCTCTACTTGAGTGGGTTTTATTTTGTTTGCGCCCCCACAATGTAGTAACCGAACCCAAAAGAGGAATAATAAAAGCATTTGCCTTGCAACTCCTGTTCCGCCACTACATCGGCCACGTTACATAAAGAAATCCAAACCTCTATTCATCACTCCTTTCGGAACTCATCTATAATTCAGCCTCCACTAAGAACCTTCACACAATGAAACGGCCTTTACTGAGCGATTATACACATCACCTGGATGCAAAAGAGCACATTTTTCAAACATATTTCATGGACTCCAAGGGTTGTCTGCGTTGCTGAGGAGGGGAGAAAAATGAGCTTTCTATGGTGTACTAGCCACATGGAGCGTGAATGCATTCTCTCATGGAAAGAAAAATGAAAGTCAGGGTAACAGGGAGCGAGAAGGGGAGGAAGGCAGGCTGGCAAAACCACTGAATCTGACTTCTCATAGGGTACCACTGTGTATTTCAAATGTGATTTTGAAAGACCCGTTCGGAAAAGAGGAGTCATTTGTACCACCTCCTGCATACCCAGATTGGTTTTCATTTAATGCGGTAAGAAGGTAAGGGCCAGAGTCACGATGAAAGAAAGTACAAGAGGCCTTTGCAGGAAGATGCAAACTAAACAAAGAGCAGGAAGCTGGTAAACAGCCACTCGGCAACCACAGAGAAAGATCCTCGATCCCATTCGAGAGGCAGCAGCTCTCACGTCTCTTACGACTAGTAACCTTCCCTCCCACCCCCGGAAGACTGCAAGCACAGGGCTGAATTCATTTCCACCACGTGCTTTTTCTTACTTCCCTGTGCCATCCTCCTTTGAAGCAAAAGCCTCATTAATCCAATTCGAATTGCCAACATCAGTAAATCCTTTGCCTCAGCATTTAAATGCCAATACCAATTAAATACCAACAACAACTTAACTCCTGATAGATCTTCTCTACATTCAGGAAATCCAGCCAGAAGTCCAGCTAGCATTAATTCCAACACTCCCTCATCAACTCTAATTTTACTCCGTGCCAAGAAATGAGGTCATTTGCTGGCCACGCTGACAATGCATCCAACTGGCAAAGTAACTCCACAAGCAAACAAGAAAGGACAGATGGAGCTACAAGCCACCAAACCTGAAGGATGTCTTCACAAAGGCTTCTGGGCTGTCGAGCTGGGGCAACTCCTCCGCTAGGATTTCTTCTGGTGGCCGGGGGTCACGGACAATGGTTGGCCGCGGCTTCTCCTTGACATCGCCCGTGAGCCCGTCAATGAGAGAATTCCACACACAGTTCTGCGACTTTGACCCTGAAGTGTGAGAGAAGAAAAGGGGCGCCAGTGAATTGCCAACCAACTCCAAGTCCTGCTCTGTCCAGCTTAGGATTTTCAAAAGCAGAGCGAGGAAATGGACATATTTCTCGTGACCACCACCCTCACAGGTCTCCAAAGGATACTGGTGAGGCAACTCATGGAGTAAAAAGTAACTTTTTAATGTATATGCAAACGTGGGCTAACACTCTGAATATTTTGACTCATAGCGAAGTGTAAGGTATATTACATATTCTGTCTTATTTCAGTCGGCGATCAACCCCGAGTCCTGGTAGAGCTATAGGTATTTACATATGCATTTATTCAGCAACTGGAAAGTACACAAAGGACCACTATTTTAGAGAACAGTCAGGATGATCCGACACGAATCTCCCCTGTGAACCCAGCTTGCCTAAAGCCCGGGTTTCTAGACTCCCATCTATGGAAATGCCCAACCAGAAGAGGGCGTTTCCACAGATCAGAGGGCAACCTCTAAGGCTGCGACTCACTAAAGGCAGGTCCCTTCTTCTGCAAGATCAAGACCCCGGGAAACTTACACTGAGTGTTCGCTGACATCCTGTCCTACAGACACCTCAAACATAAAAGCTGAATGTTAAAGGCAGACATGAAGCGGAGATGATGTCACAAAACAGGGCTTTATCAGCCAGGTAATCCAGGTCTGTATCAACAGTGATAAGTCCCACTGATATTACGTACCTTCCATCTGACATGATGAAAATGTCCCTTTACCTCTGACGTCTCGCTCCCCAATAACACATAGTCACCCAAGGGCATTAAGCATGGTTCTGGCTTCTGTGAACTCGATGCTTTAACATCTGCCACGCATGCCTACGCCACACAAGCCTTGTCCTGGACAACCCGATAACATGCCTGAGTCACCTGAGTCGCCTTGGCCTCCTCCCTCCCTCAACTCTTCAGGAAGAGTCCTGCTCCCAGGGGCGTGCTTTTCAAATACAAACCAAACAAACCAGAATGTGTACCCCCAACCGCTCCCTTACTAAGCTTTCACATTCCGGGCCACTAGCCACCTGCTCCAATCCCCTAGGCTTCAGGGCCACTGAAATTATTCAAAACAGCCTATCCCGAGCCTGCTCACCCTGCCTTGCCCCACCCCTCCTGCAGAAGCCACGGTAAGGACTCTGGCCCACAGTTCCCTGCCCCCGGCCTCAGAACTGGCTCCTCTGCGTCTCAGCACTGCCTCCTCAGTGGGACATGTAACTGCTCTTCCGGGACCTGGGAATATTCACAAACTGTCTTTTCAGAGGCAGGCATCCCTTGGCATGCTGGCATCGCCAGACCTAAGCAATATGAAGACCTATTAGAACACCCCATCTAAGTCATGGGGAAAGCACCAGACAAGCCCCAACTGAGGGACACGCAGCAAAACACCTGGCCAGGCCGCCTCAAAACTGTCAAGGTTATCAAAAATCCAGGAAAGTCGGAAAAAAGACTGTCACAGCCCAGAGGAGCCTAAGAAGACAATGGGCTCCTGAAACTTAGAAACGACAGGATGTAAAAAACCAGGGAAATTTAAATAAAGTGTGTACCTCAGTTAATAATAATGTATCAGTATTGGTTCACTAATTGCAACAAATGTACCCTACTAAGATATTCATAAGTGGGGGGATGGGGTATGGGGTACATGGGAACTCTTTATACTATCTTTGTAAATGGTTGCTAAACTTAAAACTGTTCTGAACTTAAAACTTATTAGAAAATACAAAAATAAGTAATAAATAAAATAATAAATTCATAAACAGTTACCATAGAAGAAGTCCATGAGCAAACTTTTCTTTAAGTAGCGCCTGGGGGCACAACCATTCCCATTACTCAGTTGCCCTCGGCTTGTGCTGGCTACGGTCTTCCCAGAGGAAAGAGAGCCTTCATTTCACACAAAAACACTGTCAGGTCATCGTGCCAGGCACCCGTGCAGCTGTGCCCACCCCCATCCATGCAGGGGGGTGCCTTTGCTGATCCACACACAGACACCTTATGGGGCATGAGGCGGGGTGCATGGAGGGTGGGGAGCAGGGTCCGCCAATGGACGTACATAGGATAGGTGGATAGAGAACAGATTTGTATGAACACAGAATGCCTTCCTAAAGCCCTCACCAGCCGTGAGTCAGCAAGCAGCTCCTATCATCCCCGTGGCAATGACTGGCCTCCTTGGGGTGTCCCACAAACAGCTTTTGTGTCAATCAAGGGAAAAATTAAAGCACCTTAGTGGCAGGAAACAGACCCCTCCAACTCCTGAAATGCAAGACAGCTTTCCAAAGGTCCTAACCATGTATCATAATCAAATCTGGTCCTATTAATGGTCTGGTTCTGCTAAGTAAAGGCCTTACAGCAAACTCCCTGCCCATGTCCCTTCACTCCCTATTATTCATTCAATATGTCCATATTCATTCCCTCATATGCCAGGTTCCATTCTGGCTCTAGAAATACAGTGATAAATGGGACAGTTTCCCTTGGGAACCAGTCAACCCCCAAGCAATCACAATAAACAGGTGATGCACCATCACTAAGGGGCAAATGAAGGGCTCGGGAGGCAGAGCAGGTCCACCCACTCAGCCTCAGCACCCTGGGGAAGCTGCACAGGCGGCGGGATGTCTGCTGTGGGTGTCCCGCAGGGACAGAGCTTCGGTAGGCAGGGGCGTGGGAAGGGGGTTCCATGCAAACACCAGGTGCAAAGGCTCCGAGGCTAACAAAGCAGTGAGTGCATCGTGGCTGGAGCAAAGTAGAAGGGGCGGTGCCCAGGGATAAGGCCAAAGCTTGGCTGGGCCAAGTGCACAGTGCCTTGAATAAAAGCCTAATTATTTGAGAATTTGTTCCACAGGCAAAAAAAGTTTTTAAGCAAGGTTGTGGTGGTGACGTGGGCATATCTGTGTCTCTGAAAGGAAACGGGCAGGCTGTAGACCCAGGAGGAACAGCAGGGACACAGGAAGGAGACCACAAATCCACTTTATCTGCAGAGAAAATGACAAAGTCTCACATACACATGACTAAGTTTTCAGTATGTGTCGGTGCAATTAATAAACTGCAAACTCATGCCAAGGCACATCATAGCATTTTTACCATTTTCTCAGTCAGCGAATCAGAAGGGTCACACGAGCTAAGCTAATTCTCTGGTAGGGGTCCCAAATGGACCTGTGGTAATACCTGCAGAAGCTGTCCCAACAGCTACAAGAGGCGCCAGCATATTTTTTAAAAGAATACATAGTAGAAGCTGTAAGTAGGATTCACTCAACATTCATTCCCAACCACTTTTTCACTCGTCTGCCTCTTCTGAAGAGGCTAGAATACATTGTACTCAATTTTCCAGCCTCCCTTACTGCTATGGCTAACCCTATGTTATCACTTTGGCCAATGAAAAGCAAGCAGAAATCCTGGAGCTAGGGTCTCTTTCTGAAGAAAAAATAAAGTCTCAGCAAGAAAAAAACATTTTTTGTCCCTTTAAACTTTGCCTCTCTTATTTTTCCCCTTTGCTTTTCTCTCTTCTTCCTACTGGGGGAAGACACGTTGTCGGAACTACAGCAGCCATATTGTGACCATGAGGTGGCTAGCAGGAAGACAAGAGCCTACATCTTGCATGTGGAAAAGTGAAAAGGTGGGAAAAGCCTGGGTCTCTGACAACACGGGTGAACAGCTTCCCTAGATTCCCCCATCTCCAGATTTCATAATGTGCGCCCTATAAATACCTACTTATTATATTCTGTGGCTTTTGTTTATAGCCAAATACATTTCAAAATGTTACATGTATACTCACCACATATTATAACAAATGATACCATCTATTGTATAAAGCACTAGGAATTGATGTTTTAATAAATCCTCCAATTAGCTGTGAAAGGCATAACTACATTGCCTACTTTTCTCGTGTTAAAATTACTAATTTGTTAAATGTGAACAGTTAAAGCACACCACAATTTTCATAAGCTATTTTGGCATTTCTTCACTTTTTTTTTTTAATATTCTGGGAAACTCAAAAAATGGAAATAGCCTATGTTTCTCTTGACCTTTGAGAGTCCAAAGAACAATTGCTCTCATGGGATGGTCCACGGTTTGTTTTGTTTTCTTCTGTTTGTTTCATTTTGGTTTTCAACCTCAAAGTTGGGGGTGGGGGCAGATCTTTGCTCAAGACAATGTTGGGAACCACCAGTACAGTTACCTACGTTCCAGCCGGGAGGCGTGCAGGAGCCTAGGACCAGGACAATCAGCAAGAAGGCAAATCAGCCGTGAGAAAAGCGGGTGTCTGGAAAAGCCCGGTGATAATGAAGACACAGAGGAAAGGGTGGTGTTGGGAGAGAAGCAAGCAGCGTCAGTCGGCGTGGGCAGCTGCTGGGGTGTGGAGGAGAGAGGAGAGCCATCAGAAAATGCTGGGGGCAGAGAGCAGCCTGTGGGCCCCGAGCTGAACCAGGTTCTGAAGAGCTGCTTTTCCAGACAGAAACTATAGATGGAGACCCTCTCTGTACTCATGAAGAGGGAGCCTGCTGATGATACCTACGTGACTCAGACAAGAAAACCATCTTTCAGCAAACACCTTGTATCATGCCCAAGGTAACAATTTTCACGGCGTGCTAAGGTGAAAAAATTACCCATCTCACCAAACCCAAATGGTAAGAAAACTAAAGTAATATAAATGTTTTAGTACACTATTATTTTAATTTCTAAAAAAGAAAAAGAGGGAACAGAAAAGGGTGATGGGATTTCAGTAGATGACGCTGGAAAATCCCTGGCCACGCCTGGTAGGTTTCCGCTCATACAGGCAAGCGGACAGCCACCGCTGCCTGAGTGTGGAGAGGGGCTTACAGGTGCCCAGAGGGAACGCTTCATACTGTCCCACAGGTGTCTGAGTGTCTGCCCGTGGGTCCTCACTATCGTTCTCTAATGATACATATCATTATGTATCATTGAAAGAGCGGCTCTCAAAGCCCCAGCCCAGTCCCAGAGTGTTCTAGCTGTTTTCTGACCTGATAAAAGCTGTCATTGAGGAGAACTTGGGCTGTAATTGCAACAAGGATCTAATTGTAACTGCTCCTTAGTACAATCTCACCAATAGCCGGGTTCTAAGGCACAAACCCCAGAGAGAGCCAGGAAGCTGGTATGACGCGGGGCATCGTGAGGACACCTTCACTGATTTCTGTTTTTGCCTCTTCCAGAAGGTAAATGATTGACAACAGCCTGCTTTAGGTGAACAATCTACACAAAATGGGAAAGACTTAAGAACACTGGAGATGCCCTGGCTGGTGTGGCTCAGTGGATTGAGTGCTGGCCTGCAAACCAAAGGGTTACCGGTTCGATTCCCAGTCAGGGCACTTCCCTGGGTTGCGGGCCAGGTCCCCAGTAGGGGTAGCATGAGAGGCAACTGCGCACTGATGTTTCTCTTCCTCTCTTTCTTCCTTCTTTCCTCACTCTCTAAAAAAAATAAATAAATAAAATCTTAAAAAAAAAAAAAAAGAAGCAGAAGAAGAACACTGGAGAAGCCTGGGTGATGAGTTCACAGATGCATTCCAGCCACCCACAGACCCTGGCACGGTGCTGAGCACTTCAGAGCAAACCTTACGCCCTCCCCGCCTGCCAGAAGCTTTGGAGAGGCAGAAAAAATGCCAGGCAGCTACCGACTGGTCCAGACTACAGCCAGTCTTTGGAAAAATAACCTGTCTCCCCTACCCCTCCTCCCTAACCCCTCCACCAGCATGGTCAAGGAAAATGGTTAAAGCCTTTGAAACGGGCCACAAAGCTCCGTGGGTACCCTGTCTAGTCACCCATTTTGGTCACCTCCATTTTTCATCGTCTTGGAGCTACTCTGCTGTTCTGTAAGTTGGAGAAAGCTGACAGGGATGCAAGTGATTCTTGTTTCTAGAATGTAAATTATGTTCCATGGAGAGCGGTCCACCGTTGCCCTGTTGACACTGATGTAACCAGTCCACAGCTACTCTACAAAGTCGCTTCAGCGTTCCTGACCTACTTGCCTGTTTGTCTGCTCTGGGGATTCTCCTTAAAGCCATTCGTAACATGGGACGGTTTCTTCGTCAGTTCGTGAGTTAAATAAGACTTTCGAGACGTGCTCCCTTTGTATTTGTGTGGATTTTTTAAAGTGATCCCTTAGCAATATCAAAGTCTTCAGCGGCCCACAGCCAACACTGGCTGCATCCCCCTGAGAAGCCCTCCTATAATTAGCCCAATCTAGTGGCGTTTTTTATATAATGCCCTTCTTTATCCCTGATCTCTCCCCTCGCTTTGAAGTCGGCTCTGTTTGAAATTAACATAGCTTCTTCTGCTTTCTTTTGAATAGTGTTCACATGGTATATTTCTCTCCATCAATTTACCTTTAATCTATATGAGTCTTTTTCTTTAAAGTGTCTCGTAGGTAACTACAGGTGGGTCTGGTTTTCTGATCCACTCTCACAATCTCGGTCTTTTAATTGGTGCATTTAGGCTATTAACATTCCAATAATTATTGATGTAACTGGATTCGTACCCACCATATTCACCACTGTTCTCTATTTGTTGCCCTTGTTTTTAGTTCCTGTTTTTGTGTTCCACTGGGTTTTGTGTTTTTTTTGTTTTTTGTTTTTTGTTTTTGTGTTTTTAACTAGGCATCTTACATGATTCCATTTTCTCTTTTCCTTAACGTACTGGTTATAATTCTTTTATTTTTTTAAGTGGTTTCCCTAGAGCTCATAATGGACAGTTACGGCTGAGACAAGGTCACTGTCACGTAACAGTGCACACCTTACCGGCAGAGTGACTGCCATACAACCAGAGTAACCCTGAGTCCTCCCTCCCATCCCAGGGCTGCTGCTGCCAGAGGTCTTCAGAGGGCCGGCAGGTGGCACTCAGCACTGCCCCCCTGAGGAGCGAAGAGGGAGCACTTCACTGCACACTCTGACCCCTCAGACAAGGGTAACCCTGAGGCTGTTCATTCCCTGGCTTTTCCGGACCTATTATGAACGTCCGTGGGGCAAGTACCACATCAGCAGAGAGACCCAGGGACAGAAATCAAGAGAAAACGGTGTCATGAGAGCTTTAAAAATGGGCCACGAGGATGTGAAGCTGGGCTCCATGGGTTCCCAGTATAGAGAGTCCCCGCTCAGTTTTTGTGTCCCAGAAAACTCAGCCAGGATGCCCTCTGCTGCTCCTCCCTGCCTGAGGGGGCCCTGCCCACGCCCTGGCTCACCCCACCCCAGTCTGAGCCTTCTGGAGCACCCTCCTCTGAACTCAGCAGAGTGGGAACGCACCTTTCCTCAGATCCTCCGCCAGTGTGGGCAGAGCATCTCTGGGGACCCCAGAAGGGTCTGCTCCCAGAAAATGAAAAATAAAAATTTCCCCTGCTCTGGTTATTTTAAGCTGATGGTGAGAGCATGAAATGTTTCTGACTAAATAGAAGCAAAAACACAGAAACAGTCACACAGGTCTCTCTCAGTAATATCTGAAAGCCCACAAGGGAAGCCATAGATAAACTAAGCCCCCAGGGCACCAAAAATAACGCTGCCTGCCGAGGTGCAGGAGGTGAGCAGTGCCCTCAGCCCACACCCCTCCTCCCACCCACACCCCTCCTCCCACCTGGGCCTTCCTCTCCCTGACTCCATCAATTCCTAAAATATTCTCCTTTCCCGGTATCTCCCCTCTGCCCCTGCCATAAATCTGTCCCTCTCTTTACAAAGACGACATTTCATGGACCTCTGAACCCTCCAGATTAATTACAGATCTTCTAGAATCAAAACCTGCGGTCGCAGCAACCACACAACTGAGCTCACTAGAAGACCAAGCGCGCAGATTCAGACGTGACCAACCTCTTACTCACCGCGTGCTGTGGGGCGAGCATCGTCTCAGTGCCTCCACCTGTGGCACCTTATTTAACCGAAAATCAGCTCTCTGAAGCACTGCGGAGACATCACTGAGCACCAGGACACCGAGGCTCCAAAAGGCCAGCTACCCCAGATCCCAAGAGTTGGAGAACAAGGGCTTGCTTGGTCCCCAAACTCTCCTCCTCCTGACCCACGGCTCAGAGTGATCCACCCATGTTTGTACTTTACATTTATGAGCAAATAAATGTACACACGGCGTAGATCAAGCAGAATGGTCAGCGTTTTTTATGAAGCAGGCATTCTTCTACAGGGGTAATAAGATACACCCTGTCTGCTACTAGGGAGAACCTTGACTTTGCTTAGTCCTCTCGCATGAAAGAAAGCAGTTTGCAGCTTCCAATTAAGAAGGAAGTTCAGGCTGCACGGGGAGACGAATAACACAAGGTGAGGCTGATGGGTTGATAAAAGATGAGAGAGCAAGACGGGGAACTCTGAATCTGAAATAACTACCAAGTCATTGTGAAGTACATTGCTGGTGAACAGCCTGATACACCATTGGTGGCGCGCCCACAGGGAGCTGGTAATCCCATTTCAATCTGACAAGCAGGCACTTGTCACCTCGATTCCTGATTGAAAACACACAAAGATTATGCTGATGGAAGGCTGAGAAGGTCGAGTCCTGCTAGGCCCAGAGGAAAGAAGAGATTTAATTCTCCAAAAAGATTTTTTAAAAAAATTCTTGGAGACCTTTAACAGTTCTCAAAACATCTGTGACATTGACCCTGACTGCCGTGACTCAGTGGGTTGGGTGTTAACCCGCAAAGGGAAAGGTCACTGGTTTGATTCCCGGTCAGGGCACATGCCTGGGTTGTGGGCCAGGACCCTGGTTGGGTTGGGGGGCATGTGATCTATCAATGTTTCTCTCCCTCTCTTTCTCCCTCCCTTCCCCTCTCTCTAAATATAAATGAATAAAATCCTTTTTTAAAAATTCCAAGAGGAAATGTCTCTACTACTCTTTGTCATACATCAAAAGAGTCTGTTCAGCAGAGAACTGATGTAGACAAGATTAAAGGAAGACTTTTCAAGAACTCTGACAGCATCCATCTAGCACACGAATCGAAACAGAAGCCTACCTGTTAAGAGTGAAATCCACTGAACACACACTTTGTGAATGGTTAGTGTAACTCTGAGGTACTTGACCGTTAGAAGACAGCATTTTTTAAAGTTGTCCATAATTTAGACTTTTCACTGATTCAGACACCACCTCCCCCATAATTCAGTGGAAACTTTTCAAGGCCTCGCTACCTTGAAGTATGCCGATGTCTGCAAAGATGCAAACACCCAAGTCTCACCATCTGCTACGTGATTCACTTGTAACTCTCCCGAGTGTCCCTTCGGGAAGTTCCAGACTGATGTTCAACCTCACAGTGAAAACTTGGGAGCCCGCGCAGTGACACAGTCCGTACGAAAGGGGCTGGGCGCCGGAAGAATGGGCCGCATTCGTCCCAGACAGACGTGTTGTCACGTTTGGGCACTGGGTCAAAAATAAAAGTGTTTCCAAGCAATTGCTTGGAGATTTGGAGTTTTAATCAAGAGTTCCAGAAAAGCAGAGGCTCTGGGGTAATATGTTAGTCACTGAGAAGAACTCTTTCTAATTTGGGCCCAAACTACCCATGGCTGGTAATAAAGACAATGGAATGTCTGTTGGTGGTAAACTCCTTCAGGGAAAGAACTGTGACTTACTTGTGTTTGTTCCCCCCGCACCCAAACTGTCCTTCCAAGGTGAACTCTTTGCCTGTTTCTGAGATACCTGCCTCCGAGCTGCACAGGCGAAGTGGTCTTTAAGGAAAGGGTTGGTGGTGGGTGGAGGGAGGGCTGCTGAGAACAGAGCTATGAGTTTAAAGGGTCTGCATGCATTTGCGTTCTGGGGTCTCTCTTTTGGATCCCTCAGCTTCCATCAGGTCTGCTTTGACGGACAGCCTGTGTTTACTCCCGAAGAGGAGGAGAAGGGGCCTTGTCCCCACTGCGGTCCATGCTGGAGCAGATGTGAGGACAGTCAGAAGCAGGCAGAGGGAAACGGCGAGCAGAGGTAGGAAATCAGGGCGAGAAGAGCGTTAGGTCGTCCGAGGTCTCCCCAGAAAACACCGAGGACTGCTACCCTAGCCCCCCAGAGTGCTCACGGAGGCGACGTGAGTCTGAGTACCCAGATCCCAGACGACCAGGGCCTCTGCTGACATCAGGGTGGCACCATGTCCCCACGCCACAGAGGCTACTCACAGCATCATCAGACAGCACCCTGGTGAGCCCGCGGCTAACACAGGGGGGGCCAAGTAACAGAGTGGACACAGTCAAATTATGGACCAAACAGATCTGCTTGGCTGATAACGGCCACATTGGATTAAAGGGATGG
Source organism: Desmodus rotundus (assembly GCF_022682495.2). Taxonomy (NCBI): domain Eukaryota; kingdom Metazoa; phylum Chordata; class Mammalia; order Chiroptera; family Phyllostomidae; genus Desmodus; species Desmodus rotundus. The sequence continues at coordinate 8,922,507 of NC_071392.1, read as the reverse complement.
GAAAGGAGGAAGGCAAAGTGGTGGGGCCCCCTGTGGTCCAGAAGATAAACCCTATGTGAGCACAGCTGGGGAGTAACTGGGTTTCTGAAGCACAAGTATGTCGTGACAAAAACTAGAGTTTGAAGGTGATGGTACCTGTTGGGTGGTGGGGGGGCGTGCAAGCAAGAAGCTAGTGGGCTGGCCATGAAGCCCTCATAATAAAACCCTGTTGTGGAGGGAAAGGCCAGGGCTGGGCAGAAGATGACCTTAGAAGGAGAAAGGGTTAGACTCACGGAATGGCACAGAGCACTCCCACTTCCGAGAGCGGAGTACAGAGACCCTGGGACCACCTTCCCATCACCACCGTCAGCACCCTTGAAGCCCCTCCAGTAAAAATAAAATAAAATAATAACATACTCTTCCTTGATAAGGACAATTAACATTGGCTCTGTCTTCTCTATGAAAAAACAGCCACCTGTATCATTCTGCGATACAGAAAGTAAGTACAAACACTGCACCGCCCTGCACCCGGCTTCTGCCTCTACACCTGCCTCAGCCTCCACCAGGTCAGCGGTTCTCCGACCAGGCGCGCATCAGAGTAGGGCACGCATCGGAGACACCGACAGAGTTTGCCGAAACACAGGCTGTCGGCGCCCACCCCCAGAGTTCCCGCTTCGGCAGAGCTGGCAAGGGATCCGAGGCCTTGTGCTTCTAATGAGTTCCCAGGGACAGCCCCCACCCCCGTCGAGGACCACTGAGCCAGCTTGCCACCCCTCAGCCTGTGGAAATTCTAGAGCTGCCACTGTGGAAGATAACTTCCTGCTGGAACAAGTGGAAGGGAAGATGCTCGGTCTCTGAATGCTGCTGAGATGGAATCCAGAGCAGCACGCTCATCCGAACTGTTTAGGAATCGCTGGAGTTGCTTAAAACAAATCAGAAAACCTCCCCTGTGGCTCTGGCCCTGTCCTGAGCCCTTTATGAGGCTCTGGGGCATCCGCAGGACATGCCCCTGAGGACTGTCAATGCCCAGCCACCAGCTGCAGCCACTGCCACCCATTGTATTTCTTGTTCTCACCGCCCTGGCTCCATAACCCGTCCACCCCGCAGCCCATGCAGCCCAGCCTCCTGGCTGTGACAGGTCACTTAGGGGAGGTCCAGCTCTTGCGCTCTGTGAGACACGATCTTGAGTTTGCCCTGGACATCACCCCCTGGCCCAGCCGTGGGGTTGACCCTCCCAGCACACCGCTCTGCCAGGTAGGTACCTCCCTTTGCTTTATCCTCCATCCGCCCAAATCGCCCCTCTTCAGTAGGATAATCTGTTTCCAACACTGTCTTCATTTTTACCTCCCAAAGCAAAAGAGGCCAAATTTTGGCTCCGTTTTCTTACTCCTTTTGATACATTATTTTCTTTTCAACTACATCTCGTTGCAGGGAAGAAATTATTCTCCTCTCAGTCAGGGAAGTGATCAAAACTCAAGAATGGAACTGCCCCGCTCACCAGCTTTGGGGCCAATGCCTCCCTCCCCAGCTGTCTCTTCCACTGCCCTAGGCTCTCCCCACAAAAACTGGGTCCATGACTGTGAGTGGAGCCTCTTTTAAGGCACCAGGGCAGAGATGCACATCAAATTCTGGGCTTTTCCTGCCACCCTGTGGCCATGCTTGGATACTACAAGTAACCTCTGTTCCTTGAAAAGTTGTACTGTTTTGGTTTTTTGGTTTAGGGGGGTTTTGTTTGGGGGAGTTTTGAGGGGTGAGATATAATTAACATATAACATTCTATTAGTGTCAGGTGTACCACATAATGGCTTGATATTTGTATACATTTCAAAGTAATTCCCAGTAAGACCACCATAAGCCTAGTTACCATCCATCATCGCACATAGTTGCGATTTTTTTCTTGGGCACTTTAAGATCTACTTCTCTTGGCCACTTTCAAATACATAATATGTTATTAACTACAGTGACTGTGCTGTACTTATTTCATTCTCCACAACTTTTGTTTGTATTTTGTTTGTCTGACGTGTCGTCTCCTCCTCTGCCCCCAGAGCTGCCCCCCAGGCCCCAGCTCGTTCGTGCTTGTCTCCTCCAGGGCTCCCCCACCCCCGGTCGGGTGAGGGCTCCGCTGGCCGGCTCACACAGCCCCTGCATTTCCCTCCACACACTGCACCGCAGCCATTTGCTTCTCTGCCTCCCTGGTCAGACCGTGAGCTGTCTGAAGACAAACTGACTCTTCTGTGTCTCCAGGGCCGGGCACAGAAAGGTCCTCAAAATGTATGTGCAAAGAAGGGAGGGAAGTGGCGGGGAAGAAGGGCGATGATGATTCGGGCACCACCCACACTCGCTGAGCACCACAGACTGCAGGCACTGTGATTTACGGTATTTATCCCGGGGTATCAGGACCAACATCCACCTTGGGCCCCGGCCTCATCCAGCGACTGAGAGGTTAATGCCTGGCCTATGAGAGGTCCCTGGGACCCTGGGCCCTCACATCACCCACAGCCAACATCAGTACTTCATCTCCCAGTCCCCACACAAAAGTCTGTCACCCAAATCCTTCCAATCTCCCCAAACTGAATATTTCAGTCCCACCGCACCACCCGATCAAGGTCATTTCCAGTGGGGTGAAGTGTCAATAAGAACTATTTTTCCCTTCCTAAAAGCCACCCAATGTTTTCCCTCTAGCGTTTGCTACAAAAAGATCTAGTAGTTAATGTGCCATCTGACTTTTTCCAGAATATCGCACTCAGTCACAATTTTCTGCCTTTTTTTTTTCAGAATCAGCCCAACTTAATTGGTGGCCTTCCAGCGTGTCGCTGCACCTGACTTTTGCTCAGGAGATGAAGAAAGACAAGGCTTAGAAGCATACTCATCACCCTCACGGAGCCGTGGGATGAAATATTTGCTTATTTTGGAAATGCTGATTCCAGGCAGCAGGGCGGCGACAATAGGCCCTGCGGGAAGCAAGGGTTTCACGACCCCACCTCTAACCTGTGAGCACGTAAGGCTCTTTCATCATCATGTGTTACTCCAGTTCCATAAACATCGTTTCTAGGGGTCAATCCCAATGTGTGGAAGCCCCCCAAACGGGCAGAGTTTAGGAGAAGCCCTGCAAACACGGAAGTTACACTTTCAAGCCTGCACGTGAAGTCGGACTACGGCAGCATCCGCACCCAGGACGCAACCGGGAGCCTGGGCAGATCTCGTGCCGGGACTCCAGAAGACACCGGCTTTCCATAAAGGAGAGATTGGTGTGAGTTTCCTCTGTTCCAGACGGGAAAGCCGAGGCCCAGAGGGTATACGTGAAATCACTTGAAGGGAAGGCTAGAGATAAAAAGCCATCTACTTTGCCCTGACTGGTGTGACTCAGTGGCCTGAGCACGGGCCTGCAGACCAAAAGGTCAATAGTTCAGTTCCTGGTCAGGGCACAGGCCTGGGTTACAGGCCAGGTCCCCAGTCGGGGGTGTGTGAGAGACAACCAATCAATGTATTATCTCACACATCGATGTTTCTCTCCCTCTCTTTCTCCCTCCCCTCCTGTCTCTCCAAAAGAAAGAAATAAAATCTTCTTTAAAAAGCCATCTATTCTGATTGACAGTCCCACCATCCCTCCACCGGTGCCCACACAGTTGCGGGAATATCTCCACCGCACCCTCCCATCTCTGGTGTGTCTGCTGCCCTCCTGGGATCAGGTTTACATTAACGTGATGTGTGGCTTGTCGACCACACTGGCCCAGGAAACCCTGAGAGGTTTTGACTCCTGCTCTCCCATTAAGATGGAGACCCGGACAAAGGGGCCAAGTGACATTGAGGGGGGCTCCACAGCCCTCCCTGGTGTCCCTGGGCCGGCAGAAACCTGTTCCATCCATCTGCGCTTCTGAATGTCCCCTAACTCGGGGGAAGCCAGCGGAGCCAGCCCGTAAATCCACTCTGGGTGGCGAGGACACTGTCCCAGCCTACTGACCTCGAGAACTGCAAGTATCTCACACACTCTTCTCACTCTGTCTTCATAAGAAGCCCACCACACCGCGGGGCACTCGGGACCCCCCAGCCCAGTGGTTCTCAAACTCAGACATGTGCAGACATCCCCCGGGAATGTGTTGCCTGGCAGAATCCGGTTTGGCAGGCTTGGGGTGGGCCTGGGGCTCTGCCTCGCTCACAAGCCCCCAGGCCAGGTCTTCCCTGCTCCCAGAACCACACCTGGAATAGCAAAGCCTACAGCAGTCCGATAAACCAGCGGTTCTAAGGATTAAACAGGCAATAAGTAGGACTAGCCCACCGGCAATGGGGCTCGGACGGAAAGAATATGAACCCGCTGAAGGTGTTTCTTACGTCACTCCCTCACTGGCAGTGTTTTACTGACACTCAGCAGGAACACAGGGTGAACCAAGCTCCGAAGAAGCCCAGGAAAGGAAAGAGTTACTCACGGGAGAAGCGGGCAAGTGGTCTGGCAGCCTTGTCTCCAGCTTCATTTGCAACTGGAAAAAAGGGAAAACAGAGGATGTGGTAAGAACAAGGCACGTGTGTAAACAAAATCCCAAAGCCAATGTTCTGCGTGGTTTGACAGGGAGCTCCGTCTGAGAGTCTTTGTAAAGGAACAAAAGCAACTTTATTTCTGCGCTTTCTATATCTCCAGGGCTGCTCTCAATGCTTACGTGAGACTGGAGGCCTTAGCCAATTCGGGTAGAACGTCTGAATAAAGCTGGAGAGGGAGGACCTCACAATATCAAGCTAACTGTGCCTGAAGGAATTAACTGGCTTGTGTCCACTTAGTAGGAGTCGTGCAGCCCTGGCTTCCGAGCCACAGTACGTCTGTCCTTCTGTCTCAAGCTTCCTCTCATCAGGCTGCCCCTCAGCATACGGTTGTACCCCAACCAACTGCCAGAAGCCTGATGTGCGCAGGTGAACAGGGGCAAAGCCAAGGCAGGGATGTCAGAAGTATCAAGGCTGGTTTTTACTAGAACGATATTTAAATTTAGATGCTAACAAACAAGGGGCTTCAACATGGGGGGACCAAGGAAGCACTTCAGAGAACGGTGTGAGGAAACCTCCCCCCTCAAGGTTCTCATCGGGACAGTGGCCTCCTCTGAAGAGGCCCTACGTGATTGATCACGTCCAGGGGTCGTTATCAGTGTCCCCTGTGTTTATAAACACCATCTTTGTGATTACAAAGAGGTCCGTTATGGCCCTGGCTGGTGTGGCTCAGCTGGTTGGCATGCTCTCCCACTAGGCCAAAGGGCTGTGGGTTCGATTCACAGTCAGGGCACATGCCCAGGTTGTGGGTTCACTCCCCAGTGGGAGACTCACATCTCTCTCTCTCTCTCTCTCTCTCTCTTCTCCCATCTAAAGGCAATGAAAAATGTCCTAGGGTGAGGATAAAAAAGAGGTCAATTATCAAGTAGAAAGACAAAATTCCCTCACATTAAATGTCACTTTTAACGCCCACAAGGATTATACTTTGGTTATTCCATATATACACAGTCAAAAAGCATATAGATGTTTGTAATCGACCTGAATGCACACCCAAAGCACTCGACTGGAAAAATCTGGTCATTTTAGTTTAGAAAAAAACATTCAGTACAGACACAAAATACAGAAGATTGCGAATGTATCAGTGGTCGCAGCAGCAGGACAAAAGAAATAACTACATGAACACATGGCTTCACTCTGCAAAGAATGGAAGGAGTCAAGAAGTTCCTGCCACCTTCTCACGAGAGTAAACATTTTTAAATTTACTACACGTGGACAATTTTTTTTAATTAAAAGATTCCATTTTTTAATTGTGGGTTTCTTCCCGTGTTTCTGTTGTATGCAATGCCCCACTCCGGTCTCTATCACAAGCAAGAAGTTACACAAAGTGAACAGCAGGGGGAGGTGATACTGCATCCTGCTCACCGGGCCCCTCACAGCCCAGCAATTCAAAAGGAAAGACGGGCAGACGGGCAGACGGGCGGACGGAGAGTGAGAAGGAAGGAGTAGGGGGGTGTGAGCCCAAGCTAGGTATAAACCTGAGTTTCCCTGGCCTTGAGTCCAAAGTGTTCCCTCCTCAAACACTGCAGATCTCTAAAGGAGGAAATAGAGCAAGGATCTTTCCAAAACATTTGCTGCAGAAAAAGACGGGCTACTTTTAAAATAGGATTATGAAGCCCACTGCGGTCCACGAGAACACCAGCCACCAAAGCATTCTGCTCAGAGCGTCACGCTCTCGCTTCCCGGACAAAGAGGTGCAGTGATGTTACTGTCACTATCAGACATGTGGGGGTGGCTGCTGACAGCTCCCCCCCCACCCGCCCCCCAAGGGTGGGAATTGCTGACCCAGATCCCAGTCACACCAGGAGGGGCTGGCATCGAGATCAGGCCAGTGGGGCACCAGGAGAGTTGTCCCTACCCAGGAGGGGCTTGAACCCTGCTACCAGCTTTGTTCTCCTAGATGCAGGCCCAACGCCATCCTCCCTGTTACAAGATACAGCTGCCTCGGCCAGGTATGGAAACCTGGCCCTACCTATTCTTCCTGGCTCACTAGATTGCCCAGAGCATCCTAGTCACATGGCCTAAACTGAGAATTCCCAAACACGCCCTACACGCTTGAGCTCCTGCTGCCCCTCCCCGGCCACGCCTCTCTTCTGCTTCACTGGCCAGCTCCCCCTCATCCTTTAAGGTCCAAGTGGAGTCATTCATTTCTAAAAGCCCCCCGATGCCCCCTACATCTCACAGACCTCCACCCCTCTGTCTAACTCCCCTGCCTGGCCAGTGGTTCTCAAGCTTCCTCGGGCACCAGAACCGCCAGGAAGCTGTGTGAACATCGATCGAAGGGCTCGTCAAAGTGCAGATACTGATTCAGTGGGTCTGGGGTGAGGCCTGAGGATCTGCATTTCTGCCAGGTTCCAGTGATCAACTGAGGATGCTGGTCTGGGGGGCTTAAAAAGTGCTGGTGCCCAGACAAATCAAACGGGCTGGGGCTGGGGCTGGGGCCAAAGCATCCATCCCTGTTAGACTCCCGGTGATTCCAAAGAGCAGCCAAGACTCAGAAGCACGAATAAATGCTGTGACTTCATACATCTTTAGGGAGGAAGGTGACACTCGAGTTCCTTCAAAGATAATGACCCTATTCAGATCTTTTCAGGCTGCCACTGTTTTGTCATTAAAATCCTGACACAAAAAACCCCACGGAGCGCTGGCTGGCGTGGCTCAGTGGGTTGGGCATCCCCGTCCCAAAGCAAAAGGTCACCAGCTCCATTCCCAGCCATGGCACAGGCCTGGGTTACAAGTTCAGTGTCCAGTCTGGGCGCATGGGAGAGGCAGCTGATCGATGTTTCTCTCCCTCCCTTTCTGTCTCCCTTCCTCTCTCTCTAAGAATGAATAAATAAGTATTTTCCTTAAAAAATCCTGAGCAAAACATGACTCTAAGAAAAATGCAACCACTGACACTGCAAACAGCCCTGGCTGGGTGGCTCCACTGGTCGGAGCATCATCCCATACCCCGAAAGGTTGTGGGTTTGGTTCCCAGTCAGGGCACGTACCTGGGTCAAGGGTTTGACCCCTGGGTGGGGAGCATATCAGAGGCAACTGACCGATAGTCCTCTCTCACATCAACGTCTCTCTCCCTCTCTCTCAAGTCAACGAATAGATCCTCAGGTGAGGATTTAAAAAAGACTGCAAACACAGCTCTGGGGGCCCATTGGTGGGCAGCTGTTCACACTGTGAGTGAAGGGTTCTCTATGCAAGATCCACCTCTCCTGGCCTCTGCCTTCAATGCACGTCCTGAGCTCGGAGCTGGGCGAGACTCTGCAGGGACGGAAATGACAGATTTCCCTCGGCCTCGACGGACGAGCAAGGGAGGGAGGGAAGCCGGGCAATTGGAGTTACTCAGGTGGGGTCAGCTATGCAACTGACGTGAAGATGATGATGATGGTGATGATGACAACAGTGATGATGATCACACAGATTCCTTGGTCCTTGTCCCGATCCACTAAATCCGAATCCCTGCCTGTGAGGACAGGGTCCTAGGGTTTAAAATCAACTGCCTCAGAAGCTACGTTCACATTTGAGAAGCAGCTTGCTAAATGAAGTGTTCCCCTGGTACGTGCACTGTGTGTTCCTTACCCCCAAATGGCCAGAAACAAATCTTGAAATAAGGGCTTGCCTTATTTCAAGGCTTGGAGGTGGGTGGGTGGGAGGGAGGCGGGTGAGACAGCAAGTGAACCAAAGCCATGGGCATCCCAACCCCAGGCAAAGAAAGTGGCTCTGATGTCCCAGCTAAGCCACAAACACTCCGGGCCACCAGAACAGGACAGGGAGGGTGGCCCGAGCAGGTGCACACTGCTTTGTAACCAAAAGGAGCACCAAAAACACTGCCACCCTTGTTTTGAAAGCCCTGGCACCTGGGCAAGTGTAAATGCAGCTGGGGTGCAGGGTGCCAGGGCAAAGAAAAGTGAGCCAGCCAAGATGGGGCAACCTAGCTTCCTGTAAGGGGGCCTGTCCCACGCCACCCGCTGCTCTGCCGCAAGCTCTGGGACCCCCAGATAAAGTCCTCTGGGGGCCTTGGGGCTGGAAAGCCAGGCACAAGCGACTCCCAGAGGAGAAAAACACCTTGGAAGGAGCTGGCAGCATCTTCTGGGTTACTGTGGAGGGTGCAGCTAAGAATGGCCCACGGGGGTTGAGCCTCACCTCACCCTGCCTTTCCTGGCAAAGGCCTGGGCCACAGCTGGGGGAAAGAGGCTTGGTCCAACGTCATCATTAACTACCTGGGCTGAGCGGTCACCTCCCAAGTAAGGCCCTCCATGACCGTCTTACTAAGACCATAGCCCCCAACTCCCCTCTTCCTCTGCCCCAGCCCCCCGCTCCCCCACACACACCCCACCCCACAGCACTTATCACCTTCAGCCACTGGGGGGTTTCCTTTCTCCATCCATGACAGTGTGAGCCCCACACAAGCATGGAATCTCTGCCCACGGAAAACCTACTACATCCTAACAACCTGGGACACAACATTCCTTGTACAAATCAAGGGTCAACCTTCTTCCAACCCACCATGCAGAGCATGAGGGGGCCAGGAACTGGAAAAGCTGGAGGAGCACAGTGCCAGGACATGAACACGCACCCAGCACTTACGTGTGCTGCGAGTGTCCGTTCCGCCCCTCAGAATAGTTCTCAAAACCCGCCTGAACTGCAGACACCAGATGGAGCCGCGAACAACCAGTCACGGCCCCGGCGTTCACACAGAGTGCGACTGTCGTTCCCATCGTCCCACAGGCAGACGGGACACTGGAGCTCAGAAAGGCCGGGTCGCTTTTCCAAGACCACACAGTTATGTGGCAGAATTCCGATCCAAACCCAGGTGTACCTGGCTCCAAAGCCCAGGCCCTTCCCATTTCGGCTCCTTGCCTTCCATGAAGGGTCCGCAGATAGGAGCTGTGGCCCCCCGGGGATGGCCACACTTAGGGAAAAGTCTCACTGAGGCCTGACCCTCCACCCCATGCCTCTAGCCCCAGTGAGTGCCATGCACCAGCCTACAGAGAATGGGGGAGGTCACCTGCCTGGGACCTGGGACCTGGCACAAGCCCAGGAGATGGTCAGTAGAGGGAGGCCCTTTGGGCTCGGGAGACCAGCACCCAGAACAGTGGGACCCTGAAGAAGGAGGAGCTACTTACAAAGGAAAGAGCTTCATTGCCCTGGTCACGCAAGAGCCCCAGTGCCTCCCTAACCCCATTAAACCTTCCCTAGGCAGAAGAGAGTAGCAAGGGAATAGAAACAAGGATAAATTCATCTCAGTGTGAAAAGCAGTACAACTCATAAATATGGCCCTTAGGAGGCAAGACCTATTCCATGTCACAGGTGGGGAAACTGACATTCTGAGAGATCAGTTTGTCCAAGAGCAGACCAAGGCCAGACGGGGGGACCAGAAACACCACCCCTCTCTCCCAGCCCCAAGGCCAGCATTCTCAAGAAGAGGATACAGTCCATCTCTGACCTCCACGTAGCAACTGGTTGAGGGTAGAGCAAAGGGTTTGGCTTCCTTTTCCCCCATTGGGTTTGAAAAATATTGATGCTTGACAACCCCAGGACCCATTTTAAGCATAAAAATATAAACCTCTGGTGATGGCCAAATCGAGTGCTGTGTTGAGAAGGCTTCTGATGCTGAGTCTGAGCATTGCAAGTTGTGTCTGCGACTCATCCCCAAAATCTGCATGGGGCGGTGGGGGATGGAGGGATGGTAGGGAGGATGTACCCGCAGGGAGGATGGGTAAATAGGAGTTGCCTAAAATGGGAGGTGCCATGCAACACCTAAGGACCAGACTAAGCACTTCTCGTTCACTTCCTAATTTTATCTCCACAGCAACTCTCTGAGGGTATTGCTATTATCTCCCCATTTTCCAGATGCAGACACTGAGTCTCTGCAAACATGACCAAACTGCCTGAGGTGAAGCGTCTAGTGAGTGGCAGAGCTGGAAACCGAACCCTGCCACCCTGTCCCAGGACCCGTGCCCTGAAGCCCCATGCTGCCCACTTCTCACACCTGAATGTCTGTCCTGTTTGATGGGCCCCACTGCCGAGAGCCCAGAGCCCACCGGGGGCCCGGCTTCCCCTCCAGTGAGCTGCAGACTGTGAGCTGCAGACAGTGAGCCGCTCAGAAGCTCCACAGACAGAGCTCTGCAATCCAGCTGGAGTGCGGGCCCAGTGACAGACAAGGCATCACCAGCCCTCGGCCTGTGTCCTTCCGTCGTCCTTTATGCAGAAATTGCCTCCTTCTACCTTCCGGGCCAATCTGGCTGTCACATCAACTCTGAATCGGGCTCTTGCACAAAAGAAAATAAAACCATTTTGTAGTGATGACTCACCAGGGCTGATCATTTGAGAATGGCAGGGGCGGCTCCCCTTTGGGGCCCCTCTCTCCTCAGTAACAGGCAAGCCTTCTGGGGGCGAGGCTGGCCTGCCAGTGGCAAAGCGGCTCCCACTCACTGAGCCCACGGTGACATGAAGCACAGGCGGAAGGAGAAATCAAAACAGCCTTGCCAACCAAGAGGACAGCTTTGGAAACATGTTCCCTTTACTTTTTTTTTTTTTTTTAATTTAGAGGAATATGGGTCATATGTAAAGGCTCAGGTAATAAATTTCTTCTCTGGTCCCAATTTTATGCGTTTGTTTATTTATCTGTATCCTACTTCATTCTACAATATTATTTTATTTGTTTAGCTCTACGCCCCAATCCTTTAGGGCACAGAGCAGGATGTTAAAAGTGAGATGGACTTACTTCACTCACTCCCTTGCTCCCTTTCCCTGACCCCTTTTTCCAAGTGGCGGGGTTTCAGACTGACCTTCCAACTGTTACCCAGATCAAACAATCAATTTGCCTCTACCGAGTGCCCCTGAGCCCCCTCCCCCACCACTGAGCTGGATTCTAGGACGGATATAACTGGTCCTTGGATGGCCGGAGGCCACCGGAGACCCGGAGGCCTGGCACGGAGCTTCCTGATGTGGATTACTGGGGTTGCTGCATTTGAATTCACCACGGCACCTGGCATTTCCATAGGAACTGCCCGGCCAAGCTACTGGGCCTGAATGGGGAAACCTAATACCAACACATGCCATGACCTAAACTCTGTTGGCTACTGAATGAAGGGTCTTCGTTCACAGAACAGAGAGCTTGTAGTGGCCTGGGGTGAGGAGTACCAGGACCAGGAGGCTTCTAGGAGACCCAGGACAGATGGAGGCAATGAGGTGGGGAGGGTGATGGAGGCCATTCCAAGGGAGGAGGAAGGGGTGCGTGGTGCCTTCTAGCTCCTGGGAGCAATGGAGACGGACCACCTCTACCACAAATCTCTCCCTTTCTCAGGCAAGAAAAGCTTCTTACGGAGAAAGGGGACAGTGAAAAACCCTGAAAGGACAGCACTCACACCTTCATGCGCTCTAAAAACGCCTCTGGCTACAACCCCGCCTTCTTTCCCAGTCCCATCTATACACAGGTCGCATCAGCAAATGGGAACGTGAACCCACCTGAGAGCAGATTTCTAACCACACACTAAATTCAGGGGCTGGAACCCCGGTCCAGGGGCAGCAGTCACACCCAAGCACTGCCACCTCGGCCACGGCCCAAGGCCACGGACCAGAGTTCTTCCAGATGGTGACGGCCTGCGAGGCTCTGTCTGGCCACCTGGTTGATACCCTAGCAGCCACTGCGGCCATCAGGGTGCAGGACTGCAGGCTCTCAGCAGGGGCACTGCCTGGGGGAACTTACAGGACCCCCTACTGTCCCGGCCCCATTAAAACACCCCAATTGAGCAAAGCAGCCTAAGACCAACCACTAACAGTTAAAAGGCTGAGAAGAGTATGAGAGGAAAGCCCAGCATCCAGCTGGCTGCTCACGCAGTTAACCAACTACGGCCCACCCCACACAAGGCAAAGAAAAGACGTAGCTGGAAGAGGGAGGCGGGCACTAACATGTATTAGGCCCCCACTTTGCACCAGACACTGGTAGGAACATCGCGCTCGTGATTTTTCATTAATCTTCCCACCATCCCATGAGGCGAGTATTACCCTTCCCATTTGCAGATGAGGAAACTGAGGCTTAGAAAAGTTAGGTAACTTGCCCAAATCAGGGCTAATGAAAGAGAAGCTGGGAGCGGAACCCAGTTTTGTGAGCCTTTCCCCTTTCTCAGCAGTTCGCCGGGCTGGAGAGCACAGTAGAAGTCGTGTGATCCAAGGAACTGAAGGTTGCCAGGTGGAAGGGGGTGGGGGTCGGGTGAAAAAGGCAAAGGGACTGGGAAGCACAAATCACCAATTACACAATCGGTCACAGGGACGTAAAGCACAGCAGGGGGAATATAGCCCATAATACTCCAATAGCGATGAATGGCATCAGATGGGTGCTGGGCTTATCGGGGCAATCACTTTGCAAGTTCCATAAATGTCTCATCACTATGCTGTACCCCTGAAACTCATATAATATTGTATGTCAACTGTAATTGAATTTATTTTATCTTATTTATTTATTTTTTAGAGAGAGGGGAAAGGAAGGAGAAAGAGAGGGAAAGAAACAGCAATGTGTGGTTGCCTCTCACTCACCCCCTACTGGGGACCTGGCCCGCAACCCAGAAATGTGCCCTGACTGGGAATCAAACTGGTGAGCCTTTGGTTTGCAGGCTGGCACTCAATCCACTGAGCCACACTAGCCAGGGTGAATTTTTTTTTAAAGACGAAAAAGAAGTCATCTGGTTCAACTGCACACGTGCTGCCTGGATGCCCTACAGCATCCCTAACGAGGGGATGGCGAGCCCGTACCTGGTGGGCCCACCGTAGGGAACCCTTCTTCTGAGGGTCGAACATTTCTGAAGGTCTCCCTTCTGCCTCACCCAGAACAGGCCCTGGGTGAGGCAGAACAGCTCCCTGTCCTCCCGAGGGCCCTGCCCCATCCAGGCAAGAGCTCCTTGCGGTGCATGCCTCTCTTCCTTTCTGGCCCTGGCTCCTGTGAGCCTCCCCTGCCTCGCAACAGTGACGCAGCTCTGTGCCCCACAGATCACCAGCCCCTGGGGGCTCCCCTTCCCTCCTGAGGGGCAAACAGAGGCAGCATTCCAAGGCAGGTTGGAATGAACTCCCAGCCGGCAGCAGAAGCTGAGGCCAGCTGACAGGCTGTGACTCCCAGCTCCAAACCCACCTTGGAAACCCTAGGCCACCACTGGCTGCTCTGCTGGAAGGGGGAGGTGCTTTGGGCCCTGAAGAAGCCATCCCAGGAAGACGGTTCCCAGAAAAAGGAAAGGGACATTCCAGAGCAATAACTCTGTCCACGTCCCAGGCTTTTTACCCACATCTCCATCCTCACCACTGCCGGGCGGCACACACGCCACTGGCCTCTCTTCCCAGATGAGTAAACAGAGCTCCACAGGGGCTGAGTGCCTGGCCCGGGAGCTCAGACAGCTGTTGGGCACAGCCAGGCAGGTCGTACTCGGCACCATTCTGGGAAGCACACGTCACGTTGTCACAGCACAGATTTGGCATGAGAACTTTCCAGTGGAAAGTAACTTCAGAAAGGGGCATCATTTTCCAATCTGCACAGACACAGACGAGTCGGCAATGGGTCTCCTAGAGAGCCACCGCCCTGCTGGTCAGCGGGGACTGGACCCTGGGTCTGCCTGACCCCACAGCCCCCGCCCTTTCCACCTGACCGCTCCACCTTCCTTGGGATAACCTCAAGCAGTTCCATGCCAAGTTCCCCAGAGTTCAATGGGCAGAGACAGGGCCCCAGACCTCTAGACCACCCCAGCTGGAAACCACGTTGGCCATTGACAAGCTACCTTCCGTTTGGGTTGGGAGAATGCAAGGCCCAGAGAAGGGCAGCAAGCTGCCCAGGTCACACAGCTACACCCCGAGTAACTGCAGGCAGGTCTGGCCCTGATACAAAGTCTCTGTCACACAACTTAGCTGATCAGAGCTGGATCATCCAGGCTAGTCTCAACCTGCTTTTGCATCAGAGTCACGTTTTCACCTGCAGGGGGAGGCAGTGAGTGAGGGTCTCCAGGGAGAGTAGCTCAAAGACAAAGGCAGTAGGAGGGAGGAGGGAGCTGAAGGGGCTACAACTCAGAAGCCTCTCCAGGAAAGGTGAGAAGTGCATTCCTCTGTAGGCCTGTGAGGTCCGGGGCAGGAAACTGTTGCTAAGTGGAAGTCTCTAGGCTCTCCCTGGTGGCTCGCAAGTTGTCAACCACCTTGAAGGGAGGACTTAGACTCTGCACAGGCCTCTCTGGGAGCCCCTGACAACCATGGCAACAGGGCTCCAAGGGGCAACTCAGGTCTGTCTGGGCTCCAGCCAGGGGGACAGGAGCCTAGGGGAAAAGAACGCAGGGAGGAAATCCGAGCGCTTAGTGTGCTGTTCCGTCCAGGGAGCCAATTAAAACGTCTCCCTGCTCCCTCGTTAACAGCTCCTTCCAGACCCCCAAGGCCCCCCCAACCTCCCTTCCAGACAATGGAGCCCAAACATGTCCAAGTTAGGCCAAAAGGCATGATGACCTCAAAGACTCCTAGACCCACACAGACTCCTCCTGGACACTGAAGTTAGGAGAGGCAACGTCACCTGCCCCAGATCACTCAGCTGGTCCTTCCTGGCTCCACAGCATTTACAAGATGACAGCGTAAATGTCCCTGGAAACAATCGCCCCACCTTACGTGAACCTGGTCGACCTACTTCTGCTTGAGCCACTGGCCCGGCCCCTGTACACATTTCGTTAGGGCCGGGCACAGAGAGGAGGCAGAACTCTGGACTCCCAGGGGCCACACTCTGCATGGCCCCAGAGAGAACAGGCCACTGAGTTCCCTGCAAGCTGACACTGGAAGAAGCTCACGTACCTCCTGGAAGAGGCCTCTAGCACCTCCTAACATTCCTCTGTACAGCAACGTGCTAGTTAGGTGCTATTCCATTACACCCAGAGCCCGATTTTTATCGGGTAGGGAGACCAGGTGATCGCTTCACAAGAGTAAATTTTAAAACCAGCCTGCGGGGATAACTATTTAAAAGAGAGAACACATTGAAAGGGAGCACAAAAAACTGTAACATTTTTATGATGATGTTACCAACATGGAGGTGAACATACTATGTAGGTGAAATAATAGCAAATACCAGAGCCAGCAAGCTGAAAGCAAGAATATATGTTTATTATGCTTATCACAGAAGTGGAACAATATTAGAGAATCTGTTGATTTCATAATATAATCTAGCATATTAAGAGATTAAAGAAGAAAACAAAAATATTATCTGAAGATAGAGTCTTTGAAAAAAATCAAGACTTACTCTTGATTAAAAGAAAACAAACAAAAGCAAAACACAAACATGAGGAACACTTCCAAGTAGAATGGAGTAAACGCAGTCCCCTCCACCTCTCCCAGTGAACGTAGCTACAAAACCTGGGTAGGACACGTGCAGCACCTACTTGAGGACGTGAAACTAATCGGTACCCGACAGATGAAGAAAAAAGACAAGAATTCAAAGTACCACCAAACCAATGGTGAGTTTTCTGTTTCTTCCTCTACAATCCCCTGGCCTTGCCTCAAAAGACAGTCCAAGCAGGCGCCAGTGTGAATGACAGACTGTCCAGGGACTCCTTCCAGTTTGCGCACAAGAGTGGGAAATGGGCCTCCTAATTCTCTGAGTAGGGAAAATCCACATTTTTTTTCCACTGTGTATTCTCTTGCACCTCAGCCCCTAGAAACTCACACTCCCCTGAGGGAGGGCTGCCTTCCTCTCTGATCAAAGGAGCTGTGGTCCCAAGAGCAAGGAGTAAACCCCCGTGGTATTATTTTCCTCTCTCTCTCTCTGCCTGTCCCTTGACCTGGAATTCAGGTACAGTCATGGGAAGTGAGCAACAGAGAAATTTAAATAAAGCAATTCCGCTCCTAGGGGAATCCCCAAAAGAATGGAAGGCAGGGACGCAAACAGATACTTGGACACCAATGTTCAGAGTAGCACTAGTCACAGTGGCCAAAAGGTGGAAACAACCTAAGTGCCCATCAAGAGATGAATAAACTCAAGGTGCTACATCCACATGGTGGAGTATCAGTCCGTCATGAAAACCAATGAAACTGAACACGTGCTACAACACACATGCACCTTGAGCCTCCAGGACAGTTGGTCCTGTCCAAAACGGAGACGTTCGGCCCACAATTTGTTTCAGAATACAAACACTGAACCTTGTCCAAAATGTGAGGATGTTATTTTTCTTATAATTCATGAAGAAACTCGGGTTTCACGTTGATTCCTATTCTTCCTCATCGTAACGTTCGGCAGGGTTACTCTGAAGTTGATGAGCTGCTGCTCTCGAGTGTGTATCAACCTGGCTGATAATCGTGTTACCTGTGAACAGTATCAGTAACACAGATCTGATGTTGTCGGCATCGGCGTAAGGCTGGCGGCCATACTTGGGTGTGACCACCAAGAACCCGGGTGATGGCTTGCTTATCCACGGTTCTATTAGTCATCTTTCACACTTCAAGGACCCTTCAGCATGGACCCAATGTATCAGTGGGCATTTTATGGACAAATGTCTGCTAATCACCTTGAAAACTATGTACCTTGAAAATTATGGTAAGTAAAAAAGCCAGACACAAAAGGACAAATGTCATATAATGCCACTTACATGAGTACCTAGACTAGGCAAATTTCACCTAGATGGGAAGTAGAGTAAAGGTTACCAGCAGCTAGGGGGAGCAAGGAATGGGCAGCTACTGTTTCAAGGGCACAGATTCTGTTTGAGATCATGAAAAATTTCTGGAAATGGATCATGGTAATGGTTGTACAACACTGTGAATGTGTTTAATGCCATTGAGTTATAAACTTAAAAATGGTTAAACTGGTAAATTTTATGTTATATAAATTTTACCACAATTTTTAAAACTCAATAGAAAACTAAATTAAAAACAATTAAAAACTGAGCGAAAGACTCAGACACCTCAGCAAAAATGATATAGTGATACCAGAGGCTATAAAAGCACATAAAAGATGGTCAACATCATTCCCCATTAGGGAAATGCATATTAAATCCCATATGAGATAGCACTACACACCTCTTAGGATGAGTAGGATGCTAAAATAAAAAACTTCAGTAATACCAAGTGCAAGAGGATGCAGAACCACTGAAACTCTCCAGCGGTGCTGGCGAGAGTGCAAGTCGTACAGGGAATCTGGGGGGAAACTTTGCAGTGCCTTATAAAGTTACACATACACCTACCGTAAGTATTTACCCTACAGAAATGGAAATTATGTCACACAAAACCCTGCGTACACATGTTTATGGCAGCTCTCTTCATCATCAACAAAACTGCCCTTCAGTGAGTGAATGGATAAACAGACTGTGGTACATCCACACAGTGAGTGAATGGATAAACAGACTGTGGTACATCCATACAACAGAATACTGTTCAGCCACACGGGGAGCAAGCTACAGATAATGTGTAATTTGGATGAGTCTCAGAGGCATTAGGCTGAGTGAAAAAAAGGCAGTCTCAACAGGTTATATACTGCCTGACTCCATTCATGTAGCATTCTTGAAAAGAATAAAATTATAATGATGGAGAAGAGATCAGTAGTTCCAGAGGTTTGGGGTGGGGAGGGTTTGACTATAAAACGAGAACACAATGGGGTTTTCTGAAGTGATGGGACTATTCTGTACCTTCACTATGGTGGTGCTTACACAAAGCTAAGCATGTGTTAAAATCTATAGAATGGTACACCAGAAAAAATTCTATGTTAATTTAAAAAATAAAATTTACAACAAACACCCCCAAAATTGCTCAGCAAACTAGAAGAAATTTCCTTAATCTGATCAAGAAAATCTAGTGGACACGTACAGCAAGCATTCTTTTTCGTGGTGAAAAATGAGAAGTCTCCCTATAAAGTCAGCAGTAGTATAAGGATACCCACTCTTACCACTTCTGTTCAACCAGGAGGCCTACGCAGGAGGGGCTATCATTTGCACTCAGAAAATCCAAGACAACACACAGACAAATGATTAGAATGAATAACACAGTTAAGTACAGTTGTCAGATTGAAGGTTAACGGTAACAATCTACGCTGAATTCCTTTACACCAGCAATGTGCAAGCAGGAGCTGTCAGTTGTCAAATAATGTATCTTCTACAACAGAAATAAAAATGTACAAGTTACCACAGAACAACTCTATCTGAAATTCAAGACCATTATAGAGAAAATTATGAAATTTTATTAAAAGATATCAAAGAAGTCCAAATCTTCGCCATGCTCAAGAATGGGAAGACTCAACAGCAAGAAGATGTCATTGTCTCCTAATAAAAATATGTGTTTTAGTGGAATAAGTATTTGCAAAGCATTTAGAACAGTGCCTGGCACCCAGTAAGTGATACATAACTGTTGTTGAAGAAATAAATCAAAATTCCAACAAGGTTTTTCATGGAACCTGATAAGCTTGTTCTAAAATTTTTAGGATAGAACAATGGTCCAAAAATAGCCAAAGCAATCTTGAAGCACAGAGGCAGGAGGAATGATAATTCTCATTCTATCAAATATTAGCATTTAATTAGAAAACCATTAAGAAAATGTTTTTCCTGGCCCAGAAATAGACACACAGACTAATGGAACAGCATAAAGAGTCCTGAAATATTTTCTATATGGAAACTTGACCCAAAGAACTGCAAGAACGGAGATGCCATTAACTAAGTAGGTTAGGGAGGAAGACTTGATTGGTTTGGACTATGTTCTTTCTAAGATGCCTATTAGAACCCAAGCGGTAATATCAAACAGGCAACTAGATACGTGTGTGCAGAATTGAAGGAACAATTTCAGACTCCGGTGGTCAGCATATAGCTGGTATTTAAAGTCATAGACTGACTTGGCTCACTTACAAGGTCAATGGAGATGGAGAAGAAACCCAAAGACTCAACCTTGAGGCAGCACAGCAAACTCAGAAGAAGCCTCCACTGAAGAAGAGCCAAGGCTGGTACCTCAAAGCCAAGGGAAAGAAGATTTTAAGAAGGAAGGAATGGGCAACTGTGTTGAACACTACTGGGGGTCCAATATGATGGCTGCTGATTTTGGCCAATGTGGACACCACAGGTGATCTTGCCAAAAGCATTGCCTGTGGGCTTGTGGTGGGACTAGCACAGGCTGGAGAGGGAAACTGTCAGCTTGCACAAAAACTGTGCTGAGAAATTTTTCTACGAAGGAGTTCTAAGAAATGGGACAATTGCTGAAGAAGAACTGTATGTCCATACAGGATTTCTTTCTTCTTTTTTTTTAAAGATAGGGGTTATTAGAGCATGTTCATATGCTGATAAGAACGATGCAGCCGCGGAGATAGAATAATTGTAAGAAAAGTTCAGGGGATATTGGGTCCACTGCACAAGGTCTTAGACTTGGTCTACCCACTGTGCTAGGAGACAGTGTGTAGAGAGAAACAGGAAGTGCTGGGCACGAATGCAGAGTCTGTGAATTTGGATGCAGGAAAGGTGGACATTCTCTTCTGATTTATTCTATTTTCTCAGGGAAATAAGAAGGGCCATGGGGTCTTGTGGAAGGTTTAAGGGAATAGAGGCACTGAGTCAGATTGAAAGTTGCATAGACAAAGAGTCATACAGAAGTAGGTGTTGCAGCAAAGTTGATGGATAACCCAACCAAGGTCTTGGCTTCCTGGACTGCTTGCCACGAATTACTTGCTCCTGGTGGACAACTCGAGAGAGACAGTCTCTTAGGCACATCAGGGTGGGGGTGGCAGTTAGGAGGAGGGAGAGTGGTTCTTGCATTAATCACACAAGCACCACCCTCTGGCACAATGAGCTTTCGCAGGGTGTCTTTTTTAGACAAATAGTTCTGAGACAGAGCTTTTTACAAATGAGCACTGTTCAAGGAGACCCCACACACAGGCCACACCTGCCTTCCCGGGCTGGTACGCATGCACTGTCCACAGGGCAGGGAGAAAAGGGCACGCTCAGATTAGTTCTCCGAGCCCTTAGAGATCAGCAGCCTGGAGTGATGTTTCTGAGGGGGAGGAAGCTGACGGCACCAGTTTAAAATGGGATGTGGAAATTTTCTGTGGTTTCCAATGATTCACACTTTCCTTGACCTGTCATGGGAACAGGCTCTGGGTGGACTTGAAATGGTCCCAACTGCACACCAGAAATAGCAAACCAAAGTCCCCCCTCCAGCACACAGACCTGAAGGGAAGTCAGGTCTTCAAGAACATTGCAGTTGGGCTCCTGCCACCATCTTGGCACCTGAGGAGGCTGTGGGTAACAGACTTCTGTAAGGACAAATACATCTGGAAGGCGGTGGTCCGAGGCCATCTTTGCCGGCTACACGCAGGGTCTCTGGAACCAGAAGGAGTGCACAGCTCTCCTTAAAATGGAAGGTGTTTATGCTTGAGATGAAACTGAACTCTATCCAGGCGAGAAATGTGCTTATCTGCACAAAGCGAAGAGCAACACAGTGACTCCTGGTGGCAAATGGAACAAAACCAGAGGCATCAGGGGAAAGGTAACTCATGCACATGGAAACAGTGGATGGTTTGTGCCAAATTCTGAAGCAACCTTCCTGCTAAGGCCATTGGACCCAGAATCTGTGTAATGCTGGACCCCTCAAGGATGCACATGTACTGAAAAGGAAGTAAATAAAAGTGGATTTGATCTGTTAAAAAAAAAACAACAACAAACAATATTGTGTTTGTCCAGGCAGGTGGTAAGGGTGGGGCCTGGAGAGTCCTTCAAAGATCAGCTGGAAGTAAGAGTCTGCAGACCTGGGTTCAAATCCTGTCTCGTGCCTGGGGGAAGTCAAGCATCCAAGTCTTAGTTCCTCTACCTTTAAATGTGGGGGCAGAGAGCAGGTGCCCATACCTGCATTTGAGAGTAGGTGTGAAGAGCAAAGTCTATTGAGCTGCTAGCACTAAATCAGTGCTAGTTTTCTCTATCACCTTCGTTTCCAGAAGGAAACACTGCGATCTGGGGCACACCAACAATGAGGAAGAGGACAAGGAAGTATCGGTATCCCGATGGGAAAAGCACTGAGACACACGAGTCTCTGACCTGGCTGTAAAATGAAGCTCGTTCGTGACGAGGATTTATGTGTTGGGGTTTCCAAGGAGACAGATTTTACAAAAGCTACTATGAGATCTGTGCCCTCTGCAAAGACTAGACAACATCACACTCCTGCTTTCAGCCAGCTTCTTCTGCACTCTGACAGATGATGGACATGGAGCTGGCAGAAGCCGAAATGCAGGATACGAAGGCAGCAGCTCCCTACCCATCAGATTTGTGGAATGAATGAATGCATGCTGGGTTTTAACTTCAGGCAGAGATGAGGAAAGAGAAAGGAATCAAACAGGTAAGAGTGGACACAGGAGACCCAAGGACAGAGCCCAGAGGCAGTCCAGAACCTCATCACTGGGCCTAGGACAGGTAGTAATACTAGATAATGAGAAACAAGTAAGAGCCCGGGCTGGTTCTTAAAGCTTTTAGTGCACCCCAAGGCAGTGCAGCCAAAATTGCATGTGAAGAAAGCTGGCCTCCTGAGCATACAGAGTATTCCAGAACCAATCCCCCCGGCCCTGTCGATCCTGCACGAAGCAGCATGCTGACGGCAGCTGTCTGTCAGCCCTGACGCTGAATGTGGGAAATGGAATCCACATTAGTTCTTTTTCCCTTGTGGGTGTCTACTCTCCGCACCTAACCACCAGCTCCCTCAGCCCAGGGCGCTGTTTTCCAGGGAGCACTCTGTGGGAGACCAGCACTGCAAAGCAGTCCTCACAGGAAGGGCGCCTTGCAGGACAGCTGGGGAGCCCTCCAAACGACCTCGCATCCCGGAGATGTGTGAGCACACTGGCATCCTACAGGCTCTAAAGAAACCTGATGAATACAGTGTTTCTAATACAAGGACTAGAAAAACCCTTCCATGCACCCATGAAACATCCCCCAGAAGTGGTGTTCCCCTGAGGGTACTCAAACATGGGGCTCAGGTAGTCTTGTCGTCCCGTCACCCGCTAAACTGACCTAAGCTAAAGCCTTGGGCTTTGCAAAAGTAAGAAGCCTTTGCATTCTTTCACCCCGCAAATGAACATGGAAATCGTAAAGATTTTTAGATGTTGGCATCGTAAGAGAGGAACGGACAAGATGCTGCAGGACTTGGGGGACGGGAAGGCAGACAGTTTTGCTGAACCTGCATACAGGAGACATTGTAAAGACCATCTCGATGTTAAGGTTTTAGGACCATTAACCCATACCCGGAGATTATTTTAGACCCCCCTGGGGGACAGGTACTTTATCCCGGGCTCCCCAAAATGAACGTTAGTTTCCATAAATCCATGGATTGAGAAACACAAAATGAAGTATAAGACTCTGGGTAAAATGTGGTTAGTGGGAGTGGACAAGTATACCTCAGCATGCCATCGTCCTACCCCCCATGGCAGAATCACGCAAGACACTCGCTAAAGTGCACATTCCCAGGCCCACCCAGACCTCCTGGATCAGAACTTCCGGGGGCAGGGAGTGTACCCCAGAAGTCTGCGTTATTAAAAGGTTTCCCCATGAGATTCTGATCCATGCTTACACCTGAAAGCCTCCAAACCCATGATTTCCAAAACCATTAAGAGTTCACGAAGGGCTTTTGGAAAAGACATGACTTGAAGAAACCACAAGCAGAAATCGACAGCACCGAGTCCGTGGTGACTAACGAAATAGGAATCCTGAGAACTGGAATGTGTCAGTGGCACGCCAGAACATTCACTCCGTTCCGGAAGCTGTCCAGGACTTGCTCCGTCCAGGTGGCAGGGGTGCTCCTCTCCGGAAGTGAGCTGCCTCAGCTGGGCCCAACTTGACAATGGGAGCAATTAAAAGCACCCATGTTTCAATGCCAACTCTCACTTCACCAAGCACCGGTGGCTTTTCCCATAAACTGTCCCACTGAAGAGCTGACCCCCTTGAGCATGGCATCCTGTTAGAACAGCGCTGAGGCTCTGACAGCCTGTGACAGTGTGGGATCCAGACAAGGTCCAAGGGACCCCAAAGGCCATGCACTCTCCTTGGCCAAGTGCACTTCCTGAGTGAGAAAATGCACTGGGCGCAGCGTGTGTCCAAGTCCCCTTGGACATAAAATTCCTCACTGCAAACAAATAAGTCAGTGGGAGCCATGGTAACACTGCCATGCCGTCTGGCCCAAGCAGACAGACAGACAAGTTCCTCTCTCTCCTTATCTTTACTTGAAACAACAAAACTTCTAAGATCCCTCCCAGTCCTGAAATACCTCGCATTTAGATAATTATGCCATGTAATAAGCTCCTTGATTGCCCAAAGCGGGTCTGAAGTGCATTTATGAAGAAAGCAGAATTCATTTCCATGGACATTGCTATCTTGTGTCATTTTCCATCCCTGTTCCAGCCCAGCCCATTCCACTTCCCCCTTTCCCCAGCATCCCTCCCACCTTGCCTTCTGCTCTCTGGAGAGGGCCTTCTTCCAGCCTGGGACAACCTACTAAGCACCTTGTGCTCCGTGTTCTCTTCCAAGTTGACTTTATACTCATGATGAAAGAAGGGCTTTGCCCCTTGGAGGCAGGTCCCAGGACGCAGGGAGGGGTATCTGCCTGGTCCCAAGGCCAACTAGATACTGCGAGGAAAACCCACATGCTCAGATGCTCCCACAGCGAACACAACCCCAAACAGGTATTGGCCAGGCTATACAATGTTCATGTATTTGGAATCTTCTTAGAACACAGAGCTCTCCTGAGAAGCACTCAACAGAAGTGAGCCTGCACAGAGGTGTAGAAACATGGAACTCTACAACTCCTAGGAAGTCCTTTCACTGACACATTCAAGAAACAGCTATTGCAAGCACCGGGGAAGCAAGTTGGTGAAGAACAGGAGATGCGCGTTCAAACCCTGGCTCTCCTGATTACTAGCTGTGTGACTTTGGGCACGTTCGCTTCTCAAAGCCTCGGGTTCCTCAGGTATAAATGGGTTTGATAACAGTGCCTAACTCGTAAGGCTGTTATGAGAACAAAATGAGACACCTCGGGTTAATAACTTCTTGTCACAATGCACAGCACGTAAGATGCCAGCCAGCAGATGATGGCTATAATTTTATAAATGTATTGGGTGTCAACTCTGTGTCAACCACAATACTACACACTGAGGCTGAGGAGAGCAATAGAACACCGTGTCCGCCTTTGGGAGCACTCGGTGGGTTTACAGATTTTCTGCCAAATCCAGACAAAAAGGGTTTCGTTTTCTCAGTGAATATCTAGTTGAGCAAGAGAGTGCCCTAAGAAGCACTCAGCGGGGAGACAGTCATGTAAGCAGATAATCAAAACCTCGCAGGTTCAATAACAGAAGTGCAGAAGCCAGTGCTACGGCCGTCTAGAAGGAGTGAGCAACCTCCATGGGAAAGTCAAGGCTCCCAGGAAGAGGGGCCAGTTGAAGCTACAAAGGAGGAGGAGGAGGATTTAACAGGTAAAGAAAGGGGTCAGCCTGTACCAAGACCAAGAAGAGTTTGTGAATGTGGAGTGTTTGGGAACAACTAGCAGGGATGCTGTGCCAGATGGCACAAGAGACGAAGACCAGGACTTGAGAGTCCGGGGCCGTGCTGGTCTCGCTCAGGATTCTTTAAGTACTGCCTGTCTCCCCAACCACAGTGTCCACGCCGTGAGAACAGGGCTCTGGCCTGGTGCATCGCTGTCTCCAATGCCTACAACAGAGCTCACATGTGCTGCGCTCTCAGGAACATTTATTAAGTCAGTGTTGACCCTGTAGGTGACAGGTGGAGCTGTCACCTAGTAGGTCCACTGGGGCAATGATGGGAGACTTGGCCTAGAGGAAGAAGGACAGGGGACACAGTGAGTACCAGGAAACGTTGGTAGTCGCAAGGGCCCCCAGGGAGGCCTGACAGTGGGACAGAGAGGAGGGGATACATTTCATGGCCATTTCCAAGGCTGAATTGACTCAGCTCAACAAACAACTGAATCCACCATGTGGGCACAGGCTAGTGCTGGCTGTTAAAGTGAGACATGTCGCTATTCACAACAGGCTCGGGTGGCCCAGGTGAGGCTGCACGAGGTAATTCGTTTATACAATACATGTTGCATTTGGGGTCCCTGTGGGGCGTATAAACAGGGAGATCCAGGGGCAATGGGACAATCAGGGTCTGCAGTTTGGCATAGACAATAAAGGACTCCATACAGAACCCCTACAGTGGTTGAGTGCCTGAGGGAGAGAATTTAGAATTGAAGAGAAGACCAAATCCTCTCCAAATCAGTATCATAGTCACTGAACACCAAGAACATGAAAATCACCGGACTAGAAATACTCACACACACAGGCTAGAGTCCTGGCCTTAAGTGGGCTTATAATGAGCAGGTGAGGCAAGAGAGAAGCATACAGGGAGTGAGAAAAGCATGCAGAATTGAAACAACAGCTTGATTCAGCCCCAGAAGGGATCTCCCAGAACCTGGAGGAAATGCAAGCTGGTGAATTACACAGGAACAGAGCCGGAGAACCCGGCAGAGTGACAGGAGACCTCCAGAGGCGGTGAGCTCCCCATTGGACCTTGGCAAAAAACTGTAACCATGGCAAACAACAGCACTGCCTCTCGTCACACAGACGTGCCAGGACCCTCCGCTGCAGCAAACGCTCTCTCGCCCAGATGCTGCCCCACAATTCACTGCTAACCACACCGATGGGCAAAATGACACCAACACTGGGAAGACAAAACATGCAGAGAGACAAGATTTTGTGACAAGCTTCCTTTTGTTTGTGTGCCATGGGCAGAACAGGTATGAGACACGTTGACGGGGAGGCTCAGCAGAACTGCTCACGGCAAGGAAGAGGAGTACCCAGTATCTTCGGATATATGACGAGCTGTCACCCAGAAGAGGGACTGGGCATGGGTTGTAAGGTGCCAATGGATGGAAGCTCCCGGGAGTCCAGCATTTCGCATAACGTTACAAAGAAGATGTCCAAAGTCAAAGGTGCCCAGAAGGCCGTGGGCCACTCAGAGATAACAAGTTTCCCTTCATCACCAGAATTGTCCCAGCTGGGTCTGGACAACCTCCTATCAGGGATGCCATGGACAGATTCAAATACGGCACAGAAAATTCCTTCTGGAGCCTCAGGTTCTACAGGTCCCAGGCAAAGAGTCTGGGTCCTTTCACTGAAGGTGGCACTTCTGAACACTACAAAATGTGTCTGGGAGAACCTCTGTGGGTGGCGGTCTCCCTTCCCAAGGAGGGTGAATGCTCGCCCACACAGGCATTGAACTGCATGTTGGAGGGTCCGTTCAGCAATAAAGTCCGGGCCTCACTTGGGCTGTGGGAAATGGCAGCCGCACCATAAGCAAGAGTGTCCCTCAGTGGTTACAGGTGATGTTGGGGGAAAGGAGAGAGGCCCCAGCCAAATAAGATGCCCAGACCCACTTCTGGGAGCTGGCCGGCCGTTGAGGGCTGTCCCGCTGCACTGGTAACTGGTAAGTCCTGCTTGGGGCTACTCTACAAGTCTTTCTCTCTAAGCACCAAGTGCCTTCCACAGCTGCCATCTCACTGCATCCACCCAACAGCCCAGGAGATTATTTCAATTAAAAAAAATCTAGGTACACAAATAAGTCACTCATCGTGTCTTAAGCATAGTGGAGGCGCACCTTCAGTGGGAGTCAGGCTCCAAAGTTAGCTCCGAAGGCAAAAATCACACGTGCCCACAAACTGCCTTTGAAAATCCCTTCAGCCAACTCTAAAGCATGGTCTCTCTGGTCTTATGTGTACAATCCTGTCAGAGCCCAAGATAAATGCATGCCGTAAGGTAGATGTTTAATAAAGAACACACATGCAGAATATAAATTTGGAGGACTTTTAATTACATAAAAGAGGAAAACGAGGGTGTGCAGTTAGGTCTTTACAAGCCAAGTGCACACATGCCGCCGCCCGGCTGCAGGCACAGCGTGTTAACTCTGTAGCTCTGTGTCAAGCCCCCTGAGCTGCCCAGATCGGCTGGCCTGGCAGAAGCAGGGTAATGACACAGTGGCTCCGATTTCCAGGGCACTGACTGCTGCCAGGCTCTGGGTGAGAACTTCATTGAATCCTCTCCGCCACCCATCGATGGGGCAGATGCTGCTGCTCTCCCCATTTTATAGATGATACGTCTGAGGCCAAGAGGGAGGGGGGTACCCTGGGCCACACGCACCCAGTGAGCTGCAGAGCCCGAGCCACAGCTGTGTCTGACTCAAAAACACGGGCTTGCAGGAGCCCTTCTCAAATGAGGTGTGCAAAGTGGACCATTTCTTAGGTCCATCTCAGACCAGCTAACTGCAAAGCCTGGCTCCCTCTCCAGCTGGTTCTGCTGTGAGGGTCCACAGACCCCTCCTCCAAGAGGCCCGGCTGCAGGCTCCGACTCCCTGCTTGTGCACTTTCTAATAAACAGCATGGCCGTGCGGTCAGCCCCGTGCTGCGAGGGCTATTAATAAAACGCTCGCTGACGATGACTAATAACACCATGGCCACATCCTCTTACTGCTCATCCCTGAAGAGACAGGTGCCAAGTGCCCCATCAGCACCTCCAGCCCCTGGGGCTTGTTTTAACGATTCAGGGCACATTGAAGCTCCTGAAACTGTGGAGCCTTTTCCTGCATGAAATCTGCTTCCGAGTAAATCCAAATAAGGTTTTTACTTTAAAAAAATAACGCAAAGGCTGATTACAAATTTGGGTTTGGCTGCGGCACCCCACAAAGGCACGTAGCCATGGACTCACACTTCTAAATGGAGTCATTCCACTCCTTTCGATTGAAAGGGCACAGGGTCGCGTGCCAGATGGTGACATTTGTACGAGCCAGGCCGGATTAAGTCAAGAGCTTTAGTGAAGCATGATGCAGACAAAGAAAATGACGGATTATACACACACACTCACAGCTCGTGCAAACTTCTGTGGACTGGCAGCAGGTTCCCCATCAGCCTTTTTCTGAGCCCTGGCCTCTGCAGTACCCAGCCCCTCACAGCTGGACAGACCTGTGCATTCAGCCACATGTAGCTGGCATGTCCCTGGTCCTAGGCCTCAGTCAGGCAGCCCAGGATAAGGCCCCTCGGGCCCTCCCCCAGCCCCCCAGCTGCCTGCACTCTGGGAGCTGGTCGGCCCAATCTAAAGACACATGGGCAGCCCAAAGCCGCCCCCACCACCCACCCAGGTTTCCAGACCAGGCGCCTGGGCATCCATCGCCAGCTCCCGGCAACTCTACCTCTAGTCTGTCTGCCTCTTTCCAGCCCCCCAGGGCCAGGACAACCCCAGGTCCCTGTGCTAGCCGTCCTGCTCCCTCTGGGTCACTGTGGCAGTCTCCGAGGGCTCTCCTGCCTGCAGATTCTCCCACAGGTGTGGACTGCTCCCTCCATCCCCCACACAGAGCAGGTGCCTGGCTCCCAGGAGGGGAATACACATACTCAACCACTCATCCGTGAATAATAAAAACCTAATTTTTTTCCACAGTTACTTTATTTATTTATTTTATTTATTTATTTTTATTCAGTTACAATTGTCTGCATTTTCTCCCCTTCCCTCCACCCCACCCCAGCCAGTCCTACCTCCCTCCCCCACCTCTACCCTCCCCCTTGATTTTGTCCTTGTGCCTTTTATAGTATCTCCTATTAAAAACCTAATTAAAATATTCATAACTTCTTGCCTTGTCTCTATTCTCTACCCCACGCCCCTGAAACTTCCGTGGCTCCTCCTTGCTGGTAAAATGAAGCCCAAACTCTTCATGAAGGGTGGTCATGGTCATCTCTCCAAACCTGTCATTTGTTCCCCTTGTCCCACTCTGCCCTTCAGTGCAGGCCCTTCAGCTGAGATCCCGTCTGGGGTACTGTATCTATCAGAGCTCGGCCCCGCGGGGTCAGAAAGACAACCCCAACAATGGCTGACGTCTCCAGGAAGGACGCCATTTTGTACCTCCCGAGAGACCAGAATATTTCAGGCAAATCCAATTATTCAGGGTGATGATCTAATTGTACGCCATAGAAATCACCTGCATGCCCTTTTCTTCGACTTACCTACTTACTCCCAGGAAACTGCTCCCTTGTTTTAAAAACACAACTCAAATAATCATATAAACAAGATACCAAGCCCATTTTTCAATTGATTCTTCATTCAGTCATTCATTTCCTGTTTGCCCAGCAGCTCCTCTGTACCTGGCCCCGTGCAAGACCCCAGGACCACAGGGCACCAAGCACGCAGATGCTCACAGAACACCTATTCTAGGGAGAGATGGGCTTTCAACCACCAATTATTCGATTAGGTTTTTGATGATGGTTTTGTAAAGTACTACAAAGAGTGTATCACTAGCTAGTGTGGAGGGGGAAAGGAAAAAGAAGGCTTCTTTGGGAAATGGATGTGTGAGCTGAGAGCTGAAGGGTAAGCAGGAATTCGGTCCATGGCAAGGACAAGCAGGGAGGAAGCATTCCCAGCAGAGGGAACAGCGTTTGCAAAGCCCCACGCGGGAGGAGGATGAATGGGAAGACGCCAGCGTGGCCGTGGCACAGAGGAGGACTGAGGGGGCCAAGAGACGAGCCAGGGAGGCGGGCAGGGCCACAGCCTCAGGCCCTGCAGGCCAGTGCTGTGCAAACTACTGATTCCCGCTGTGCCGTGCACTGATACGTTCGTAAAATACAATAAAAATGGATTGCTGGAAAATTAAAACACATGCGAAATACAAGCCCCAATTTTTTTACTATTAGATTTAACAGACATCGGGTTATCCTGCCAGTTCCTACAAAAGTTTCTAAGTAGCTGCTCTCGATCTATGTCTTTTCTAATTGCTTACTGGTAAAAAAAAAAACGGTACGTCTCCATGGACCACACTGTGGGCAGCGTAGTGGACAGGAAGCCCTCACAGGGCTTTAAGCTCGGGCAAGGTAAACTCAGAATTGTGTCTTCCGAAGGCCATGCTGGCCATTGTGCGGGAATGGGTTTGGGGTTGAAGAGTCGCCTGGGCTATTGCAGGCACATTGGTGAGAAATGATACGCCCTCAAGAGAATGATACCTACTGTTTGCAGCAACCAATGAAGTAGTCATTACATCCATGATTAAGTGAGATTTAAGGTCATCCCAGAAGTAGAATTCACATTTCCAAAAACCTACTAAATCCAGACTCTCCGAAGCTTTATTTAAACCCAGCCCTTAGGGTCACCTTATTGGTGACCTCATCACAAGGCCGCTGTTGTGGCTTCTGTAAACAGCCGCTCTACGCCACCCACACCCAGCTGGCCTTCCCAAAGCCCCACCGTGACCCCTCAGCACTGCCCAGCCTCCCGGGGAGCAGAGATGCCGTGCTTCACGCAAATGTCTTGCAGTGAATGAAATCCCAGAGCTGGAAAGAGAATGTGCTTATAATGAATGGGCTATTCTTGTCACTTTTTCTCATCTCTCTTACACTGACGAATTTCCAGAAACTTTAAAGAGATGCTTGAACTTATGCAGCTGGGGAAGGGTGGGGTTCAGGGAAGAAGGCCAGGCAGTGGCTCAGCTCAGGAGCAAGGGCAGAGGCCTCTGCCTTTGGAGACAGTAGGCACCTGCCACCTGCCTCCAACGCACCTCTGCGGGAAGCCCCAGAGCCTCTCACACAGCCTCTCTGCGCCTCGGTCTCCTCCTCTACAAAAGGGAGCCCATAGCCTCTGCTCTGTCTCACTTGCAGGGCTGACGCAAAGATGGCTTCTGTGTGATTCAAACAAACATTTCTAGGAACAAGTGATGTGGCGGTCACTGAGCCAGATGCCAAGGTCACAGACACAGGGAGATGAGGTGCAAAAATAAAGGGCAAAGCTGCCCGATGAATGTAACACAAAGAGACACACGCAGGAGCACCCGGGAGAGGGAGTGTCCCCTCTGAGGTCAGGGAAGAGCTCCTGGAGGAGGTGGTGGCTGATCTTTTAAAGCAAAGAAATGTCCCCAGTGGACAAGCCTAAGACCACCATCCTAGGGAGGGGGACTCAGATTAGCATGACGTATCTGGATGCCACCAGTAGCTCACTGCTGAGAAAATGGGTGGGAATAAGGGAAAAGGGGAAGGAAGGATGGAGCCAGGGGATCCCAGGGGCCTGGGCACCAGTGAAACAATGAAATGAGACAATACGGAGCATGTGTGAGGACCCGCGCGGGACCGGACTCCAAGAGCATGTTTGAGCGTGGGTGCACAGAGAGAACGACGAAGTAGTGATTTCCACATGGCAGTCCCTGGTGGACACCTCCAGAAACAACAGTGAGACTCTGAGGGGCCGGCAGTCCTGAGGGATGCAGGTGAGGACCAACGCCAGCGACACCTGACTTGCTACCGTGACCTCACTCATACCGGCAGGGCCAGGGCCTCTGCACACTCATGAGAAGGTACAAAGCTCTGGGTGCTGGTCCAAGGGAGAAAGAACAATTTGTCTCAACTGGTCCCCCTGAGAGAGCAGGGGGAAGCCCTCTCCCTGCTGCAGCTTCAAAATGAAACCAGAAAACCCAAGCCTTCCTTCGCTGGTATCACCATATTCCAAAAGCAGTAAATAAATTTTCTTGGCAGCTGAATGAGGAAAGAAAGATCCTGACTTGTTCTCTACTATTCATGAGAGACAGCTCCAACTTAGGGAAGCCCACCCGCAGTGGGTGGGCGTGTGTGTGTGTGTGTGTGCATATGTGTGCAGATGAGACAGTGGAAGGCAGAGAAGATCTGAGAGACCCCGGCTAGGAGTTGTCTACTTCCAAGAAGGGCTGCCCGAGAGCGGGGTCTGAGACCCTGCAATCAGCTCTGTGCTTCCAACAAGGCCTTCCCTGCTAACGAAATTCTCCCAGAAGATACTGGCTGTCCCAGAAGGACAAATGCACATCCTTAAGTCTAGCTTGGAAAAAAGTGGGGAAAAAATACACATCTCTCCAATCGTTTTAGGAGTCTATTGAAAGCAGCCACTGAAGCACTGGACCTTCCCCCGCCGCCAACCTTTTCCCAGAAGAGCAGCTCTGTTTTTCCAGTCACCCACATGGAGAGCTCAGGGTGCCAACCAGGGTGGCTGACGTCACCTTGCAAAGCTGTTAAAGAGGTTAATGAGTTCCTGGGACTCAAGGCCACTCAGAGGGAAGACACCAAGATCAACTGCCCAGATTTATTTCTGCGCCAAAGCTGTCCTCCCCCACCTCCTTCCCTCCTGTCACTGGGAGGGCAGACGGAGGGGGGTGGGGGAAGGGGGGCAGGAGAGTAAGCATGTGCTTCGGGAGGCACAGACCTCAGTGTGAATGGGGCTAGATCACTCAAACTTCTTCAACTTGAGAGTGTGTCAGAACTACCTGGAAAGCAGGCTGTAACACAGATTCCTGGGCCTCGCTCCCAGTTTGAGTCCCTGAGGCTGGTGCAGCCTGAGAACTGGCATTCGGCCCAAGGTTTCAGGCTATGCCAATGCAATCAGCCTGTGGGCCATGTTTTGAGCCAGCCCTGGGCCACCCCTTCCTCACAGTCGCCTAACTTCCCTGGGTTGCAGTTTCCGCCTGTTTGGAATGACCATGTGCGGATGCCTGTCTCCTAGAGCCACCACGGGCAGTGCAGGAGAAAGCCTGGCTTTCAGTGACTGGCACGGGAGGGGCATCGGATAAGAGAATCCAGAGTTTTGCATCATGAGAGCTGGGAGCTCCCAACACTGTAGTACAAGTAGAATCCTGGGGCCCTGAAGCCCAAATCTGAGAAAGTACCGCAGGCACACGCACACACACACATCTGCCTTCACCAGAATGTTATCAGTTCTCCGGGTTCCTTGAGGTTTACTTGCTCCAGAAAAGGAAGAAAGAGAATGCACCTCCAGAGGACTGCCCTGCTGGCCTCTGGCTTCCCCGTCATTTAGTCATGAAATATTCATCAGATGGAGCCACCCGCCCCCCCATGGCGCTGGGCACTGGGGACTGAGCTGGACAGGCCCCCTCCACTGTCCTGGAAAAAATCATGCAGCCAGACATGAGCAAATGACTCAAATGTATTTTGTGGAGCATTAACATTGGAACCATGAAATGCTATGGAAACCAAACAGGGGAGGATATTTGTCCCGCCTGCAGGGAAGCAGGGAACCTGAAAAGCATCGCCCAGGTTGGTGCACTCGCAGTGGGCCTCGAAGGACCACGGGGGGAGGGGGACAGGCACTGCAGGCAGAACCAGGAGCACAGGGGCGGGACAACAGATGGCAGGAAGTGGCGTGTACTGTCGTGCACACGGACACGTGGATGCATGGACACATGGACGCGTGGACAGGAGACACAGAGGCTAGTTCAGAGCCATGAAGGGCCTGGCGAGCCGGGAGGAAATCCCTCAGGCAGGCGGCAAGGACACTCTCACTGCTGAAGCAGAGAAGTGGTACAATCACACCTGCGTTTGGGACAGGGCACTGTGGTGAAGGTGGGGGTGGCCTGGGGGACCGAGACTCGCAGGAGGGGAGCCGTCCAGGAGGTCAATGGTGTTCAATGTCTGACCCAGAGTGACTACATGGGTAAGGAGACGAGGGAAAGAAATCGAAAAACAAGAATTTCACAAGAATTGCCCAAACTAGTTTCCAGTGTGCTTCGCCACACCACTCGAGGCGAGATTCACACAAGGCTTTAACCCTCAGAGACCAGAGCACCTGGCCTTAGACAGACAGCAGCTCTCAGGGGGGATGCGCTGTACCGAGGAGACCGGGACAGAGCTTTCTCGCTCTCCTTCCCACCTGCCAGCTCGGGCCAGTGGGGTGACCTCCAAGGAGCCAGACGAGCCCCCCAAAGGGACAGGACAAATGCCTCTGGATTTGCATTTGGGGTCTGCCTCCCACCAGCTGCAGGGCCTCCGGCGAGTCCCCTAGGCTCTTGGAATCTGGAATGAGTGTGTCCTCAGCTACACAGTGGAAATAGCGAAACCTACTTCTAGGAACTCAGCCGTGCCCCAGCACGAGGTCCAGCACAGCGGAGGCGGTCCGGACAGCGAGGGGACATGAGCCGGTGCTCCTGCCACCCTTCCCTGTGAAGCTTCCCTTCAGAACACAAACGCCTGACACGGACGCTCAGCCCCACGTTCTGTGTGTGCTTCCCTGCTCACCCGGCAGAGCTGGGCCCCTGATGTGGCGTGACCTGGTGTGCAGAGGGTCAAGGACAAGGGCACGCCCCCTGCGAATTCTCGGCTAACAAGCCGTAGGTGTGCCCAGCACACCCGTGCCAGCCAAGGGAATTCAAAACTTCGGAGTCCCCGAGGAATCACTGTGTTAAAAAAAAAAAATAGCCTGGCTGGTTGGGGGAAAAAAAAGTAGAGCCTGGCTGGTGACAGGAAAAAAATAGCCAGGCCAGTGAACCTAAGTGTCTCAATTTAGGGCCTGGCTCATACTTGGGAGCTCCAGGAAACCCAGTGGGCAAGGCAGCCAACTTCCTGAAATGTTATTTTGGACAAGCTCGCAGCCTTCTGTGATGTCTCACTCAAGCCAAAAACAGCGTCCTTGCACCCTCAGAGAACCCTACAAAAGGCTCCGTAGTCAGCGCTGGCTCTCCAGAGGCCCAGGTCGGCTACTCTCGGAGCGCAGCTATGAGGACTGGAAAAGGGCCTGCCTGCGGTGGGACCGGCCTGGAGGAGGGGAGGAGGTGGGGGAGTCCTCAGCAGGTTCCTGCTTCTCAGTCCTTGATGTAGACCTCACAGCACTGCACAAGGTACGTGGTGGGGAAAGGCTGATCAAATGGGAAAGATACTTTTACAACATTTCAGACGGGGTGTGTTTCCCAGCTCCCCAGATCCAGAGATGCTGGCCGAATTTTTCTCCTACCAAAGAGCAGTTTTGGTAAATTGCTTTTCCATATTCTAAATGGGGAGGAGGAGAGGGCTGAGGCTGGTACCAAGGGGTGGTACCGAGACCCCCAACTCTGAGCCTTCCCTCTCCTGCCTTTCTTCTCCCTTCTCTCTCCCTCCATCAGCACTTCATTAAACTCCACCTGTGCACTAGCACAGTCAGGCTCGGTGGGACAAGCGCCCCAAACGTCAGGACAAGGGCCTCGAGGGCTCAGGGCCTGGGAGAAGTCTCTGCTCCAGACGGGACACTGCCTTGGACTCGGGACAACAGGGTTCAATTCAGTCTGGGCTCTGCCTCTCAGCAGCTGGGGGACCTCGGGCAAGTTCCCAAGCCCCTGAGTGTCCTCGTAGACATGATGACATGTTGCTGGGACTTAAATCTGGATCCGATTTTAAATTTCATGGTTTTCTCACTACACTGAGCTGCAATTTTAAAAAGCAAACCAAACGACTGGAGCGAACGTCACCAGATTCCCCGCCATGTGATCGCTGGGGAAGCTGAAGCAGGCCCAATCAATCTGGAGAGAGAGAGCACTCTCAGCAGAAGCCGCCTGTCACCCGAACAAGCTCCTTGGGCCTGCAAGGAGAGGATGAGTCAATTTATTCTGCACGCTCTCTTCTCAACAACTTCCACCACACCCGCCCATCAGTCTCACTGGACACAGCGCAAACCTGCCTCCTGTCCTCTCCTTCACCCCGCCATGGACGGGCGCCCAGAAACTCTTTGTCCCACCTCAACAAAGAAGTGTCATCAGAGCCTGAGGACTGGGCCTAACCAGTCTCCAGAGAGCTACAGCGTGGATCTTCCTGTATCTGGGCTGCTGACGAGGGTCATCCCTTTAGAGGAGACCTAGCTGGTTGGCACTTTGGCTTCCCGTCTGACCCAGAGCAGGAAGTCTGAAAAAACCAGGGTCAAGGTCGAGAAGGGAGGCAGTGAGGGGAAGAGCAGTGACTGAACGCAGTCCAGCCAAGCATAAAGGAACAAACCGGTCAGCTGCAGAGAGGTCGGGAAGCCTGGCTCCATCCCTACTCAGATACATGACTTTGGAACAGTTACGCACCCTTTCTGGGCCTCAGTTTTTCCACTTGCAAAATGAGGATGTGTGATTATCTCTGTGTTTCAAGACCACCCTAAGTATTATGGGACGATGCACATGTAAAACATCTGGCACGGAGGAGGTCCCAGGGAAATGTGAGCCGCTCTTCCCTCAAGCTTCATCCACCCCTATTCTTGGTTTCCTGAGCGGAGCGGTCAGTCTGGGAAGGGCAGCCCTCTCTGGGTTTCTCTATGGAAAGATCTCATATTCCTTGCCCCCGGGGGACTGCAAGAAGCCAGAAAGTTCCCATCACTGCTTTGCGAGTTCACTGTTGGCCTCTTGGATCAGAAGCCAGGAATTAAGTCAACTTTGACTTTGACACTGAAGCTACCCTTAGTGCCTATTAATGTGACAGTTCAACAGTAGAAATCAGAAAATCTAGAGAGACATTTTGGTGGGTGTAGGTCACTCACTATTTTGAAATCATTTATTCCTTGGGCATCAGCTCAATATCACTATCTTGTATTTTTCTTTTAACATGCTGCCAGTTTTAAAGTATTGTCCTTAATTGAAAAACAAAACAAACAAACAAAAAAACCACTGATGGATTAAAATTATCCTGAGCATCCATTCTGAAAACTGAAGGATTTATACAGCTTGTGTGCCGACCCCAGATAATGGCCCCCACTGTGGGTGCTCTGGGAGTTCCAGATGGGACATCTAACGGTTGGTAAGGAAACAGCTGCCCAAAACCTCCCCTCATGGGCCCATGTTCATGGTAGCGATAAAAAGTTATGCATCAGAATACTTCTTGACATCAATTTGTAACTTTTGATGTTCATTGCATTTTCTGTGGTTCCCACCTCCACCTCACCTCCAATCTAAGCAACTAACCAGGTGGCTAAGTCTGTGGTCCCCTCTTATCTTTTTGTAACATCCTAAAGTCACTGAAAAATTATGCTGGTCGGTGAGCAGGTGGGCTGGGAGATGGTACCAACGGCCCTAAGTGACTTTGGAGGTTCTTTAGGAAGAGAGGAAGACAATGACTTAGATGGTAAGAGATCCAGACCGGGGATGGGTCCCATGAGTAGCAGAGGCCCTGCTATGTAGCAGTACACCAGAGTGGTGGCACAGAGGTGACTGCAGGAAGGCCCCAGCATGGCAGCACCCCTGGCACACAGGTTCCCAGACTGACCAAAGAGTCCCTGTGTGCTGAACATGGTGGGGGATTAGCATAGCCACCAGCCAGACCTATAGGGAACCACGCTGGGACTAGGCAGCTCCATGGTTGCCAAGGAGCACTAGGGATGCTCTGCTTCCAGGACCTTGGAAAAGGGAGGCCCAGGAATAACTCTTTGAACTTCCTGCCAGCCAAATGGAATGGGAGCTTGGAATAATGTCTAAATTGATGTTTAGAAAGATAGCATGTCTTGCACACCTAGGTGCATAGGTGAAAATTTCTACCTAAAGTCTCTCCTTGCCCCATAAGGCCTCAGTTCCCACTTTCCTTCCCGAATCCTTCCATGTTCAGTCACACTGTTTCACTCAAGTCTCTGCAAAATTATGATTCTTGGTTTTACCACCTTGGAGTTGTCATTAAAGAATTAAATGTCAAATACAATTCCTACCAGAGGCCAGCTTCCCCCTTTCATCAGGCGTGGTTGAGAAGACATCAGAATCACCTTGAATGGTTTTCAGGGCCCACCTGTTCATCACCACCACCCAACATCCTTGGTGACCCAGGTCTCTGGGGGCAAGCAAGGGAAGTGGGAAGAGCAAGATGTAATAATTTCAACTTTATAAAAAGTAGCAAAAACACCCATAAACATATTACCCAGATTCATCTACTATTAGCATTTTAGCCCATTTGCTATGTTCATTCTCTCTCTCTCTACGTAAATTTATTTTTCTAAACTATTTTGGAGTCAGTTACACACATTCTGACCTTTTACCCCTAAATAGTTAAGGGTGTGTTTCCTACGCATAGGGATGACCACACCACAGTTGTCACCTTCCTAACTTTACACCGACAGTACTTCCATCTATTCCAGCATCTGCATCCGGCTGTGTGAGTTGATATGACAGTGTCCTTTATGGTGTGTCTCCTCCAGAACAGGACCAACCCATCTAAGGTCAGGCAGGGCATTTCACAGTCACGCCTCTTAGCCAACTTTAACCTGGAACGGTTCTCACAGCCTTCCCCTTTCTTCTCAGGGTCTCAGGTGTGGAGGCACACAACATCCATCGGTCCTTCAGAAGTCATTGTAATTTTGATTGTCTGATCAAAGGTGATGTCGGGTTTTCCCCTGACATCCCAACTATTTTCTTTCCTCCCTTTCAACAGGCTTTAGGGCCATGCACATATCCAGCTCTTCACCAGAATCCCACCCACCCCCAGAGTAAGTAACCACTGATGATTCTTCCCCGATCCAATCTTTACTGTGATATGTACAAAATGGTGACTGTAATGTGCCCCAGGTCCTAGGGCACCTCTACATCCCACTAGATAGAGAACCCCTAAATCACTGGTGGGTGTTGACAATTGAATGGACAAACGACACGGGTCACACAAGATGCTATTTGTGTTTATCAAAGAAAGGATTAAAGCCAACATTCATCAAGCACCTACTACATTCAAGCCCCTTATATACATTATCTCAAGGACCCTTCATGAGCACCCGAGGAGGTAGGTATTTATTCTTTCACCGATAAGCACACTGAGGCTCAAAAGGATTAGCCTACACCAGCTACCAGCTACCAACCAGCTACCAAGTGGCTGCACTGAGATTTGAACATAGGTCCGTCTGGTTCAAAAGCCCACGCCTTTTATACTCTGCTCCTTCGTGATTAGTTTCTGATTCCCTCTGAGATGGATCTCAGCTTTTAGGTCTCTCATCACACTGTGTCTGCCGGTGCAGGGGACCTCATGCAGGAACACCCATGCCACCCAGGACTTCAGCTGGGCGCAGCCCCCGTGCAATGCTGAAGGAATGGCTGAGAAAGTCCCCTAGTCGTTACTCAAATGGACCCACCGATTTGGCACCCACACTGATCCGGTCTTTTTGCTATCTGTCCGAAAGTCGATGAACCAGAGCGTCCCACACCCCACATTCTCTGGGCCCATCGTGGGGCTAGAAAACCACCAACCATATGGCCCTAACCGAAGTTCTACCTAGAAGCTGTTTGCTCTTCCCCCTTCCTTTTCAAGCAGGCTTTCCCAAAACACCCAACTGTTACTTTTTTGTCCCTCCAGTTTCACCCTACAATGTCCCCTATTGTTCTTTAATCCACATTACACTGCCCTTTGGAGTCTGGGCTGGCTTTGCCAAGAAGCAAGGGCAGTAGTCCAGTTTCTGATGAGAGTCACTCACGTATGTAACAGCCGTGAATGCTATATCAGAAATGAATGTGTTACACCATTTTTTAAATGTTTTAGTAGCGATGAGGTTAAGCAGTTACCAAAACAAAAAAGGTACACCACTCCAGAGAGGGCAAGATTAGCAGGAAAGAAGTAAGAGTGATGAGACTCCATTTCACCAGCCCTTGTTGTGTCTCTCTACCCTTCTGCCAGATGACGACTCAGATACTAACAGTTAGTAAGCAATGCCAAGCAGGGCACACTCAACCCCCCCTCTGCTAATGCAATGAGGTTTGAGAGAGGTAGGCCAAATTCTTCAGCTCTGGGCTGGGTCACCTGATTTAAGCCTGTCCAATCAGTGCATCCCACTGTCCCCAGACAAAGTGATAAGTTCAGGGATGGGTACACGATCGGATCCAGGCCAATGAGACTCTATCATAGACGCTATGCTGAACGAACAGGGAAAGAGAAGAATGCTCCTCCTCTTTTATTTGAAGGATGATGTTACTGGAAGCCACCTTCCAGAGAGTTCGACTGAGCGCGAAGCCAACACACAGGAAAGTAGAGCCAAGAGATGGAAAGGGGGAACCAGAGACAGAGAATTACCCTGAGGACATAATGTGAGCCACTCACTAAATCCAGGGATGCCCTATACTAGGTTACTCTTTTGGAGGGTTTTTTTTCTGTTTTGTGAGTCAACGTGTAAGGTTTTCACTGATGTCAATTGAGTGGAGTCTTTGTCACTTGCAACCAAAGGAACCCTGACTGACAGAGATCAATGTATATCCAAATCATGATAACATGATCAGAACGGTACTGTCAGGAATGAAGAACACAGGGTGTTGTGTGCATTCACAAGAGGAAGTATCAGTTCCAATGGAGCAATCAGGGACGGCTGCATGGAAGAGGTGGTACACAAGCAAGTTCATAATGGCTATATAGGACCATCTGGGGAACCTCCTCTTCAGGGGAATGGTGTAGTAAGAGAGAAGGGGCCAGTACCAAGCCAAAAGTGCAAGAGAAACAAAGGCATACAGTGTTTATTTTTAAGCAAATTCCTGGCATTATTTCACCAATGAAATCTTCAGCATTTATCTCTAAGTCAATAATGTCATGCCACTTCTACAAAGCCAGTGACTGGTCTAAGAATGTGCACGTAATTCAGCCCTAGCCAATGAGATTTAAGGGTATAACTGCCGAGGTAGCCATATGGCCACCATTACAAGACGAGCTGGAGAAGAGGAGCTGAGAATTACAATACACAGCTCTTCTGTTTGGGCATACATGCCAGCTGTAAGCGAATGCATTGAGGGGGCAGGCCTGTGCTAGAAATTTTGACAAGTATTTGTTAAGCATATGCTTAGTTAGAATAATTCATCAGTCACCTATGTAGCATCCGTTTCAAAAGGGAAATGGGGATGGGGCTGTATCAGGTTATTAAACAGGAATTGCCCAACCACTCGGCAATGGAGAAACCCACTTCAGTGTGGAGCACACCAGGGAAGTGACTCTTCCAGCACAGCATGCAAATAAAATATTAGTTGCGAAAAAGAACAGTAGTCACAGGAGCAGCAGTGACAGACACGGGGCAGAGGATGCCCAGTTGGAGGCTGCTGGTGCACAGCCTGTCACAGCGAGTCCCACGAACCAGGGAAGCAGGCAGCCAGCATTGTGCAAAACACAGCAGAGGAAAGCAAAGCCGTCTATAAAAATTAACTGGTAAAGTCTTGGTCCTGTGCTTTGAGCCAACATATAAACATAAACCAGAACTTCCTATAACTACAGTGCTTATGAAAGCAAGTTGGGGTTACACTGAAGGACACAGATCACCCCACAACTATTTCCCTACCCACAGAGGACAGAGTTATCACAGGGAGAGCTGGAACTCCACTTCAGACCCCGCTGGATTTCCCTTGTGGGTCCCTCAATTTGCTTGTGACTAAGACGACATTCTCTTCAGGGCTTTGTCAGCAGGACGATGAGCACAGTGATGAGGGTCAGAGGGGGATATTGCTGAGGACTCGAGGGTGAAGTCTGAAGTTTGCTTAAAAGACTAACACAACCAGCCTGGCTGGTGTGGCTCAGTGGATTGAGTGCCAGTCTGTGAACCAAAGGGTTGCTGTTTCAATTCCCAGTCAGGGCACATGCCTGGGTTGCAGGCCAGGTCCCCAGTAGGGGGCATGTGAGAGGCAACCACACATTGATGTTTCTCTCCCTTTCCTTCTCCCCCCCCTTCCCCTCTGTCTAAAAATAAATAAATACAACCGATGGGAGTGGGGCATTGCAGTTAAAAGGAATGACCTTTCCAATGCCTTTAAAATTTCAAACATTTGATATAGTGTAACATAAAGATATGTCAGCAATAAAGTTGGTCTTTAGTAATTAAAAAAAAAGTTAAAAATATATTGTACAACAGAAGCTTGAATCAATCATTTGCCCAGTTCCTAAAGCACCTCTACTAGGCCCTAGGGTTCTATAGAACTATTTACAAACCACCGATCAAACTGAATTCTCTGAACTTATAAATGAAGAATGAA
Source organism: Desmodus rotundus (assembly GCF_022682495.2). Lineage (NCBI taxonomy): Eukaryota > Metazoa > Chordata > Mammalia > Chiroptera > Phyllostomidae > Desmodus > Desmodus rotundus. Next base: position 8,880,325 of record NC_071392.1, on the reverse strand, counting down.
AGCCCAGGTTGGGGCAATTATTGCTCCGAGTACAGTTAGAGGTGCACTTCTAGGACCAAAACCCAGAATGTCCTTTCTTTCCTTCTTTCTTTTCTTTTTTTTTTTTTTTTTTGATTTAAGAGAGAGGGGAAGTGAGGGAGAAAGAGAAGGAGAGAAACATCAACCAGTTGTCTTCCACAGGTGCCCCAGCCAGGGACTGAACCTGAAACACAGGCGTGAGGCCTGACTGGGAATTGAACCGGCGACCTTTCAGTTTGCAGGACAACACTGAACCAACGGAGCCACACCAGCCAGGGTTCCCCAGAACTTTCTACCCCAAGTTCCAAGAGCTTCCAGTACTCACACTACAGTTCCTCAAAAAACATTGTTCCCCTTCCAAGCTGGACACCATTCCTACTGCTGGCAAAGAAAGCCAACGCATGTGTTGCATCAGGCAGGATCTCAAACACCTTGACATGTATTTCTGATTGAAGATGAGAAGGAAAAAAACACTTCTAACTGAAAACTTCCCTGCAGGATGCTCACACCCAGCCCCATGACGTCAGTGGCCACAGCGAGCCAAGCAGGCCAATACTTTGTACTTGAACAGTGAGTCTTGCTGATCAAAACCTGAGAAAACCTGAAAACCTGTTTCAGGGTAGGAGTTTAGCATCCAAACAAAGAAATGCCAGCAGCAGGAAAACAGCTCGATTATACCACAGCCACCTCTCTGTGAAAAATTCTCCAAACCCCCTTTCGTATCCTAACACTTCCCTGCCGGCAAGTTGGCAGGAACACAGTAGGTGGGGGGGCTGACAAGAGGACATCCCCCTGGATTACCCTGCAGACGGGCCCTGGGAACGGGCTGTGGCAGTGGGAGGCAGGGAAAGGAAGGGGAGAGGCCCCCCGTGTGGCTCACGTTCACCTGTGTTCTCCACCCTCCAGGTCACAGATTGCTGAGAGGTCACCTGCTCCTGAGCGTAACTGAATGCCTAAGAGAGGTATAATTTGCAACAGGTGAAAACATCCAGCAAATTCATCAATATACTGACCCGACGCACAGCCAGGCTCACTGAGTGAGATCCTCTCATTGTAGGCAGCGGCCCATCGGGGCGGCCCACCTTCACTATGAAACGCAGGACATCCAGCTGGTGAAAAGGCAACGTATTTTCACTTAGTTGGGCTATACGTGGCCATCACAAACGTGGAAATTTTTATTACAACAATGCTACAGAAAATATCGTGGACAGCTAGATTTATTCACCAGGACTCTGAATTTATCAGCTCTTTAATTCTCACTGCAACCTAAGAAACAGGTGCTATCATCAGACCCGTTTCACAGCAAAGCGAACTGAGGGAAAAGCAGAGATAAAGTATTAAAGGTGACAAATTGGGCCTAAACAGGTCTTCAATGAACCTGCGTTTTTTCCTATCTAGCTATTAACTGGTATCTAACCAGGACTCAAAACACAAGGCACATAAAAAGTTTAAATGTCCCAAACATCACCTTCAGCTCTTCTGTTAACACCAACGAGAGGCATTTTAACACAAGGGCAGACATTAAATCCTGGAGTTGGGGGTTAAATGGAACCTGGGGTTCTTGGGGGTTCTAATGGCTATATAGGACCATCTGGGGGGGCTGGGGGAGTTGGGTAACAACGTGGAAGGCAGCTTGTTCTGAGAGGCATGCAGGGTAAAAGTTAGGAGTTGGGCCTGCTGAGCCAGGTGGCCTGGAATCCAACCCTGG